>NC_134720.1:3456060-3759090 GCF_049634645.1 Pelodiscus sinensis | reverse complement strand
ATCAGAGGCAGCAGCACATGGTGGCAGCCAGCTCCCTGGGAGGAAGGCTGGGAGCCAGCATGTAACTGTTACAGTAACCGATAAGTTCATGCTTATTTAAACAGACTATTAGATCCCTTGTTTATGCAATGTCTAGCACAATGACTGGGGCTCCTGCATGCTACAATCATACAAGTACATAAAAAATAGTCTGAGAACCACCTAAAAAGTCAAATACTAGTGGAGTTTAAAAGGTTTTTCCTGTGCCAAGCACTTGTAAAGCAAAGGGGCACTCTGAATACGAGCACTGTTAACAGCCAGAATAAAGCCACAACTACACAAGGTCTGCAATAATTCTATAAAAATGATTTTTTAAATCCAGAATCCAGCTGACCAGGTTTTCAAATGAAAGTCAATCAGCCAAACAAAGAAACACAAAGCAGGGGGATTAAAAAATTAATCTAAAGCTGCTTTATAAAGAATGGCTGAAATTATGTCATCAGTAAAACAAGCTCAAGTCTCCGTAACACAGGTCAAACAAGGTGGAGTATTTTTTCCACTAGCAGCCTGTCATCACTGTAGCTCTGACCATGTATTATAACAAGTATGCTCTACCAAAACATTTCCTAGCCTTGACAACAAGAACTAAGATCTTGAAAATGTGTTTTCAAAGACAAGCATTTTACTTCTGGTGAAAACATCAGCAGAATGCTTAATGATTTCTGTCTTGGGCCCAGTGATGGAAAAATAAGATGTGATGTCATAATCAAAATGAATATACTACTAACACTTCTGGATTTGAATAACGATATTAACTGGTTAACACACTATAAAGTCAATTCTCCATGCCTTTGACATTCGCATTTAATATCAATAACTATGAACGGGACAAATCCAGCCTACTTACTTAGTGTCATTAAAAAGGGTCCTACAATGGACAGGTAACTCTTTTTGCTGTTATATATATCTTGGATTCTGTATTTCCACTCCAACTCATCTGATGAGATGAGCTTTTACCCAGGAAAGCGTATGATCCTATACCTTTGTTAGTCTGGTGCCACGAGACTACTCGTTGCTTTTAAAGTTACACACTATCAGGGCTACCTCCTGAGACTTCATTTATGTAACCAACAAAGGTAAAGTAATTTTAAAAGATTATAGGTGTCCTTCTGTCCATTCTCATTTACTGAATGTAGACAAAGTACAGATGTTAACACTAAAAACATGTTGCCAGACTGCTGCACTTCTTCCTTCTGCTAGGTCTTTAGTCAACAGCTGGGCATTTGAAGGTAGATTTGGCACCAGGAGCACCAAGAGCCAGGAAAAGAATAAATTCTTTAGTTGCCTATAAGCCAAAGCTAGGAGTTTGGAAAATGAAAGACAAATTTGAGTTGTTCATTTATTAGCATCAATTTGATGTGGTTAGCATTACTGAAATCTGGGCAGATCCGCATGATCAGAATGTTAAAATCAATTATTTTAACTGGTTTAGGAAAGGTCTGCTGGGAAAAAAGGGAGACAGAGAGGCATTCGGTCACACATGGCATTGCCTGTTCCCAAGCCTCATAGGGAGTCAATGCTTTTGAATGCTTCTTAGGGTACTGATCTATGGATAAAGTACAAGAGGGGCACTAGCAGGGGTCAGCTACAGACACCAAATCACACATGAGAACAGGGTGACCAAATCGCAAGAACAATGGCCTACCAATGGCCCATCTAGCCCCATGACCTTTCTTCTGAGAGTGGCCAGTGCCAGATGCTTCAGAGGGAATGAACAGAACAGGGCAATTAGAGTGAAAATCCTTGAGTGCTAATCTGTAATGTGCAGGGGGAAGAACCTGGTTGTAATGCTGATCTAACCAACACATGTTGGAGGTTTCCTGCTGTCAATACTAAAAATGTCATTGGCATTCGGACTGTGAAGCTGGTTAACTGGTAAGCGGCACCCTTAACAGGTGAGGCTTATCAGTTAAGGTTAACCAGCGGGGCTGCTGTGGATACGGGCTGTGCCAGCACAGCCCCTGACTGCAGCAGGCCTGAGCACCCTGCACTATAAAACTGACAAATCAGATTTAGAACAGAAGGAGGGTCAGGGGGAGGGCTAGTAGCTATGAGATTATGATACTAGGGGTGATAATTGGGGAAGCTATCTTTGTAATGGGTAAGGTAATTGGCATCTTTGTTAAGGCCCATTGGTAAAGTGTCAGATTTAAGCATGAATGACAGTTCTGAGGTTTCCCTTTGTAGTCTGGTGTTAAACTCTCTTTGAAGTACGATACATGTAGTAAGGTCATTAAGACTATGCCCAGGTTAGTTGAAATGAAAAGAAACTGGTTTATCCTTGTGAAGATGTCTGATGTCTGATTTAGAACAATGTTTCCTTAGATCCTGTCCCCTTTTACCCTCCTTTACTTACGCTACATCAATAACATCTTTATGATCTGGACCCATGGCCAAGAAACACTGGATGCATTCCTCATAGATACTAGCCCTCCCCGACCCCCCCTTCTGTTCTAAATCTGATTTGTCAGTTTTATAATGTGTTCACTTTTTTTCATTGTATTCCTTTAGTATATATGGTCAGGCCAATTCTCTTCCAGAATTTGATCTAAGGAAGTGGGTCTGGCCCAAGAAAGCTGATCACCTAATAAACCATCTTGTTAGTCTTTAAAGTGCTACATAGTCCTGTCTTTTGTTTCAGCAAGATAAGACTAACACGGCTACATCTCTATTACTATTTGTCATCTGTGATTTTGAGGATGACTCTTTTAGAGTGGAGTTGGTGGGTGGGAGTACATGAGCGTCTCATGCCATGGATGAGGAATGCAGCCCCTAGGGATGCAGTTCTGATTTCTGTGCTGGAGCAGAAGTGGTGTTTGTAGTTTTGTGATGTAGCAAACAGATTTATGGCTGGGAACAGGTACTGCCACTGTGAAGCTGCATTTCCATTCATGTGCAAAGTGCCTGCTGAAAGTGTCAGCAGCCACATTCTGGCAGCCAGGGAGGTAGGTGGCTGAGATGTCTATGTAACATTGCCCTGCCCCCCCCCCATTCTATAGTTTGATGGCCTCTATGCATAGACAGTGTGAGCATGCTCTCACTTGTCTGATGATGTAAAAAGCGCATGCAGTGTTGTTCATCAAGACACAAACTGTCCTGTGTCTTACGAGAGGGAGGAAGTGAAGACATGCATATCTGACTGTCCTGAGTTCTAGGAGGTTGTTGTGTAGACAGGTCTCCGTTGAGGACTGTCTGCTTTGTGCAATGTAGTGGTCTAGGTGTGCTCCCGCCCTCTTCCCCCCCGCCATGAGGGAGGCATCTTTCATGTCATCGCCAGGGAGGGCTGGTAAAAAGGGACATCTACAGACGTTTTCCCTTTTTGTCCACCAGTGCAGGGAGTTTAGCACATTGATGGGCAGAGTTATTACCATATGGAGGTTACGCATGGCTGGTTTGTATATTGAGCTAAGCCATCCTGTAGACACTGCAAGTTCATGGTGCCACAAGGATGCTTGCCGCCAGGTGGCCTAGCAGTTGTAGACAAACTCTGGCTTCTACTGTTGGGTAGATGGAAATTGTCAACATAAGGCGTTTGATGGCGAGGAATCTGGCAGTTGGGAGGGAGACTCTGGCAACGGTTAAGTCAGGAGAGCGCCAATGAATTGTATTTGTTGAGTTGGAATGAGAGTGGGCTTTTGGGTAGTGTGTTGGAGCCCTAGCATGTGGAAGAGAGAAATAATAATTCATGGGACCAATTGGGCCTCTTCATAAGACAAAAATCATAGCTGTAACAATAACATTCACTATCACATAATCAAGACAATATATCCCAGAGGTGTTAATCCTCATTCAATAAGGTTTAACTTAACTCTGTGAAGTTGATTTTAATTCCCAAAGGTTTGCTCAGGATAGTCAGTCTGTCACAGTAGAAATTAACTCAGGACACGTCTATACAGCAGGGCTTAACTCAAAATAAGCTATGCAAATTGAGCTACATCAATTGCGTAGCTTATTTCAAAATAGCATTTTGAGTTTTGGTGCTGTCTACACAGCACTTATTTTGAAATAGAGCACTCTTCCTCCAACTTCCCTTACTCCTCATAACATGAGGGTTACAGGGGTCAGAGTAAGAAGTCCTCCAGCTTGACAGTATTTTGACATTATCTTGAAATAACTGCCAGGTGTGTAGACGCGGACTATGTTATTTCAAAATAGCGTTGCTGTGTAGACATAGCCCCAGAGAAGTCCAATGGCCTATGTTACGCCAGAGGTCAGACTAAATGGATGGCAGTGGCCCCTTGTGTCGTTAAAAATCTATGAACCCCTGGATTTTCACAGAAGGGTGAGGTTTTACAAATGTCTCATTTATCTACATGGGCTTGATCCCACAACAGCAGGGAATCCCCAGTCTAAGCTCTGCTTCCTGTCACCTATTCCTTCTTACAAAAATGCGATAGCATCGAGTCACAAGCTAGATTCAACTGTTCTCCATGCACTCTCACCAGCGAAGGACCTCATGACAACTGAATATGTTGGTAAATTAATGTTTGGCAGGTTTAAGTACTTAAAGTCTGAAGACTCAAGTAGTAAATGACCATTCAGTATATGGCATTAATTAGCTCAGCGAAAGAATGGAGGAAAACAGACACGTCAAGAAACCCCATTTGTGGCTGCTTCTGGCAGAGATGAGCTTGAAGAGGGCTCAGAGTGTACTGCAGGAAATGAAAAAAATCTGTTTATGCTAACCAGCTGGGGGAAAGCCATGGCAACCTGACTAGGTCGCTCTGAAATTAAAATGGACATTTTCCTAGTGTTCTATACTCATCTTTCCAGTTTACCCAGAGTATAGCAATCAACATACAGAGCAGGAAGGGTTGTTGGTGTTTTTTATCTGTGCACGCATCAAAGGGTTTTATCTGAATAGCACTTATAAAAATTTAATGAAAGCATTATCTTCCAGGGGTGCAACATAGCAAGGGTGGATCATGATGAGATGAAAGCTTCTTAAAATGCAGCTGTCAACAAAACATTTTTGTATTAATATACCCCTGATCACACTCACTCGCTACACACAGGCACAGATGACAAAACTAGATTAGAAGGAGACGAATTTCATACTGATCTCTGTTTATAATACAGAATTAACTAAGCTCTCAGGACAACACTATTTTAAAATGAAATCACCTATTTACAAACTGAGAATGAAGCTGTAACAGGGTAGCTGGACATAGGAGCGCACAGAAATACCTGACACTATGGGATTAAGCCATTTAACCTCACTGGCAGAGGTTTACATTATTATAAGCAGTTTGGTATTTTCTAGGAAAGTCCTATCTTGTGTGTTCTGTTGTAACTTGGGAGACTGGAATAACTCTAACAGTGCATATCCCTGGTGGGTCCATGCAGAGGCACGGACGATCTGCCGCTAAAGATAAGGTCTTAGTGCAATGAGGCCTTTGGAGGGAGTGGGGAGTATTTTAAGGGGGAAGTTAGGCAACTTCCGGACTTCAAACCAGCTCCCAGAGCCCCCTGATAGGAAGTCATTCCAGACTTTCTGGTTTCCTAGGCTGCTGTGGTCCCACAAGGTGCCCTGCACTTATTCCAGCATTTATGTTCCCACCACTCTTGTTCAGCCACACCTCTCCTGTTCATTCAGACTGGCATTTGCCAAAGGTGGCAAGAATACTGGCTCTCACCAGCTTACCTATCACAGCCACCTTCCGGATGGGCTGAGCTGAGGCAGTTTTCCAGGAAGCTCCAGATGGTGTTGTCCACTTCTGTACTGCTCTCTGTGCAAAGAATGCATACTGCATTGCTTTGGCTTGGCCCGAGGTCACCAGGTAGTGTAAAAACTCTCTCTCCTTCCAAATCCCCTCTGTGAAGGGCAGCTGAACAGAGGCCTTGACGGCTTGGACACACAACTCCGGAGACAGAAACCCCCGGGCCTGTTTTTTCACCTTCTCAAGAGCCTCACGGAAAATGGTGTCCATGTTGGGCAGACTTTGAACTTGCTTCAGACTGAGTCTGCGAGGATTTAATGGCTGACCTGGGTGGGAGAGTAGAGAAATACAGTTACAGAATTGCCAAGCCCACTCGTCTCCTAGTAGGCTACAGAGTTTTGCCCTTTTCTACATGGGAAGTTAATGCACTCTGGACTGGTTGATACTTCGTGAGTGAAGTTTTCTCATGACACCGGAGAGTGGTTTGTATCTGGCACTATCACTCCTCTTCCATTTCCTGACCCATCTCACAATTGTGATTCTCCAGATGCACACTCCTCGGACATTCCAGCCAGGCAAAATCCCCAGCAAGCACTTCTGCTCAAGTTCTGTTCCTCACCTACTCGGGAGCATAAGCCACCAAGCATTTTGTATTCTCTGGGCAAGTGAAAAACCCTTCACATGCCACTTTGCTGACTCCAGTTCCCAGTACTGCATTCACAAAAGGAAAAACTATGTAGCACTTTAAAGACTAACAAGATGGTTGAATAGGTGATGAGTATTAGAGGGGTAGCCATGTTAGTCTGAATCTGCAAAAGCGGCAAGGAGTCCTGTGGCACCTTATAGACTAACAACACTTCTGTTAGTCTATAAGGTGCCACAGGGCTCCTTGCTGCTAATAGGTGATGAGCTTTCGTGGGCCAGACCCACTTCCTCAGATCATATTCTGGAAGAGAACTGGCATGACCATATATACCAAAGGCATATATACACTATATTGGCATATATATACACCATATATGCCAATTCTCTTCCAGAATATGATCTAAGGAAGTGGGTCTGGCCCACGAAAGCTCATCACCTATTCAACCATCTTGTTAGTCCTTCAAGTGCTACATAGTTTTTCCTTTTGTTTTAGCAAGATCAGACTAATACGACTACCTCTCTATTACTATTCTACAGTGCTGCATTAATAATTAATTTACAATGTACTTTGTTTCTTCGGACAACTGAGCGAAGCTTCCAGATCGCAGGCCCTGGTTCTCGTGGGGGACTTTAATCACCCTAACATCTGTTGGGAAACCAATACAGCAGTACACAGGCAATCCAGGAAGTTTTTGGAGAATGTTGGGGATAACTTCTTGACACAAATGCTGAATGATCCGACCAGGGGCCGTGAGCAGCTTGACCTTCTGCTCACAAACAGGGAGGAACTAATAGGAGAAGTGGAGGTGGGTGACAACCTGGGAAGGAGTGATCATGAGATGGTAGATGTCAGGATCCTGACCAAAGGAAGAAAAAAAGTAGTAAAATACACACCTTGGACTTCAAAAAAGCAGATTTTGACTCCCTCAGAGATCTGATGGGCAGAATCCCCTGGGATGCTAACATGAAGGGGAAAGGAGTCCAGGACAGCTGGCAGTATTTTAAAGAAGCCTTATTGAAGGCACAGAAAGAAACCATCCCGACGCGTAGCAAGAGAGGCAAGCATGGTAGGAGACTGGATTGGCTCACAGGGAAAATCCTTGGTGAACTTAAGCACAAAACGGAAGCTTACAAAAAGTGGAAACTTGGACAAATGACCAGGGAGGAGTTTAAAGGTATAGCTCGAGAATGCCAGGGGGTTATCGGGAAGGCGAAAGCGCAAATGAAATTGCAACTGGCTAAGGATGTGAAGGATAACAAGAAAGGTTTCTACAGGCATGTTAACAAGAAGAAGGTGATCAGAGAGGGTGTGCGGCCCCTAATGGA
Organism: Pelodiscus sinensis; assembly: GCF_049634645.1. Classification (NCBI taxonomy): domain Eukaryota; kingdom Metazoa; phylum Chordata; order Testudines; family Trionychidae; genus Pelodiscus; species Pelodiscus sinensis. The sequence goes on along the minus strand of NC_134720.1, from coordinate 3,751,420 downwards.
TGAAGGAGGTAACTTAGTGACAGATGATGTAGGGAAAGCTGAAGTACACAATGCTTTCTTTGCCTCTGTATTCACGGACAAGGTTGGCTCCTGGACTTCTGCGCTAAGTGACGCACGATGGGATGAAGATGGACAGCCCGTGGTGGGTAAAGAACAGGTTAGGAACTATTTAGAAAAGCTAAAGGTACACAAATTCATGGATCCGGACTTAGTGCATCCGAGGGTACTGAGGGAGTTGGCAAATGTCATTGAGAAGCCTTTGGCTATTATCTTTGAAAAGTCATGAAGATCGGGAGAAATCCCGGATGATTGGAAAAAGGCAAATGTAGTGCCCATCTTCAAAAAAGGGAAGAAGGACGATCCAGGGAATTATAGGCCGGTCAGTCTTACCTCGGTTCCTGGAAAAATCATGGAAGGGATCCTTAAGGAATCCATTTTGAGACATTTGGATGAGAGGAAAGTGATTAGGAATAGTCAGCATGGATTCACAAAGGACAAGTCGGGCCTGACCAATCTGATTAGCTTCTATGATGAGGTAACTGGCTCGGTGGACATGAGAAAGTCAGTGGATGTGATATACCTTGACTTTAGCAAGGCTTCTGATACGGTCTCCCACAATATTCTTACCAGCAAGTTAAGGGAATGTGGATTGGATAAATGGACAGTAAGATGGATAGAAAGATGGCTAGAAGGCTGGGCCCAGTGGGTTGTGATTAACGGCTCGATGTCAGGATGGCAGTCGGTTTCTAGTGGAGTGCCCCAAGGTTTGGTTCTAGGACCGGTTTTGTTCAATATCTTTATTAATGACCTGGATGAGGGGATTGATTGCACCCTCAGCAAATTTGCGGATGACACTAAGCTGGGGGGAGAGGTAGATACGCTTAAGGGCAGAGATAGGGTCCAGAATGACTTAGACAAATTGGAGGATTGGGCCACAAGAAATCTGATGAGGTTCAACAAGGACAAGTGTAGAGTCCTGCACTTGGGATGGAAGAATCCCAAGCATAGTTACAAGCTGGGGACCAACTAGTTAAGTAGTAGTTCTGCAGAAAGAGACCTGGGGGTTACAGTGGATGAGAAGCTGGATATGAGTCAACAGTGTGCCCTTGTAGCCAAGAAGAGCACTGCCAGCAGATCCAGAGATGTCATTATTCCCCTTTATTTGGCTTTGGTGAGGCCACATCTGGAGTAGTGTGTCCAGTTCTGGGCCCCCCACTACAAAAAGGATGTGGACGCACTGGAGAGGGTCCAGCGGAGGGCAACCAAAATGATTAGGGGGCTGGAGCATATGACTTACGAGGAGAGGCTGAGGGACTTGGGTCTGTTAGGTCTGCAGAAGCGAAGAGTGAGGGGGGATTTGATAGCAGCCTTCAACTTCCTGAAGGGAGGTTCCAAAGAGGATGGAGAGAGGCTGTTCTCAGTAGTGACAGATGGCAGAACAAGGAGCAATGGTCTCAAGTTGTGGTGGGAGAGGTCCAGGTTGGATATTAGGAAAAACTATTTCACTAGGAGGGTGGTGAAGCACTGGAATGGGTTACCTAGGGAAGTAGTGGAGTCTCCATCCCTAGAGGTATTTAAGTCTCCGCTTGACAAAGCCCTGGCTGGGTTGATTTAGTTGGGATTGGTCCTGCCTAGAGCAGGGGGCTGGACTTGATGACCTTCTGAGGTCTCTTCCAGTTCTATGGTTCTAATCAGACACATCCCAGTCAGGGAGCTGGATATGCAGGGTGTTCATGTGAAAGATCTAGGAATGTCATTTGTTCCTATATTATATCTAACTTTGCAGCATGAATTTCCCCAGGCTCCTTTGAGAATATCCAACAGGAATACGCTCTTCACGGGGGGTAATAAATTAATAGGCAAGGACAGTTTGCATCCACCCACCAACAAGGGGCTAATCAAACACCACCACCAATGGATGAGTTACTACAAGACACTGTGGAGTTGCTGTGGAGATGGCACAAAGGGATTTCAATTGACCAAAATAAATTACATTTCAGGTACCAAAACTGCCTTCACCCCTCCAAATACAGGAAGCCGAGAGCCACTCTTCAGGTGTTAATTCCATTTTCACTCACGCAAACTCCCCGTGTTCTCAAAAGTTTGTCTGATTGAGGATTGAGAGAAAATAGAAAAAGAACCTCAGAGTCCATCCCATGAATGCTGCTAAGGATTCACATGGTGCTTTGAATCCTCACAGCACAGTACAGACCATTAGGTAATTAGCCTTTCCAGCACCCAGGCTGCACATCCTCACACTGAACACCACCGTGCAGTTCACACTGAGTTGGTACCATGAGAGGTCTCAGCTCAAAGAGAAGCATTTATAGGCCCACACCAGACAGCGATCCCCGGCCTGGTGTCCTGAGAAGTGTATCAGTGACAAAGGCTGGCTGCGTGGGCTTCCTCCAGGGCTTCTTGGCTCCTGCAGCTACAGCCCAGCCATAGGAGTCTACTTGCTTCAACGACGGCAGATTACTAGAGTCTGCCCACCCAGCCCTTCCTCTCTCTCAGCGCCATCCTGGCTCCGAAAGAGCCTCTGCAGCTGCCTTTCTGGCCTGTCAGCAGGAAGACACAGGAGAAGGAAAAGCAGCAGAGTAGCGCCCATCTCCGAATGGCTGATGAAACATCAGTGGAGCCATAACTGTAGCTGTCTAACAAGCCCATCCCAGCTCCAGTTCTTTCTTCAAGCCAAGAGCGCATTTGAGAGAAATACCAGGCACACGAGTATTAGCTTCTCTCAGACCTAGGAACCACCAGGAACAAAAAGCTTTTTTTAAAGTTCAAATGTGTTTAGAAGTTTTTAAAAGAGAATCCAAAAAGAGAAGGAAAAAGTCTCGCTCGTGTGAGCAGCTCAGCCATTCATCAGAGTTTATCTGGAGAAAGATTTCAGACGATCACTGAGCAGAAGCTGTAGGATTTCATTCTGCTCCACCTTTACTCTGAGTTATTCTCCTTTCCTGAATCTACAATTTTTACCTGCAAATCTCAATCCCAGGCCATATATATCCAGTGATTTTCATCTGCTGCTCAAAACCATACTGCAGGGTTTGTGGGTGGCTCTGATAACTGAATACGGCCCATGATACTGATGGGGCCATACTAAAAGATTTTCTATACAATTCTGGTTGATCTGAGTAGGCCTGTGGAAAGAGATGCTACCATATGCTATGGGAGACATTCAGCATGGCCCTCAGGTAGCAACTTTCAGTTGTAATTTGGGATACAGGACGCCCACGCTTTACGATGGCCCGATTTACGACCCCCCCCTTACGACCTTTTCCGTAAGTGCGGAAGGGGACGAAATCCCCCGACTTGCGTCCTCGGCCCCACATGTATGACGGCGCACAATGCCTGTCATAAATGCGGGCTCAAGTTATGACGCCCCCGACTTGCGACACTATCCCAATAACCGATCGCGTCGCAAGTATGGGACAGCCTGTATTAGATAGATTACCAGGCAAATAAACCTCCTTGGACTGGTGACACAATGTAAGTATTTAACATCCTGATCAAATTATCATGCATAACCCCCACTAAGACTGTCAAATCTTTGGGAGAGGGACCATTTCTTGCTCTGTGTCTGTACAGAACCTAGCACAACAGGGCTTTGTTCAGTCCTTCACTGGCTCTCCTGTTTACTACCACAATAGAAATAATTGAAAACTATCAGCACCAAATTACTAACAGAGAAATAACTCAAACTTGTGAGAGAGAGAGACCAGCCCACTTGGTTAAGAAACAGTGGAAAGGGCACAAGGCCAGCAGTGTCAGCTCCAGCTCCCCAGAGAACCAAAGAACTCAGGCAATGGAAGCTGAGAAAGATACACGTTACCAGGAGCTATATTCCAGGTCATGCAATTAAAAGGCAAGGGTGTAAAATACAACAATAACTATTGTGACATTAAAAGTAAGAGAAATAAACCGGGTAGGCAGGTGCCTAAATTCTTGAAAACTTCTTGCCCATGGAGGTCAAGAAAAGGCCCAACCCAGCAGTATGATTCCAGCATAATGAACTCCCAGCCTGGGGACAGAAGATCAGCTGCTAGGATTGGTCCCCAGGCCAGCAGAGGCAGGAAGCACATCAAAGGCAGTGCACCCAACCCATCAGAGGGACAAATGCTGCCCCTTGCACTCAATTGCCAGCCTCTGATCAACCCAGGAGCTCAAGAGGGCAGGATCTCTATCCCTCTTTGTCAAGGGCAGTAGGCAGACAATGGTGAGCCACAGCGCAGGACTGAAAAGAGGCTGGGATGTTGGGACCCTACCCAGAGGATGGTGGAGATGTTCCAGAACGCTTGAATCTTTTGACGGGCATCTGCCTCCAGTGGTCACTGAAGAATTGCCATCTGCCCACAGTTGTCCTGCAGTGGTATCATGCCCACACCTATCACTGCACAATTACCACATTTGGCAAATGGACACTCAGGACGTGCTGCGTTGACCCACGTTTGCCTCGGGTTCTGCTTGGCTCCCAGTGTGTCTGGTCTTTGAATCTGAGCTTTGTGCACTATGAGCAAGCAGATATCCAAGTGGCAGTTGAATGTCAATTTTCTGGTGCCATCAAGTGGACAAATTTTGTAATGCAGCTCTAAATTAGGAGCATTGACCTTTCTAAAAAAACAGCCAATGAAAGAACACTCCGGGCTCGTCTACACTGGCCCCTTTTCCGGAAGGGGCATGTTAATTTCACCTATCGTAGTAGGGAAATCCGCGGCGGATTTAAATATCCCCCGCGTTATTTAAATAAAAATGTCCGCCGCTTTTTTCCGGCTTTTAAAAAAGCCGGAAAAGAGCGTCTACACTGGCCCCGATCCTCCGGAAAAAGCGCCCTTTTCCGGAGGCTCTTATTCCTACTTTGAAGTACTTCAAAGTAGGAATAAGAGCCTCCGGAAAAGGGCGCTTTTTCCGGAGGATCGGGGCCAGTGTAGACGCTCTTTTCCGGCTTTTTTAAAAGCCGGAAAAAAGCGGCGGACATTTTTATTTAAATGCCGCGGGGGATATTTAAATCCCCCGCGGATTTCCCTACTACGATAGGTAAAATTAACATGCCCCTTCCGGAAAAGGGGCCAGTGTAGACGTAGCCTCCATGTATAAATGTCAGATGACACTAAGCTAGAGGGAGAGGGTCGATACGCTGGAGGCAGGGATAGGGTCCAGAGTGACTTAGACAAATTGGAGGATTGGGCCAAAAGAAATCTGATGAGATTCAACAAGGACAAGTGTAGAGTCCTGCACTTGGGACGGAAGAATCCCAAACATTGTTACAGGCTGGGGACTGAATGGCTAAGTAGCAGTTCTGCAGAAAAGGACCTGGGGATTACAATGGATGAGAAACTGGATACAAGTCAACAGTGTGCCCTTGTAGCCAAGAAGGTGAATGGCATATTAACGTGCATTAGGAGGAGCATTGCCAGCAGATCCAGGGAAGTGATTATTCCCCTTTATTCGGCTCTGGTGAGGCCACACCTGGAGTATTGTGTTCAGTTCTGGGCCCCCCACTACAGAAAGGATGTGGACAAATTGGAGAGGGTCCAGCGGAGGGCAACCGAAATGATTAGGGGGCTGGAGCTCATGACTCTGAGGAGAGGCTGAGGGATTTGGGCTTGTTTAGTCTGCAGAAGAGAAGAGTGAGGGGGGATTCGAGAGCAGCCTTCAACTTCCTGAAGGGAGGTTCCACAGAGTATGGAGAGAGGCTGTTCTAAGTAGTGACGGATGGCAGAACAAGGAGCAATGGTCTCAAGTTACAGTGGGGGAGGTCTAGGTTGGACATTAGGAAAAACTATTTTACTAGGAGGGTGGGGAAGCACTGGAATGGGTTCCCTAGGGAGGGGGTGGAATCTCCATCCCTGGAGGTTTTTAAGTCTTGGCTTGCCAGGGCCCTGGCTGGTTGATTTAATTGGGATTGGTCCTGCCTTGAGCAGGGGGCTGGACTTGATGGCCTCCTGAGGTCTCTTCCAGCTCTATGATTCTATAAATCACAGCTTATAGCTCTTCAAGAAATTAACCTGTCTGTAGGTTTCGATTTAATCTCTGTTCCTTTCTTAAAGGATCTTTTCAGATGCAAAGACATTTATTGGCTAATTTGTTTGAGGCTCAAACTGGAGATAGCTTGAAGACTATGTAGCTGACCTGAAGTATGCTATTCTTGAATATTACCTCTGTAGCTGGGGTCTGTGCATTCTTATCCTTAAGTACCCAGACCTGTGCCTGAGTACACACACTATCCTTCACTAGGAACATTCCATAACAATTTGTGGATGAAGTGTGTTCTTCAAACAGGCTGAGACTATATATACAAATTCCAATAAGAACATATTGTATTTAACAAAGGAAGCTTTGCACAGTACCAGGCTATCAGTATGAAATCTGAAAGACTGAGCTTTTGCCATAAAATCTACAGGACTAGCAGACATTTGAAACTGATCTTCCCTTTATTTGACCAAGTAGCTGACCAAGCACAGAAATTCTAGTAGTGCCACCACAAATTATTTTTCATAAGCAATTATCCACCTTGCACCTGAAAAAAAAGTCCCGCGCCAATCCTATCAGAAAGCATGCCTACTGCTAAGCAAAGAGTGTGGACTCAAATCCTGGTATTTCCAATGAAACTGTGTTGTTGGTTCCCATAAGATACAGAAGCCAACTCAGAAGCACTTACAGACATTGGAGCTCATGAGTGCAGCCCAAGTAGCTGAGACGGCTGCATCTCTTTTTAAGGAGTTTGGAGTTGATGCTGTTGGTTTGCCATACTAGTGACAGAGAAGTACAGTATACAAAGATCACTGTCGTAAATCTATCATGTGCCAGCTCATTTTTTCATCTTGACCGCGGATCATGTAGCTAAGTAGTGCACTGACAAGTGTTCAGATTTCAGAGTTCTTCAGCAAGGCCTGGTGGCATATCCTCAGAGCAGATGTGAAATCAGAGCTGACTTTGAAAATGCTATTTGGGAAAAATGGACAGCTGAAGCAGATGCTATGTAAGCTGTAAGGGAATGGTACACAGCCATTTAAAGAGCCCCTGGGCCTCTTGCTGTTACCCTTGTTTGCCTCAGCACGCAGGGAATTAATTCTGTTTGCCACTGAGGATGAAATTGAAGTACAGAAATGTTCTGGTAACGACAGTGAATATGTAAATCCCAAAAGCAAATGGCAACAAGGAACAGACACTGGATGATTCATCCAGTCCTGAGGTTCTCCTCTGAGGTCATGCTGGCTTTCATCATTCTCAGTCACTGCACAATGCACAACTGACTTGTCACAGAGAAGAAAATAATCATTCACATGTCTAGAGGCTTTATTTGATTTCAATTAATATTAAACTGAAATCCAGAGTATCTTCTAGCTCTACGATGCATGTACCCCACTTACATGTGTCTGCTATAAACACTTGTATGGTTCCTACACCGGGCCCCAGCATCACCCTGGAGCATACTTCAGAGTGAAATCATTGCTTCCTGGAAAGACAAAGGGCAATAACTTCTCTTCCAAAAGATAGAGGACAGACAAACATGAACTTTCATCCAACACAAGCAAATGGGGTTGATGAGCAGAAGTTTCTTTGCTTTATTTAGAACAGAAAAGCATATGACCATGTCGTATCTCTAGCGCTTTAGATTTACATTGTCATGAGTTGTTTGAGTTTAAAAAAAGAGGAAGGAGGACTGCTTATGGAATGGACTGATTGTTGCTAAAGATTTAAAAAAAACCCAAAAGCTTACAAATAATCTAAACACAGAGACAGGAGAGAGTATCTATTGTAGATGACCACTTCTGCCAGAGAGCTCTTGGACAAAATGTAGATAGAGTGCCGCAGGACATTGATCTTGAACAAGAAGCCATAAATTAAATAGTGTCAAAAATGGTGTACAGGGTCATCTAGAATTCTGTTTGCCCTTTGGAATACGCTAGCTTCTGTTGGCAAAGTCCTTGGCACGAGGGCCCCAAGGTGGAAAGTCCACTAGGAAGGGAGCAGCAGCAGAGCAAAGTGTCTACCCACTTCTTTATGCTGGGAAGAGTGGAAATGACAAACACTGTACCAGAAGAAGTTGGGGTATTGGCAGGTAAAGGCAAATGGCCAAGATGGCTAAAGAATATGCTGACTCGGTGCTCCCCATAGTGGTTCTCAGGCGCTCAAGATGCTGTCCCAAGAAGAGGCACTAAAATAGGACAGTGATGGAAATGTTTCCTGCCTCAGTGAATCTGCCCTTGTGATCTTTGGGTTCTAAGTGACCTCTTCATACAATTGTCATTTCCAGCACTTCTCCACTCTCCGCAGCCCAGCCTCTTCTCAGACAACTGCAACATAACAGCTTATGGCTACAGACACGGAAAAATGGGCATTTAGAGACAGATTTATGGAGCCATTAAGCCTTGCTGGGGATTTGCCATTACAAAGAGTTCTCTTAAAGCAGCCAATAATGATTATACAGCTGAGCTGTGCTCCACACTAACAAGTCTGGCCATCCAAGAACTTACTGTATCTGGAAAGTGGGTGACTCCTTATCAAGCCAAGAAGCCACCTGGAGCGGGGGCAATGCTGTTCCTCCGCAGTGGGGAAGGGTGTATGCCCATAGGGAACTGGTGATGCTTTAATAGTATTTTCCCCCATCTATCTGCTCTATCTGAATTTGCTGAGTTCCCTGAAGCCCACCTATGTTTCTGAGTTGTTCAGACACATGTCAGGACAGTAACTGCCCTGTATTTAAAGCCTGTGGTCTGTGAAATTCAAAGCCCAGCAAGGAGGAAGGAGATCGGTGTCTGGAAAAGAGGAAGGGAGCTCGTCACAGCAGGCCTCCTTCCAGTTAGCCCCTGCTGTTCTCCTCCTGGATGCTTCTCATCAATGGGTGCCTGCTCATTACTACGCTTCTCCCCTTACCTGACACTTTGTTTGCCAAGTGAATTGCTGCCTCAATTGTGTTTCCTTCCACAATTTCATCAATGATGCCCAGCTTGAGCGCTTCAGCAGCCAGCACCCGTCTCCCTGCAATGGCGAAATAAAGTAGCTTCAGCCTCCCGCTGTCAGAGATTTCATTGCACTCCATTTGACAAAGCTCCTGCCTTTGCCGGGCCTGGGATCTGTTCTCCACTGGGATGCATCAGTCACACCAGACACAAACAGATTCTGCTAAGTAAACCATTAGTTGACTTGGCTCTAAAATGGCAAAAGCAGGTGTGCAGAGATAATGCCGAAAGGGGAGAAAAACCAAGGGAAGCTAGCAGTTAAAACTGATGAAGGCCTGGTACATCCTGTTCTCTCAATCTCCTCCTGTTCTAATTAACTTTAAAGTGTGGTTGTACACCTCTTTCCCCAGCTGTGCCCTCTCAGCATAGCAGGGTACTGAGAGCAAAACCCCTTTTCATTTAAAATGTCCCACTGTTTTATTAGCTAAAGGTTTCAGTAATCTAGTGTGTACACACAAAAAGGGAACTCCCTCCTATGAGAGAGAAAATGGTAATAAATATACAGATAGAGATTATAAAGCCTCTCCAACACCCCAAGCTGCTTGCATTTTGCAAAACACACACAGGTATGAATGCATGCACACCTCTCTGTACTATATAGCGTCACACACAAGTAGCCTAGGGAATGTTTGCACACATAGTGATCTGTGCCATCAAGCACCAGCAATGCCCTCTGCCATGTATACTGGCCAAACTGGACAGTCTCCATGACAAAGGCTAAATGATCACAAATCAGACATCCGAAATGGCAACACACATAAACCTAGAGGGCAGTGGTTCCCAACCTTTTTACACCCAAGATCGCTTTTTAAGTGTCAGGGCAAGCCAAGATCTACCCCATCCCTTCCCCAAGACCACACCTTCTCCGTTCCCCTCCTCTCCATCACTTGCTGTCCCCAGCCCTTACTCTCACTGGGTTGAGACAGGACGTGTGGGCTCTGGGGCGGTAAGGAGGGATCTGGGTGTGGGAAGAGGTGAGAGATGCAAGCTCTGGGAGGGAATGTGGATGCAGAAGGAGGTGGAGAAGGGGATGATGGCTCAGGGAGGGCCCTGCAGGCTGGAGAGTGTTGGGGTCAGGTGGAGGGTTGGTGTGCTGAGCAAGACACAGGTTTGTGGATGTGGGGGCGCAGGAGTTTGGGTTGGGGTTTATGAGGAGCTCAGGGCAGGGGAGGTTGGGTGTATGATGGGCTTGGGACACAGATTTGCAGTGTGTGGATGGTGCAGGAGCGTTGTGGCACAAGATTGGGGATGTGGGAGTGCAGGGATTGGGGATGAGAGAGGCTCAGGACAGGGGGTTCCGGTATATGATGGGCTCAGGATTGGGGTCGGGGGGGGATGCAGGAGTGTCATGATGCTGCGGCCAGATAGGGGCTTGTTGGCCGGGCTTCATTTTTAAACAAAATATTATGTCCAATACAAAACGTTTCAGCATTGTCTTTATTTATGGGAGGGGCAGGGACCCTGTTTTGGGTCAGAGGTCACTGACCCATGGAAAAATCAGTCGGGAACCACACAAGTGAGATGCAAAAAAACAACCCCTCCAAGCCCGACTGATGTGGCCCCTACTGAAACACCTCACTCCACTGGAACTGCAGCCCCATTGGGAAGGTAGGTAGGACTGAGGTTCAAGGCCTCAGGCCAGATTAACTCTTCTGGGGTTCCAGGCTTAGTGGATTTTGTGAGCCCCTCAACACTCTGGGGTATGGCCAAAAATGAAGGATCCAGTGTGTGGAACGTGGTTGCCAGTGAGTGAAATAGGGAGGAGGTGTAGAATTTGGGTGGAAAGTAGGGTACAGGAGCAAGCTGGGGGGTAGGTGTCCGGCCAAGAGGAAGTGGGCAGGAGCAGGGTGCTGAGGGGGGGTCTAGCCTAGTGCCAGGATACTGGTGAGGATCTAGCCAGGGACAGGGTGCTAGTGGGAGGTATACCCAGAGGAAGGGGGCAGGGAGCTAGTGGGGATCTGGCCAGGGGGCAGGATGCTAGTGAGGGTCTGGCCAGGGGGCAGGTGATAGGGTGCTGGTGGGGATCTGGCCAGGGGGCACGTGACAGGGTGCTGGTGGGGGTCGGCCAGAAAAGAGGGGGGAGGAGCAGCTCGGCTGGTACCTAGGCGTCTCCAGGGACAAGGATCTTTGGGGCAGAATCTGCAGGCAGTCCTGGAAGAAGCATACATGCATCTCCTTTAAGAAATCCAGCTGCTCCAGATCTTGCACTGCCATCTTAACTACCTCCCCTGCTCTCCCGGAGCACGGGGAAGAGAGGACAAGAAAGTGTGCATGCGCCTCCCCTACTCACAACAGTGTGCGCGCTTTCTTGTCTTCCCTTCCTGTGGCATGGTAGGGGGGAAGTCCCAGATCCGGCTTTGGCTCTGAACCACGGGACATCCCCCCAATGCTGCAGGAAGCCAGAGCTAGCTCTGTTTTTGCAGGAGGTTGTAGCACCAGCGCGGGCTCCTCATTGGGGGGGAGGGAGGCGGAGCAAGGAGAGGCTAGGAACACTGCCTCGCGATTGACTGGCAGTGTCCCCATGATAGTCTGATTGGTGACCACAGCAGTAGGGGAACATTTTAACCTGCCTGGGCACTCATTAATAGATTTAATTAATGAGTTCTACAAAGGCATTTCACCAGCCAATTAGAGAGTGCAGCATTGACCTTCATATGCAAATTTGACACGGTTTCCCTGGGCTTGAACAAAGACATTAACTGGATGTCGCATTATAAAGCCAGCCTTCCCTGTATTTAACACCGCATTTTTACATCAAAAGCTAAGTATGGGACACTTCCAGCCCACTTAATTAGCCTCATTAGCACCGGTCTTACAATTGACAGGTACTTTTTTTTTTCCCTGTTATAAAATTCTGGGTTTCTGTTATTCGTCTCCAGCTCATCTAATGAAGTGAGTTTTGCCCACAAAAGGTCATGATACTATATATATTTTTGTTAGGCTCTACGGTGCCACAGGACGACTCACTGTTTTTAAAGTTACACAGTAACATGGCTACTCTTCTGTGACTTTTTTTGCACACAGTGTTTGTGGATTCACACATATATACACTGAGTCCAGTCCAATAGTCTGGCTTTGTCTAGACCAGGATTTGACTCAGCCAGCAAGTATGTGTTACAATACAATTTGCCTTGTCTGAATAGAGTTTCTGAACACGTTCAATAGATTGAGCTAGCTAACCTGATCCCATGTCACACCTGTCCATCCTAAACAAAGCCACAGAAATTTACCTGTGGTGATTATGTCAAGTGCGGCTGGGACCCCAATCAGTCTGGGGAGTCTCTGGGTTCCTCCAGCAGCTGGAAGTATCCCAAGGGTGACCTCTGGAAGACCTACCCAGGCCTAGAGGCGAGTGAAAGTAAACAGAGGATCTAATTAAAGAAAGCAGTAATTATATACTATATACAGAAGATGCAAGCACAGCATAACCACAGTCATACACCATTCCTTCTAGCAAACTGCTCTTGGAAGCCCTACAAAGGTACAAATTGTGATTTTCAGCAGTTTATAACTGCTAAATCTGGATAAGTTGTAGGAAAAGCAAAAGATGCCCCCCAGAGCCCACAAACATCACCTGCTAAATTTCAGGTCTCTGCTTCAAAGGTATGGATACACTAGAACCGTTTCAAAGAAATGGCTGGGGAAACGTTTGATATTAGCAAAACTGCCTATTTCCCCCAACCTAATTCTTGAGAACATCTCTCGAGCATTTTGGCTGAAACCTGAAAAAATCACCATCCAGATGGTTAAAGTTTAGCAAATTATAAGCAAGAGAAACTGGGTGATTATAATGGAAAATATTGCATAATGGAAATATTAATTAGCGGTGTGGCCATGTATTCTCTTTTGATAAACTTTCAAAACAATTCTAATGCCACAACAGAGTGATAGAAACTTGAAATTTGGTAGGGATGTAAACTTAGCTCACAGATCTGCCTTCAGGAATTTGGTGAACACACTGTGTGTTGATTTGATGAATTATGCAGGCTTAAAAGTGCTGGTTATTTGCTGGACACAGATGGCACTCATGCATACTACAGCTGAATAGAAATTCAGTCTTCCAACACTGTATTGGTGTTCTACACGTGCACGAAAAAATGGAATGGCCTTCTGGTTTTAATGTATAGGCACATGTAGAATATGACCTCAGATTGGGGATGAGATGAAGCATGTCTCCATCAAGGGCAGGTACCCCATTGTGCCACCCACAGCACTCCAGTGCAATGCTTTTGGGGGATTTTTTTGCAATGTTTTTTGGGACAGAAATGACTCACCTAGGAATCTCTAGGAACTAGGGATCAAGTTCCCAGTATGCACTTTTCTCCATCCCATAATGCCACCCATCTCCCAAAATGACTGCTTTTTTTTATTTCCACAAGCCCTCACAGCCCTTTTTGCTGTCCAATACTTCTGCAGGAAGCATTATTTTGGCACCTGCCCACCTTAATCTAGATATATATTTGAGCGTGTCCGCCTGTCTGAGTCTGCCTGTCTATCTGTGAGTCCATTTGTTCAAACACTCCTCCTAAACAGTAAGAGGTGGGACCACCAAATTTGGTATTCAGCTTCCTCCTCTCCTAACTTAAAGCAAGGTCAGGGTTTGGTTGTGCCAGGAAAACGGGAAGTCCCTAGAATGGGACTGTTTTCCATAACATGGAAAGGAAGGTGGCAGAGAGGAGGAATGCGATACAGTGGCCACTGGGGGCAGTGAGTTCAGGGGAGAGCTATACTGCAGAGTGACTACTAGAGGCAGCTGCACCAAGAAAGGCTACCATCTTGCCTGCCACCAGACAGGTAAGAAGCCCCTCTGCCCCAAACCCTTCCCCCAGCCCCTCGCCACAACCCTAGCAAGGGAGACAGGGAAAACCCTGCTGGGCAGAGGGGAAAGACCCTGCCAACTGGAGGAGCTGCGGGGGAGGGGGGTGGATGGTCCCTGCCGGCCAGGAGGAAGGGAAAGCCCTGCCAGATGGGACCTCCCCATCCCAAGCCCCTCCTCACTCCCTAACCCTCAATCTCTCACACTTCCACATCCCCAGCCCCGAGCCCCTCTTTAACCCCCTCACCATGGCTCATGCACCCCCCACGTCCCCAGCCTCCTGCCCTGACCCCCATTCCTCCAAGGCTCTGCCCTGACTCCTGCACTCCCCCTGTCCTGAAGGACCCAGGCAATGCTGGTTAAATCTTCTGGTACATAATATAGCAATAGAATGTGCTACTCTGTGGCTAGGCAAGCATTGGTAAATCCCTGCAGACACGTGACTGATGCCAGTGTGGGCTGATCAGAGAAGATGCATGACATTCACATGTTTAAGCACACAGGATGGTTCGGAAAGCTGCAAGCAGGGACATTCTTTCCCAACCGGTGAATTACCACTGGTGATACGGAAACATTAGTGATTCTGGGGGCCCAGCCTACACTTTGCTTCTCCAGACACTTCCTACCTCAACAGCATCAAGCAAAGACACAAGCACCAGCTCAGCAGATGCAGAACAACAATTGCATGTGCCATTGATAGAATGAAGGGATGAGGATTCTGTTTACTCACATCGTGTCCTGTGGTGGCCTATATGTTATCTGAGAGCCCAAGGGGGAAAGCTGCTGCCAGGATGGAGGTGGAGCAGCAGTCGGCTGACTTTGGACAGCCAGATACAAGTGACATTGCAAGAGCTCAACTTGGAGCTATGCCGTTGAGGAAGGCTTTGAAAGAACACTTGAATGGTCACCCACAGTAGTATTGTGTGCTGGAGTAATCTCTGGGCCTGGAGCTTGGATGCTACTACGAAAAGTCTGGTGTTTGCTGCACATGTATAATTACTCTGTGGTTTACTGAAATCAGTTCTGTGGTGCTGCATGTTTACAAGCTCTGCTTCTCATTCTGCAATATGTGCTGGAAACAAAGGGTTTTTTTTAAATATAAATGTATTGGGTGGTAAGTCAGTACAGACAGACAATGTGCAGAACACTTCGGGCAACGCAATACAAACTTTTAACAGACTAACAGCATGGAATGTTACAATTGGAAAGCCAGCAACGTTACAATTGGAAAGTCCATTTCAGTGCACAAATGCACTCCCTTGTGACTACACATATAGTAACTGTGGTTCTTGCAGGCCAGTGTATATGAAGCTGAGGTTTTCCTGGGAGCCCCTAGATGAGGAGTGATTGGGGCAGAAATGCCTGTGGTGTATGTCCCAAATATTGCAGACCCTGGTTGACTTATTGGTCCAAATGGTCCAGGACTCCCCAAACTTTGTAGTCTTTAGATATCTCCATGCTAGCAGCTTCCTATCCCACTTCCATCATATGATGTGGCATTAACTTTGTAATGCAGACTGGGCCTAGGTCTCACCCTTCGGGTATGTCTAGACTACGTCCCTCCATTGCAAATGAAGTGGAGATTTAAAAATCCCGCGCTTCATTTGAATAAAAATGGCTGCCGCGTTTTGCCGAGTTAGCAGTTTGTCGGCACAAAGCAGCTGTCAAGACGTGGATCGGGCAACAAAGAAAGCCTTTGTTGCCCGATCCCTTATGCCTCGTAAAACGAGGTTTACAGGATCGGCCAACAAAGGCTTTCTTTGTCACCCGATCCCCGTCTTGACAGCCACTATTTGCTGACAAACTGCTAACTCGGCAAAACGCGGCTGCCATTTTTATTCAAATGAAGTGCGAGAGATTTAAATCCCTGTTTCATTTGCAATGCCGGTGTATCTAATTTACATCCCTCTGGCGACAGAGAGATGCAGTCTAGACATACCCTTCGTGTGCACCTGTTCCCTTACTCATAATGGCAGTGGAGAGAATTGGAGGAGCTGCAGATGAAGTTGTTCAATGGGCTCCTCAGAATGCAAATGAGGCATTTGATTAGGAGCCCTCCCCTCTAGTCTCTCCTGCTCCCAGGAAAGCCATACAGCAGCACTCTTCCTAGTGCAGCCTCAGGTTCCCTATGGCTCATTTCCCCTTCCATTCAGAGCACTGTATGCTGGGCACGATCCGGCATAGGAGGGCATTCCTTCTAACCCACTTATTGCCCTTTGTTGGACTCTGGACACTTAACAGCATATTACCTGTGCCTGTGCAATCCTGTAGTGACAGCCCAATGCCACTTCCAGTCCTCCTCCTAATGCCATGCCTTCAATAGCAGCCACCACAGGCTTTTCGCTTTTCTCTATTAGGTCAATTACTGATGTCAGACTGGGGCTGTCTCCTGCTGGAAAGGAGGAAAACCCTCGAATATCAGCACCTGCGGAAACACAGAGGAGCTTAACAAGACCATGAAAAGTCAGCAGAGCAGGGAGTGCCCGTCTTTGCTTAGAACACCCTTCAGGACCAACAAGTAGGGATTAATGCTGGGCGACTATGGACCACTGTTCAGTCCAGAACTTGAAGGACAGCAGTCATGATGCACAGATCTCTGAAGCAGATTGGATGTGATGAAGAAAGCAGTAAAGATCATCAAACTCATTCACAAGCACCTTTGGAAGCAACCCTGGGTGGTGGGTGAACCTGAGGTTGGGGGAGCAACCTTCCAACCCCACCTCTTCCACCCAAGGCCTTGCCCCCTACAGGAGCCAAGTTCCCCCTCCACAGGGGCAGGTCTCCAGCTCCCCTTTTCCCCCTGCAGGGGTAGTCCCCAGCCCCACACTCATGAGTTAGCCCCGGAGCACAGGGAGGAAAGGCGGTGACAGGGGGTGGAGTGTGGGGCAGGGCCAGGCCTGGCACTTTGGGAAGGCAATGCCTTCCCCTGCCTCTTACACCCCCTGCCCCTGGGTGGAATCCTTATCTTGACTCTCTCTGGACCTATTCATAAAACCTTAGAGATGGAGAAGGAAAAACAACTCCCATGCTGCTATAACAATCACCATCAATGTAGCATTAGCAGCTGCCACCACAAGACACCTCTAGCACAGCCTAAGAGTTTAGGGGTGGGGGGACAGCAACAGATCCATAGACAGACATCAAGCCAGAGAGCTCAACATGGCAGTAGTGCAGCAGAGAGAAGGTGGGGCCCACCATCAACATACGGCAACTCCCAGTTCTGGACCTGGATCCACCATCAGCCCAACTCCTTGTATCACCAAGGGCTCTCACTGCCAGTCAAAATCAGAATGCGAACAGTAGCTCCATTTCAGGGCAGGTGGCAACACTAAAATTACTGGCACATTCTCTCTCTCTCTTTGCAGGTTATCTTGATGGGGCTACATCTAATTAGCTCCTTGAGCTGATCTCAAATCAGGGTGAGTTACCTCCACAATCACAGGCCACTGTCTGCCTCAGCAGTGTGTGAGATGTCCTCTAGAGGGCAGCAAGAGACTCTAAGTCAGTGATACTCCAACCTCAGTGAAGACAACCTCAGTCTAGCAAGACCCACTAATTCCAACTGGGAGCGTGCTCCCATCAACCTCCTGCTGTGTGGACAGTGCCAACATGTGATTTAAGACACTACAACTCCAGCGACGTAATTAACAAAGCTGGAGTTGCGTATCTTAAGACAACTTTCCCCTTAAGCGTAGGCCGGACCATAGTGTTTTGATGTCATGTGCTGCAAAGAGCTGCAGGAGACACATTAAAGAGGCATTTGCGGCTCCTGAGCCTCAGTCAGAGTATCACTGCTGTAGGCAAAGGATGAGGGATCCCGCCTGACCTTCCCAATTCCCTGGTATCCAGTCCCACTCACAGGACAGAAAATCCAGGCTGGGCCAAAACTTCCCAACACACACAGAAATTGAATATGAAACAGGAGACACAATGCTGGGAATTTTGGATGCTGGGATTCCAGTGTGGGAAGCATCAAATGAGGAGAATGAACTCTTAGCTGGAGGCTGATCTAAGCTGGTAGAAAATAGGAAAGATGCAAACCTCAGAGTACCTTTTAATGTCTGTAGAGCCACAGTGGGCGGAAAACACTTTGGAGAAGATCGGAGGACCAAGTAACTGTTGCAAGGTCCCGAGTCCTATAGACTCAAGCACTTATCTGTAAGTGCTGAAGAACCAACGAGAATTTCTGTTCTCTGTATGTTGGGTATTTATCAGACGTTGGAGTCAATGTTTCTGGTTTATACTAGAGATGTTAAGATGCTTTTCAAAACATAATGTGCTAAAAATCACAGCGGTTACATGCCCTGTGGGCTCTGTGGTATAAGGCTTAAATAAATAAGCTTTATACTGCAGGGCCTGCAGCTAAGCCACCTCCCCAGGAGCGCTGCCGGACCTGCTCCTGGGAGGCTTCGCTGAGGCAGGCTCTGCAGTGAGCTCCTCAGGAGCAGGGCTGGCAGCCCCTGCCAATCCTGCTCCCAGGTAGCCAGCATGTAACCTGCAGCGGGGTGGGAACAGGGGGACGGCGGGAGGAGGGCAGCCAGACCTATCACAGACTGGAGCAACCCAGCTGCTCCAGTCCCTATCAGTTGACTGGAACCAGAAAGCCTCACCCATTCAATCAAACTGTAAACCGTGTTTATAATGGAAACCACTTCAAGCCAGGGGTGCTGCACCACCTCCTGCACCTCTAGTTCCAGCACCTATCAATGTAAGCAAATCCTATATTTAATGTTACATGTAGCAGGGCTGTCTACATGTGAAGACACAAATTGTGTCCTTTGTAGCCTAATTTGGTCCATCTCTGAGAAGCACTGCATTAAAGACACATCTGATCATTGCTGACTGTTACCACTAGAATAACACAAGCATAGTGAGACGACGATGCTGATACTCTGAAGGTTCACAAAGTTGTACACAATGCTGTTTATGTTTATAGTTACTGTGGCAAATTCCTACAGAGTTTGGAATAATTGACTCTGTGTGTGTGAACACTAAATAAAAAGAGAATCTTACCTGCACTGAATTTCCCATTCTCCCCACAAATCACAACAGCTTTCACAGCAGGGTCTGTAGCTGCTTTCTTCACTCCTTGCTCTAAAGATCGAATAACTGCAGAGCTAAAATAAATCAGAGAATCATCAACTGATGCATACCCACACCCAAAATCTGAGGGGCTCACATCTGGCCTCTTCCTCCTCTTGCCCTCTCTGTGACGTCCCACAGGGTCTCTCTTCTCCTCCCCTCTTTCCAAGTCATTTCATTGGCTCATTCCTATCACTGGTATGTTGATGCCTCAAATCTAGCTCTTCACTCTTAAGCAGCCTCCCTCCAGCCAGTTCCACACCTCAGCTTCTCTCTCTGGTGTCTCCAGAAACTAAAACCAAGCTGGAACTCTTGACTTTTCCCATCAACTCTTCCTCACATCCATCCTGTCAATCAAGACCGCACTCTGGGGTCCATCTGGCCATACATGGATTTCTCTCTCACCGCTACCACGTGGCCTTGGGTAAAGAAATGGAAGAGAGAAGACAGCCAGAGACTAATGCCAGCAAGAGCAGCTTAAGCAGGGGCCTGTGGACGATGGCAAGGACATCAATATTTTGGACAGTTTTGATGGGACTTTCTTTCCCCCTGTCCTGTTTGGCTGTTTGCTGCAAGCCCTCCTTCACAGTCTCTTTACTGCACTCGTGCCCCCTGCCTTTCAGTGTCTCCTCCCCTTCCCTGTTCTTTCCATTTAGACAATCTCTTCCCATCAAAACTCCACCTGAAATAAAAAAAGATTGTGTAACTCTCGTGACATCTGCAGCTATGGCATTCTACATTCTGCCTGGAGTGTTTTTTTGGGGTATCAGGACTCTGGCCCAGGGACTATGTGTCTGCTACTATTTATACAGTGGACTCTTGTACATTTCAAAGGAGGAATGCGGAAGTGCCTATCGACAAAATTCCATTAACTACTCGACTAGTCAATTAACTGCTAGTTAACATCCTTAGTTGCATCCCTATTCTACGCCCACGATATCAACTATGTACCATTTATCTCTTCTACCAGCAGAGCTCTGGACACAGGAGCATCAAACTTGGCTATTGATGGACAGGTTAAATAGAGGAACATATGAAACACTACTTTAATTTGTAAGGGAGGACACAAACCCCCACATACAGCACATAGAGTGATATTTACACACACATTTGGTTATTCTTCTGAACACACTACATAGAATAAAATGTATACAAGCAAAGAGGAAGTGCCTCTGAGGAACAGGCATTAAATGTGTCCTAAGCACTTCTGTGCCTGCGGTGCACATATAGTCAATAGTTATGCTAAGCGTGCTCAGAAGTGTGGTAATTTGCACTGGGGGGATTATGCAAGAAAGACTTTGTCAGGTTACCCCTTCTGTCAAGCCTAGGGAAATCAGTCACATGAGGCTGATACGCAGGGCAATTCTATTCTCCATTCCCCATCTTTACTATCATAGCCCAAAAGAACTGATTGTCCCAGGGAATAACTGACACTCTACTAGTACATAGTATTTCCTTTCCCCTCACACAGCTATTTTCTTTCATAAATAGGATTGTACTTTTTTTTAGAAAAAGAATTCTAGCAAGAAAAACAATATTTATTGAAAGCAGGACAAAGGCCAAGAGCAACTCCTAACTCTGAGCTAACCTCTCACTCTTATCAGGCCCAGAAAACATGCAGATGACACAGGTCCAGTGTACGAATTGTTAGTTACATGCATTCTTATTATAGTGTGCTTGCAAAAATACATAACTTACAATAAAGGTTCCTAGAATAAGTATAATAATACACAACATCACAGCTGAAAAACTTGAGTATAAAAAGAATAGACGTGGCCAGTTGTATTTACATATGTATTTCATTAACATGACAGAGTATATCCATTAACTATGGTGTGAAAATTCACTGTACATATTCCTACAACTTTAAACCTTTCAACATGTATGCGTGTGCACGCATGCATGTGAAAAGATTAACTGGTTACTTAGTAGGCAGCAGATTTATCAGCATGCTTACCTAGTAACTGTCCCTCTCCCAATACCCCACCCCCAGCCAAGGTGCAATGGAGCCAGCCTGACCAGCCCCCAGCCGGTGGTGGGCCAATGGGGCTCAAAGAGCTCCATGCTTCTGGTGAGCTGGCCAGCAGGCTGGCCCCTGCCTGGAGGGCACTAGCCCTCCAAAGGTTAATCAGTTACCCTGCATAATTGTAATCATTTAACTGGTTAACTATTTTAATGGCGATTTATATTTGTGTCTTTAAATGTATGCCCCGTAAGGTGAGAGAATACTTATAAAGATGACCTTAGCTTTCTATTCCTATTCCTTTTATGCAGAGGGTTTTCTTAATCACAATGGTCCTGTCCTGTATTTTATAAACAGCAATTCCAACAAAGTTAGGTAAGCTTTGTGTGTGTGAACTTCCTTCAATTGCCTCTTGGGGTTTTTTTTGTTTTGTTTTTTTTAAAGTGCCACAAAGTGTTTCTCTTTCAAACACTTGGGGTACATCTACACAGCAGTGTTATTTCAGAATAACCAACATTATTCTGAAATAACATAGTTTGCATCTACGTTACAAGCACTTATTTCGACAGAACGTCAAAATAATGTCAAGCTTGAGGACTTCTTACTCTGATTCCTGTAACCCTTGTTTTAAGAGGAGTAAGGGAAATCGGAGGAAGAGTGCTCTTTCTCAGACTTCCTGCTGCATAGACAGCACCAAAAACCAAAATAAGCTATTTTGACTTAAGCTATGCAATTGATGTAGCTCAAGCTGCACAGCTTATTTCAACTTTAGCCCAGCTGTGTAGACATACCCTTAGGCTATGTCTACACTGGCACGATTTTGCGCCAGAGATATGCAAATGAGGCTAAGCGTGGAATATCACCGAGCCTCATTTGCATATCTAATGAGCCGCCATTTTTGTGGAAGAGGCTCTTGCACCAGAAGGAGCGTCTACACTGCCCCTTCTTGCGCAAGAAAGACCCTCTTGCACAATGCCGTTATTCCTGAAAATAATCAGCGTAGTGGCATTGCTCGAGAGGGTTTTTCTTGCGCAAGAAGGGGCAGTGTAGACGCTCCTTCTGGCGCAAGAGCCTCTTCTGCAAAAATGATGGCTCATTAGATATGCAAATGAGGTGCAGCGATATTCCACACTTAGCCTCCTTTGCATATCTCTGGCGCAAGATCGCGCTAGTGTAGACATAGCCTAGAGTTCACAAGATGGGCGCTCCTCAGACTTTCGGAGGCTCATAGCAGAAAGGTTTTCCTTCTGCATATTACTTAACATCCACGAAAAAGGAAAAATCGAAGGTGAGCAAAAACAATGAGGAGTGCTGTGTCACCTTAAAGACCGACAGATTTATTCAGGCATAAGCATTTGTGGGTAAAAACCACTTCATCAGATGCATCTGACAAAGTGGTTTTTACCATGAAAGTTTATGCTCAAATAAGTCTGTCAGTCTTTAAGGTGCCACAGGTCTCCTTGATGTTTTTGCTAATTTATTTGAGTTTCACGGGCTGGAACCAATGCCTTGGATGACTGTGTACCTAATGAGGTGCATGGGTGAATTCAGACATGCATAACTGAAGACCACAAAGATGACGTAAGTTCTTAAACACTAAGGTAATACAAATAAGAATAATTTTGTCTAGAATAGATCATATATCATATTTCATGCTATTACCCAGCCAAGGCCAATGACTTGTGCTTTGCTATTGCGTACCTTCCAGTCTTGATTTGAAGGTGTCAAGTGGTAAAGAATCCACCACTTCCCAGAGTAGTTTGTTCTAGTGATTAATCATCTCATCCTCACTATTTAAAAAGTGTGCCTTATCTCCCATTTGAATGTGTCAGGTTTCAACTTCTAGCCACTGCTTCTTGTTCTGCCTTTCTCTGCAGGATTAAAGAGCCCTTTACTACCTGGTATTTTCTCCCTAAAACAGTACCTGTACACAGTTATCAAGTCACCACTTAATCTTCTTTCTGAGGAACCAAACAGATTAAGCTCTTTCTGTCTTGCTGTAAGGCATTTTCTCAGTGCTCAAATCCTTTCTGTAGCTCTTTTCTGCACTCTCTCCATTTTATCAATATGGGCAGTCCCCGAGTTACGCGGATCCGACTTATGTCGGATCCGCAGTTACGTATGGGGCTTTTCTCGCCCCGGAGGACAGGAGCCGCGGGACGCCCAGATGCGCCACGGTCCGCCGCCCCCGTCCTCCGGGGCAAGAAAAGCTGCTCCCCGTCTCCCTGGTCTGCAGGGAGACGGGGAGTAAAGCCTGGGAGCTTGGAGTTGAACAGGCAGAGAGCAAAGGTGCTCAGAGCCTGTGCTCCAGGGTTGGAGGAGGGCCAGAGACTGAGCATGACAGCTCTCTGCCTCTCGGGCAGCCAGCCAGAAACGCTCTTTTCAATGAAGTAAAAGTGAAAAGAGCTGTGAAGCAGGCAGCAGGGAAATTCCATTGTGGTCCCCCCAAAATAAAATCTTCCTTGAATGTGTTTCCAGCAAAATAATGTGTGTTTCTGATCTCTCATCCTAGTAGGGACAATCCCCCCCCCCCCAGAACTGTAAGGTATTTTGCAGACATTCCTATCTTCTGACCAACTCTCCTAAAGCTTAGCGAAGAGGAAGAGCAAAGCCCCTTTGTCGCAAAGAGCCCGAGTTGCACAGACAAGCGCCCCTATGCTGAGGGAGAAAGGAGCCGTGGGAATGACTCTGTGCTGCAGGCAGGCTCCGCCCCAGGGACACCCGCGCAACTGCCCCTGAGGGGAGCGGGGCCCCAGCCTGCCCCGCCCGCGGACACGCGGGGCGCCGGGCCCGGAACAGCCCCAAGAACAGGTCCCCGCGCGGGGGGAGGGGCGCGGCGGTACCTCAGCGTGTTGAGCGGCGGGTGGCTCAGGCGGATCAGCGCCACGGCCGCGGCGCCGCGCGTGCACCGCGCCGCCATCCCCGCCGCGAGCCAGCGCCGGACTCTGCCCGGGGCGGGGCCTTCCCCGAGCGGCCGGGCAAAGCCCCGCCCAGCCCGTGGTGACCCCGCCCCCCGCGTTCCGGGACAGACCCCACACAGACCCGCCGCACGCCACGCCCGGCCACAGTGTACAGCCCCCCCCCCCGCTCTCCGCCATTGGTACAACCAGCCTTCCTACCCCCCCCCCCGCTCTCCGCCACTGGTACAACCAGCCTTCCTACCCCCCCCCCCCGCTCTCCGCCACTGGTACAACCAGCCTTCCTACCCCCCGCTCCCACCGCCACTGGTACAACCAGCCTTCCAACCCCCCCCCGCTCTCCGCCATTGGTACAACCAGCCTTCCTACCCCCCCCCCCCGCTCTCCGCCACTGGTACAACCAGCCTTCCTACCCCCCGCTCCCACCGCCACTG
Source organism: Pelodiscus sinensis (assembly GCF_049634645.1). NCBI lineage: Eukaryota > Metazoa > Chordata > Testudines > Trionychidae > Pelodiscus > Pelodiscus sinensis. Next base: position 3,727,241 of record NC_134720.1, on the reverse strand, counting down.
GTACAATCCCACCCCAGCTCACAGCGCACCTGGTACGATCCCCCCCTCACATCGCCACTGGTACAATCCCACCCCATCCCCCCCTTCACATCGCCACTGGTACAATCCCATCCCCATCCCCCCCTTCACATCGCCACTGGTACAATCCCACCCCATCCCCCCCTTCACATCGCCACTGGTACAATCCCATCCCCATCCCCCCCTTCACATCGCCACTGGTACAATCCCACCCCATCCCCCCCTTCACATCGCCACTGGTACAATCCCACCCCATCCCCCTTCACATCGCCACTGGTACAATCCCATCCCCATCCCCCAGCTCACATCGCCACTGGTACAATCCTACCCCATCCCCCCTTCACATCGCCACTGGTACAATCCCATCCCCATCCCCCTCTTCACATCACCACTGGTACAATCCCATCCCCATCCCCCCCCTTCACATCGCCACTGGTACAATCCCACCCCATCCCCCAGCTCACATCGCCACTGGTACAATCCCACCGCATCCCCCTTCACATCGCCACTGGTACAATCCCACCCCATCCCCCTTCACATCGCCACTGGTACAATCCCATCCCCATCCCCCAGCTCACATCGCCACTGGTACAATCCTACCCCATCCCCCCTTCACATCGCCACTGGTACAATCCCATCCCCATCCCCCTCTTCACATCACCACTGGTACAATCCCATCCCCATCCCCCCCCTTCACATCGCCACTGGTACAATCCCACCCCATCCCCCAGCTCACATCGCCACTGGTACAATCCCACCGCATCCCCCTTCACATCGCCACTGGTACAATCCCATCCCCATACCCCTCTTCACATCACCACTGGTACAATCCCATCCCCATCCCCCCCCTTCACATCGCCACTGGTACAATCCCACCCCATCCCCCAGCTCACATCGCCACTGGTACAATCCTACCCCATCCCCCCTTCACATCGCCACTGGTACAATCCCATCCCCATCCCCCTCTTCACATCGCCACTGGTACAATCCCATCCCCATCCCCCCCTTCACATCGCCACTGGTACAATCCCATCCCCATCCCCCTTTTCACATCGCCACTGGTACAATCCCATCCCCATCCCCTCTTCACATCGCCACTGGTACAACCCACCCCCCGGCTCACAGCGCACCTGGTACGATCCCCCCCTCACATCGCCACTGGTACAATCCCATCCCCATCCTCCCTTCACATCACCACTGGTACAATCTCCCCAGCTCACAGTGCACCTGGTACAATCTATCCCCCCCCACATCCCACTGGTATAATCCCCCCCAGTTCACAGAGCGCCTGGTACAATCCCCCCCCTCACATCGCCACTGGTACAATCTCTCCCCAGCTCACAGCGCACCTGGTACAATCTATCCCCCCCACATCCCACTGGTATAATCCCCCCCAGCTCACAGCGCGCCTGGTACAATCCCCCCCTCACATCGCCACTGGTACAATCCCCCCCCCTCACATCGCCACTGGTGCAATCTCTCCCCTAGGGTTGCCAGATGTTTTCAACTAAAATAGGGGCACACTTGACATTAGGTCACAATCTACATGACATCTTATCTAGAAAATAGGGGCGATTTCTATTTTCTCAATCTGTTTCCCAAACAGAAAGCTCAGATACTGGACTGTCTGGTTCAAAACCGCACACCTGGCCACCCTCCCCTCACATCGCCACTGGTACAATCGCCCCCTCACAGCGCAATTGGTACAACCCTGCCACACACACTCACATTGCTACTGGTACATCTGGAACTGGTGCCACTCACAGCACCTCCAATTCCAGACTCCAGTGGGCACAGCCCTTTCTGCTCAGCCTGCCCCACCCCCGTCTCCCTGCCTAGGGTAACCCCTCTGGCCCGGCCCAGCCTGCTCTGCACTCCCAGCTGCCTTGCTAAGCAGTCCCAGTTCCATCCTCCTTGGTCCCCCACCCCCATCTCCAGTTGCAGAGACAGAGGCTACATCCACCCCGTATTGAGCGACACCCCATCCACCTGGCACAGAGCCCTGAGAGGTGGCCAAGGCAGACAAATGTGGTGTGTCATGAGAGCTGCCATTCAAAGGGACGCTGCAACTGAGAGCCTGCTTGGAAAGTGTTTGGAGCACGAGGGTTATTTCACCCTGCAAAGAAATACAGAAACCACCAGCATAGAATAACACCACACTGTGCTGTGCATGAGGCAGGGGTCCTCCCCACCAAGCCTCACAGCAGCGAAATGCGGACACACACGTATGTATAACAAAGAGACACAACACAATGAGATGCTATGATGCTCCACTCCTATATTTTATGGAAATGTGTTTTTGAATATGAATATGCAGAACTCAAATATGCTTTGTGCAAAACATGGCAAGTAATATATCATTCAAATGCATGTGATCCCCTGAGTGTGTATATTCTCTTTGTAGGCAGGAATCATTCTTGAATGTGAAGTTAGAAATATTAAGTGGAAACCTGTTTTATTAATCTAGGTCTTCTAGGGAAAGCCTTTAGTGGTACTTAAGGAACTTGGGCTTGGTACTCATCTGTGAATGGTTTTGTTTTTCCTGTAATCCCCAATTGTGGTTGGTCTTACAAAGATATGTGACCATGCCACTTGATACTGGAATCCATCTTGAATTTGGTATTTTCCACAGTGTGCGTGTGGGGGGTAGGGGGGAGAATTGAACAAAGGTTTCTCACCCTGGGGAAATTCTATTTAAGGGATGGGAAATAATCAATGATGGTCTTCAGCTAGCTTTTGAAACTCCCTCCCCACCCTAAGAGGATACACAAGAAGCTGTTAGACTCAGGCCAGAGAAAAGATCAGCTTTGATTGTAAGGATTTTTCCTGAAATAAAGAGTAGGGTGAGAAATATGATCTGTAACAGTATTTTTTAGGCTACGTCTACACTGGCATGATCTTGCGCAAGAACTCTTTTGCAGAAGAATTCTTGTGCAAAAACTCTTCCAGAAGAGAGCATCTACACTGGCATGTGCATTTGCGCAAGAGATGTGCTTTTGCGCAAGAGCATCCATGCCAGTGTAGATGCTCTCTTGCGCAAGAAAGCTCTGATGGCCATTTTAACCATAGAGCTTTCTTGCACAAGAAATTCATGTTGCCTGTCTACACTGGCCTCTTGCGCAAGAACAGTTGCGCAAGAGGGCTTATTCCTGAATGGGAGCATCAGAGTTCTTGTGCAAGAAGCACTGATTTAATACATTAGAACATCAGTGTACTTGCACAAGAACTCACAGCCAGTGTAGACAGGCAGCAAGTTTTGCAGTTGCTTTTGCACAAGATCACACCAATATAGACACAGCCCTCGTGTATTAGGCTTAGCTGGCATGTCTTGTTTATTTGAGATTAGTAATCTGCTTTGATCTGTTTTCACATGCAATCACTTAAATCCTACCTTTTATACTTAATGAAACATTTGTATTTATTATCAGGCCCAGCATAGATAATTGTTATGTGGAAGGAGCAACTACTGCATCTCTCTTTCCTTGATAAAGAGAGCAACTCTGAGCTTTCTCTGTGTCAAACTTTTATAAAGAGTAAAACTGATTTATTTGGGGGTTTGGTCTCTTTAGAGGGCTGTACTCTTGGATGCCATCAAGTCGCTATAGCTGAGCTCTCCCAGAGCTGTTATCAGCATCTGTGTTACTCTGCTGGGGGGCTGTTAGCCCAACTCTGTGCCTTGGCTGGGGGAAACCAGAGCTTCTGGCCCAGTAGCACAGGTTGGTAGGGCACCCCACAGAGCAGGTAGGCGGGGCTCAGTGGTGTGATCAGCACATGTGGTGACAAATTCAAGGGGACTTCTGTGATCTAACCCATCACAGATGCAACCCACTCCTCCCCACCACATTTGCAAAGAGCAAGGAGAGACATCCCATTCACCTGATATGTAACAATGGGTGTGTCTAGACTACATGCCTCCTTCGACGGAGGCATGTAGATTAGCCAGATCGGAAGAGGGAAATGAAGCCGCGATTAAAATAATCGCGGCTTCATTTAAATTTAAATGGCTGCCCCGATCTGCCGATCAGCTGTTTGTCGGCAGATCGGGAGAGTCTGGACGCGATGCCCCGACAAAGAAGCCTTTCTTCATCGACACAGGTAAGCCTCGTGAAACCAGGTTTACCTGTGTCGATGAAGAAAGGCTTCTTTGTCGGGGCATCGCGTCCAGACTCTCCCGATCTGCCGACAAACAGCTGATCGGCAGATCGGGGCAGCCATTTAAATTTAAATGAAGCCGCGATTATTTTAATCGCGGCTTCATTTCCCTCTTCCGATCTGGCTAATCTACATGCCTCCGTCGAAGGAGGCATGTAGTCTAGACACACCCAATGAGATGTGGGCACAGGACAATATAGAGTCTCTGAGGCACAGAGTCATGTGATACAGTTCTCTTCCCCAGCCTCACCAACGAAGATAGACTTCACTCCCCAGACATTATCATACCATATGGAGCTCCCGGTAGAAGTGTGAGATACCAACCTGCACTCTAAGAAGAGCAAAGTGAGATGCAGACCTCAATTGCCACCGTACAAATGAGCTATGGAAATCACTTCTGAGATTCGAAGCAATAAGATAAAATTTTCCCACTTCTGACACAGAGCAATGAGACAATGATCTCACTGCTTCTGTCGAACAGCCCACAGCCATGTGTGGCATGTGAATTGCTAGCTGGGCGAGGCTAGCTCCTAGTCCTGCCCAGTCTGCAGCACTCCCTTCCAGGGACCAGCCTCACCACAGCCACTGACCTCCACCCCAGGCTAGATTCCCTCAACCCCAAAGTGCTCCTAGCCCTGGAGTGGTGGTATAGCTGCCACAAGCACAGCCATAGAGCAGTGGGAGGGCAGGGAGCACAGCCAAGCTGGGGCCACCCCAGAGAGAAATTGGAGCCATGCCATGTGAAAGCAGGAGGCAGGAGTCTAGGGGTGGAGAGTAAGTGAGACCATGTCTGGCATAGCTTCCCCCAGTCTATGATCCCTGCTGTCCTGTACAGTACCAGAGCTCAGGTAGCACAGAAATATTGATGCTCAGATCATCACAAGGCAATGGTAACCATACCCTTCCTTCCCCGAGAGAGAATCCCTCCAACCCTTAGAACAAAGTTGTGTGCTATGTAGCCTCCTCTCGCAGCACAGAACCAACCAATATGGACTCCTGTCTTAGGCACAGAGATGTGAGAGCCAATGTTGTGCACTCCCTAGCTTTGCTGTCTCCTACTCCATATGCTGCAGTTACTTTTCAAGTTCAAATGGTTAACAACAGTCACCAGTTCAAATTAAGCATTTTAGAGGTTGCCAGAATTATAGATTGGTGTTGCTGACTTTTGGGGGGGGGGGCGTTTGTTTTTTTTTGTATGTACCTGTTGTACTAATTTCAACATTCTGAAATATTTGAAGCATCAGGTGGTGGCTGGGTTAGTCTGCACAGGATAAATTTAAAAAACAACAAATGGTCTGGTAGCACTTTATAGACTAACAAAACATGTAGATGGGATAATGAGTTTTCGTGGGCACAGCCTACTTCTTCAGATGACTGGAGTTTTGAGTTTAGGATGTGTGCAAAATAAATTGGGTCTGCACATCCCAAACTTAAAACTCTGGTCATTGGGCTGTGCCCACGAGAGCTCATGATACCATCTACATGTTTTGCTAGTCCTTTAAAAACTGGAAGCCAAATCCCAGTGAGGAAATCAGAAAGGAGCATAAATTCTAAGTCAAATGTAAACCTAAATAAGGCAAACCAAAAAAGAATCTGAAAAGCAATTAGCAAAAGACCCCAAAACTAAGAGCAAAGTGTATATCAGAAGCAGGAAACCTGCTAGTCAGTGCAGCCATTGGACAATTGAGGTGCTAAATGAGAACTCAAGGAAGACAAGACCATTGTGGAGAAGGTAAATGAATTATTCACATATGTCTTCACTGAAAAGGATGTGAGGGAGATTCTGGCATCTGCAACATTCTTTTTAAGTGACAAATCTGAGGAACTGTCTCAGATTGAGGTGTCAGTAGAGGAGGTTTTGAAACCAATTGATAAATTACACAGTAATAAGTCATCAGAACCCCCGAAGTTCTGAAGAAACTTAAATATGAAATTACAGAATTACTAACTGTGGTAGTAGATGACTGGAGGATAGTTAATGTGACGCCTATTTAAAAAAAGGCTCTAGAAGCTATGCTCGCAACTACATACAATCAAGCCTGTAATTACCAGTATTGTCAGTATTAGGCAAATTGGTTGACACTATAATGAAGAATAGAAATATCAGCCACATAGATTAACATGATTTATTGGGAAGGAAGCAACATGACTTTTGTAAAGGGAAATCACACCTCACCAATCTATTAAAATTCTTTGGAGGGGTTGACACTGGTAGACCAGATGACAGCTCATGCCAAGTACTCTGTGCCTCAACTGAACACCATCAAATCCACAGTTGGATAAGTCTGAGTCATCTGTAGGATAGCTTTGCTAAAATAGGCATTAGACTTGTAACAATGTAGGAAGCCGGGGTGGCAGGCAGGTGGCTCTGCAGAGCCAGCATGCACAGGAAGCCAGCTTAAAAGCCAGCTCCCTGCACATATTGGCTCCTGCCTCCTCTCCCCTTGCTGTCTCTGATACAGAAGCAGCAAAGGAGGGGAGTGCGTGTAGTAGGATTAACTGATAAACTCAGGTTTATTGGTTAATTAAGTAGTTGACTACATGTTGACATCCCTATGTCAGACTCTCATCTGCCATTGTCAATCAAAAATATGCTTTAATGGGTCTGAGCTTTGAAAAACTGCTCTCTTCACTTGATATTGTGACTGGCACTGTGAGCAGACTTTTCAAAGCTATCAGCACTTTAGGAAAAGTGTGTTTGAGTTCCACATCTGGAATTAATTGGAGAATTTAGAGTGGAAAGTGCTTCCTGTGTTACAAATAATGGATGTTGTCCAATTCAACATAAAGGTCTTTATCTCTGATGTCTCAATATTTTCCATATGTTAGAGACCAGTGAAGGTCTGTACAATTGTTTAAGAGTGTTTTCCTGTCTGCAGGCAGTTAAGTAAAGTCATACCACACCACACCCACACCAGGTCTTTTTGTGGTGCTTAATTTCTAAACCTTTCTTTGATGAACACTTGAGCAGTGTAATTACACCTAGAAAGTGAAAGCAATAATTTGGCATTCTTGTACAATATTTTGCAACAAAATCAAAACACTGTTAGTTGATTTTGATGTCCATCCTGTGTCTTTGAGAAGTGTTGCTTCTGCTCATTTACTGGAAATGTCATATCCTCAATTTAGCCCAGTCCTTTCAATATTGTATGATCAATATTGGAAGTTTACAATCATAGAATTATAGAATCCTAGAGCTGGGAGGTCATCGAGTCCAACCCCCTGCCCAAAGCAGGACCAACCCCAACTAAACCATCCCAGCCAGGGCCTTAAAAACCTCTAGGGATGGAGATTCCACTACCTCCCTAGGGAATCCATTCCAGTGCTTCACCACCCTCCTAGTGAAATAGTTTTTCCTAATATCCAACCTAGATCTTTGCCACTGTAACTTGAGACCATTGCTCCTTGTTCTGTCGTCCCTCACTACTGAGAACAGCCTCTCTCCATCCTCTTTGGAACTTCCCCTCAGGAAGTTGAAGGCTGCTACCAAATCCCCCCTCACTCTTCTCTTCTGCAGACTAAATAAGCCCAAATCCCTCAGCCTTTCCTCGTAGATCATGTGCTCCAGCCTGCTAGTCATTTTGGTTGTCCTCTGCTGGGTTCTCACCAATGCGTCCACATCATTTCTATAGTGCCCCAACTATAGAACTGGGGGCCCAGAACTGGACACAATACTCCAGATGTGGCCTCATCAGTGCCAAATAAAGGGGAATAATCACTTCCCTAGATCTGTTGGCAATATTCTTCCTAATGCAATCTAATATGCTGTTAGACTTTTTGGCTACAAGGACACACTGTTGACTCATATCCAGCTTCTCATCCACTGTAATTCCCAGGTCATTTTCTGCTGAATTGCTACTTAGCCAGTTGGTCCCCCAGCCTGTAACAATACTTGGGATTCTTCCGTCCCAAGTGCACTTGTCCTTGTTGAACCTCATCAGATTTCTTTTGGCCCAATCTTCCAATTTGTCTAGGTCACTCTGGACCCTATCCCTGCCCTCCAATATATCTACCTCTCCTCCCAGCTAAGTGTCATCCACAATTTTGCTGAGGATGCAATCCATCCCCTCATCCAAATCATTAATAAAAATGTTGAACAAAATCGGCCCTAGAACTGATCCTTGGGGTACTCCACTTGAAACCGACCATTAACCAGCCATTGAGCTGTTGATCACTATCCTTTGGGCCCTACAATCTAGCCAGCTTTCTATCCACTTTACAGTCCATTTATTCAAACCATACTTCCTTAACTTGCTGGCAAGAATATTGTGGAAAACCGTATCAAAAGCTTTGCTAAAGTCAAGGTATATCACATCCACTGACTTTCCCATGTTCACAGAGCCAGTTACCTCATCATAGAAGCTAATTAGATTGGTCAAGCATAACTTGCCTTTGGTGAATCCATGTTGATCATCAGCTACAGAGCAGGATCTCTGTGGGGTACAATTTTCCTTACTGCTTTCTATGTCATAATGAAAGGTTGTCTCTCCTTTATTGTTTCTCTTTTTTTTTCATGTAAGCCAGATTTTAACTTCCCATTGCTCTTCTTTTTGTGTGAGCTACATTCTTCTTTATCATCATTTTCCTTTACATTGCCAGAAAAGCCAGATGAGTCTCGATTACTTGCCTCCCATTTTCATTCCTTATCTTCAGATAAATCGGTTAGTTCTGGCCTTAGTGATAGCATTTCTGCCATTTACACTTTGCTCCTCAGTTTCTCCTGCCAGGCATGGTTGGTGCTGCCTCAGTCCGGGTCTGTGTTCTATTTCAGATATTTGCCCATCAGCCTCCCTGGGCAATTTATCCCAGTGCTTAACCTCCCTGACAGACAGAAAAAAAGACAGAACTATGCAGCACTTTAAAGACTAAAAAGGTGCATGGTCCTGTCTTTTGTTTCAGCTAGACCAGACTAGCAGGGCTACATCTCTATTACTATCCTGACAGGCAGGGAGCTCTTCCTACTGTCCAACCAAACCTCCCTTGCTGCAGTGTAAGCCCCTTGCTCCATTTCTCTCCCTTCTCCTTGTACCCCCCTTTGAGAGACTTGAACGCTGCTGTCAGGTCCCCTCCCCAGACCGACCAAACCCAGGGCGCCCCCAATCTGCTTTCATGGGAGGGGGGGACTTGCTGGGTCGGGGGCCCCTGTTCCCAGAAGGGGCGGGGCCTCATGCAGAAGGGGCGGGGCTGGGAAGCTCTCAGCCCCCAGCCAGCCCCAGGTACCCGCCAGCCTGGGGCGGGGCGAGCCGCTGTCACAGTGGTCCGCAGGTACCCGAAGGGAGGGGCGCTCGCTCAGCGCTCTGATTGGCCGACCCTGGGCCAGCGCAGGGCTGGGATTGGAGGGAGGGGGGGGCCGCTGTGCGCGTGACGGAACCACAGAGGGAGCCCCCGAACGATTCCGCGCCTTCCCCGCTGCCCGACCCTTGTAGTGCGCACGCGCGGGGCGCAGCTGGCTCTCCAGGTGTCACGGAGCCGGCAGTGACGGGATGGCTCGGGCTGGGGACAGCGCCTGGCCGTGCGGGGAGGAAATGACGCGTGCGTTGACGCAGCAGGTAACGTAGCAGGTGGGAGCGGCGGGCTGAGGCGGGGTGCGCGTGGCCCCCCATTCGGGCTAGGTAACGTGGGGGCGCCCGCGCGGGCGGGGGGAGGGGCGGAGCGAGGCGGGTGGGCACGTTAGGGGCGGGGCGGCGCAGGTGGGCGCGCGGGGACGGGGGCAGCCTGAGGGGAGTGGGCGGGCGGAGGCGTCCCTGGGGCTATGGGGGTGGGGGCCCCCCCGCTCTTCCCTGTCAGTCCCTCCCCTCAGACATTAACCCAGTCCTGGAGCCTCGCGGCTCTTGGTAACAGGAGGGTACAGCCACATATCGTGCAAGGCTCAGCCCCCTTTTCCTCTCCTCCTGAGTTACGCAGTTTAGTAGCTGGGGTCCCAGAGCAGATTAAACTGCTTCTTAGAGACACCTGATTTCCTTATTGTCACCTCTCCTGGCATCCCTGCATGGCAGTTTAAAAGCTGCCCCCCGCCTCACCTGTCCGTTTCCATGTCTGGATTTCTTTCAAGTCTCATCTTACCTCTGAATGTCCTGGGTTTATAATGCTTGGTTTTAGGATAACGTCTCTGTCATGTTTGTTAATTAAGTTACTGATATGTACTGTCAACTTTACCTTCATCTGAATGTAGTCATTTTGGGTGAGAATTTCCTTCCTTAAATTAAGGAAACTTCATCTATGACTCTGAAAGAGAGAAAGAGAGAAAGAAAGAAAGAAAGAAAGAGAGAAAGAGAGAATGCTGCCATACAATGTTTCTAATGATTTAAAGATATGCAATATCAGTCTTAAATTATTAAACTTTAACTGACTTTAATGGGAAATCCACTGGTAGCACAAAACAGGCAGAATGTACTGGCCATTATAGCTGAGTTATGGCTATTTTAAAATTATTGGAGCAGCGCAAAGCATCCAAAGTGAGTCAGGTCCTTACTTTTCAATTGATTTTAATGGTCTGTTTTAGTGAGACTGCTGCTGTGTGCAGCTGGGACGGAGAGACCAGTCTGAGTCACAGTGTGTCTTTGGCTTAAGGTATAGACCTGTGCCCCAGTATCAGTTCTCCCAGGCAGTGCTGCTTTAATATGCTGTGAAGCTGAGATGCAGCAGTACCACGAGGACAATAGTGATGCCTAAACTAGCATGCAGTCATCAGCTCCTTAAAGAGACGTGACAGTTGGGCCAGTTCATCTGCCAGTGAGAACTCTTGAGATCTGTGTTCAGCTTCAATCATACCACAGCTCACCACAACCAATAGAACTATCATATATAAAGCTGCTGCAGAGGCAGGGTAGTGACTGGTTGATTTACCTCTGGCATAATGGCCCCACTTAGTTACCTGAATTTATCTGTAGCCTATATAACAATTAGAACGGTTGTTAACCACTTAGTGAAATTGAAACTTATTTGTGAGATTTCGATTAGTTCAAATAATATGGAAATTTGAAGTGTCTCTGTAATACAGAAAATCCTGATCCGGGATGCTAAATTTGATAAAATCTTTTAATGGTTTAAATTAGTTAATAAACTAAGATTTCCTTGTCAACTCTTGGAACATGTTACTTTTTCTCAAAGAATAAATGCATAAATTTGGGGTGGCAGAGGATATGTTGCACTTTTCATACAAAACAGATTGAATCCCTGCTTTAAGTATAACACAAAACTCAGTTTTCACTATGGAGTTATGATCAGCACTTTCATAATATAGACACGCTATAAGCATATTGTTGCTTTTTTGATACCGTGTTCCTGGTGCACAAAATAGTTGCAGTATACAATGGCCTTATCTCTAGGAAACAAATAGGTAGAGAACTGGCAAAGCTTGTTACTAATATCATGTGAATTAGCTTTTGTTCTTCTCCTAGTTGAACATTTGGTTGCACAGTGGTTTCCAGAATACAATGTTTTAGGTTACATATACTGGAGGATAAAGTATGTCAATTCACTTGAGCCTTGTTTACACAGGTGATGCTTAAAAGAACCAGTATTTGTTTGGTCAGAATATTCTACAAATACTGGTTCATCTGAACCTGTGGGTGCTCTAATTTAGACAAGGTTCTGGCTGCTGAATTTGTTGAAAAGCAGGTTTTACTAAAATAGTGGGTAGGTGTTGGAATCAGCTGGAACCTTGTATGCTGTCTGGTTCCCGCTGCTTCTAACCCCTTTTTTTGCTGAACCAGTATTTGAACTGGCTGGAATATTTTGTAAATTTCCCTAATGTAAATATGACCTTGCATGTTGCTGCCTTCTTCTATGAAATCCTTGGTCTCTCAATTTTGACTTGTGAAATTTGAGCTTGAAGAGCATTGCTGTCTTTCAGTTAAAGCTGGAAATGCAGGATTTGGGAGAACTGTACTGTCGCACAATCTGTATAATTTTCCCTATCTCTAATACATTGATACTTTATTAAGAATTTTGAGATCTTTAAAGGAAATGTGTTAAATATACACAAAGAACTGTCACTAGTGTTATGAAAATCACTATTATAGTACTAATTTTTGTCAAGGCATGCTGTGTGGAAGGATTCGATTTTTTTATTGGCAAATATCAGTAAATATTGATTTCACTGTACACAGGCCAATGCTTTTTTTTAATTCAAAGCATCCCAGCAGACAACTGTGGGGGGGAAGCTAGCTCCCAACTCTACCCCTTCTTGGGGGACCCCAGAGGTGGCCCATGACCAAGTACCAAAATTCATGAAGTGGCCCCACTGTGAAAATTATTGCTCACCCCTGCTCTTGAGGATCAAACAGGACCACACCTGGGTTATATTAAAACCCTGAGGCTATGTCTACACTGCAGACTTCTTGTGCAAGAACTGTTTTGCGCAAGAGTTTTTGTGCAAAATGTCTTGTGCAACAGCATGTCCACACTGCCATGGACGCTCTTGCGCAAAAGCACATGGCAGTGTGGATGTTCTCTTGCACAAGGAAGCTCTGATGGCCATTTTAGCCATAGGGGTTTCTTGCGCAAGAGGGCTTATTCCTTGTGGGGAGAGAAATAACTCTTGCGCAAGAAGCCCTCTGTTCCGACGCTTTACTGTAAATTTACTTGTGCAAGAACGTGCGTGCAGTGTAGACACTCTGCAAATTTTTGTGCAAGAATGGCTGTTCTTGCGCAAGAAGCCTCCAGTGTAGATGTAGCCAGAGTGTGGCTCTACCAACATTGGTTCTATCTTCTGGACCTCTTATTGGCGATTCCAATCTTACTCTTGTTGCATCTGGATTTGATCTCTCAGGACCAGTGTCAGTTGCTCCGCCTGGACCCTGGATCCTTTCATGTAATGGCCTGGAAACTACAGGGTTAAATCCCAAAAGCAACTTTGCTACTAGGTAGCAGAAATGCTTCCATCAAGGCCACCTGTCTGTCAAAATGGCTGTGATTCTCTCTCTGGGCTTGTTAGTCTGGTGCATTTATCCATCCAAAAAATACCCAACTACCTGCTGCTCCTGAAACAGCAAGGGTTAGTGATTTCCTCTGTCAAGGCTCACCTAGTAGCAATATCAGCTTTCCACTCGCTTTGTGAATAACTGTCTTGTTTTTCCAATCACATGCCAACTAGATTCCTTAAAGGCTGGGAAGGACTGTACCGTCAACAAAGGGAGTCTGTTTTTCCTTTGGAACTTGAACTTAATTTTGTCTAAACTTATAGAGTCTTACATTTGAGTCTGTAATAGAGTGCTCCTTATTACATCTTTCATAGAAGGTGGTCTTCCTAATTGCAATCATTCTGCCAGAAGGATCTCCAAACTGCTTGCCCTCACATCTGAACCACATTGCACAGTCTCTTTTAGAGAGTAGGTGGACTTATACCCTTATCTAAATTTTTTATCTAAGGTAGTTTGAAATTTTCATATCAATCAATGTACTTACCTGTATTTTACCCCACTTCACATGCAAATAAGGATGAGCAATGGCTATACATATTGGATATTAGGCAAGTCCTGGCATTCTATGTTGACAAAACCAAACCATTTCGGTGGTCCATCCTTACAGTTCATGGTCACAATAGGCAGGGCTTGTCAAATCAGTGAATCTACTCGCCTGTGACAAGTAGATTTCAGCCGGTCGCCCTGTTCATTGGCGGCGCACACATGCTCAATGCAGATCTGGCGCATGCGCAGTGCAGGGCTGGCGAGTAGATTTCGCCACAGTTTGTCAAGCCCTGGCAATAGACATAATGAAGAATCTTCTGCTCTCTGCAAAGAGAGTTTCAGCTTAGATAACGTCTTACATCCCTGCATGTTAGGATCTGACAGACATCTTTCCTCCAGACAAACTGATTGCCTACTCGACAAGATTACAAACGTGCTTTGATGCTTTCCTAGCACAGATCTTTATCCTAGACATTTGCAGAACAGCAACTTGCTCATTGTTGCACACTTTCTCCTCTCGTTGTGCCATCACTCAATATTCAAGAGATGATGCCGAATTTGGTTGGGTTGTACTCCCGTCTGTGTGTACATGACCTCTGATCCCTTTACCTGTATAACTGAGGGTCACTAAGTGTGGAATGTACACATGTAATCACTCCATGACTTAATAATGGTTGATAACCTTTCATAACTGTTGTTCTTCGAGATGTGTTGCACATCTCCATTCCACAGTCTGCCCTCCTCTCCCTCCGCATTGGAGTGTCTGGAAAGAGGGAACTGAGGGGCTCAGTGTCAGCTTCTTTATACAAAGCAAACAGGGCCTGGCAGCAGAGAGTACTCAAGCTGCCCCAGTGGGTACCACCGAGGGGAAAAATGTCAAGTGACTCTGGTATGGGATGTGCATGCACCAAGAGTCGAATTGACACATGCAACATATCTTGAAGAACAAAAGGATAGTAATGTTTTTTTCCAATCTACCAGATAAATGTAGCCCACCACAAGGCTTCAGAATTTTACTTGTGACAAATAGGAAGCTTTTCTGGCTGAATTGCATCAAGTATAGGCAATCTAAGATTTAATTGGATAGCTCAGATATATTTCTAGCTCTTATTAAGGCAACGATAACCATTTACATATAAATCAAGTGTATTATCTTCAGTCTGACAACTCTGTGTTTCTGCCACTGCTCTGTGTTTTCTTGCAGACCACTGCAAACTGATAGTAAGGATTCAGTGCTGCTCTTGGGACTCCCAGGGGTATTAGTGAAACTGAGCATTAAGTCAGTTTCATGGTGCTACTGTTTGTGGAGTCTCTGTGCAGCATTTTAGGCACCAAAGCATTACTGAGATCTAAAAACAGACTGCAGAATGGATAGAATAGGGGACTTCTTCCTTTCCCTGTCAAAGGGACTCTGGAATGGGAGGGGGAAGACATGGACAACTCCTCCCTTCCAGTGGCCTGTGGTTACTTCAAACTGGTCTGATGCCTGCATTTACCCTTGTGCCTAGTAGGTATGTTAAATTTTGTTTAATCAACTAATTGACTAGTCAGTGGAATTTCTCTCTACTAGTCAATTAGTCAATAAGCGGGGGAGCCCTAGGAGCTAATCCCGCTGTAGCTCTGCCTTTTAAATGTATTAAGAGCCATCAGGAACAGCTGATTCCTGGCTCGCACCGGGTCTCCTTCGCTGTTCACTAGCCTTTTAACTGTATTAAGAGCCTACCAGCTCTTAATACGTTTAAAAAGCAGACACACAACAGCTGAGACTGTGCGCGAGACTCCCCACTACCCCCCAGTCTGTCTTGCCCTCTGTGGAAGTGGTGCTGGGGGGAACTGGCTTACATGCCGGTTCCCCCCAGCGAGGGTGAGGGGGAGAATCAACTAGTCAAGGGACTAGTTGACTATCTGATAAGCTTATACTTACATCCCCCGTGCCTAGGGTTGGAGGAACTGAGAGAAACAATGTTTTGTGACAGATTGCATTGTGTCCTTTGGACTCGGGCCCCCCAAAAAATTAGTACAAGCTCTGGCTCACTAAGACATTTTTTGCAACTGGGTTATTTTCCTCTTTTGATTCTCATTTTTTATAATTAAAAGGTGGTGCAGTTTAAGGCAGAAGGCTGGTCTTGTTTTAAGCATAAGACTGTGTTGGGAGGTTTGGGTTTTATTCAGTCACTTCCAAGGGTTTCCTGGGATCTCAAAACCATTTTAATCCCTATTCCTCATTTTCTCTAAGGGCTCGTCTACATTGGCCCTTTTTCCGGAAGGGGCATGCTAATTTTTCAGATCGTAATAGGGAATAAGAGATCCTCCGGAAAAGGGCTTTTTTCCGGAAGATCGGGCCGGATCGGGGCCAGTGTAGACGCTCTTTTCCGGCTTTTCTAAAAGCCGGAAAAAAGCGGTGGACATTTTTATTTAAATGCCGCGGGGGATATTTAAATCCCCCGCGGATTTCCCTATTACGATCTGAAAAATTAGCATGCCCCTTCCGGAAAAGGGGCCAATGTAGACGTAGCCTTTCTGTAAAGTGGAGATGTGTGGCCTAGAGAAGCATATTTCATTAATGTTTAGGAAATGCCTTTTCACTTGGTAGAGATGTTGGGGGGGGAAAGGGTGATGCGTTACATGTTTTGTCTTCCAGTGCACTTCATCACCCCCATTCCCGTTTATTAGCAGTTTGATTTGTGAGCTCAGTATCATGATGCAATGTTCATTCCCATGCAGAGGTGAAAATAAGCGGTTATGCCCTGGTTCACTGTTCTGGCAAGAGCTGGCCGAGCTGCGGCAAAAGCCAGCAGAGAGCTATTTAAAGAGCTGGCAGGGACCCATGTTGTAATAGGGCTCTTTTACTTAATTTAACGGGCTCAGGTTGTCAGCCCCACTCCTAGTACTTCATGACAATGAATGAGTTGCAACTCCCAGTTTGAGAACCCCTGATCTAGACTGACCACCTCCATAATATTGTTTAAAACTCTCTCTTTATACTATCTGACTAAAAATCCCTTTTCAAAGTCACACACAGGTTATATGCACTCTTGGTGCTTGTGATAATGCTGGTTTTTCTGGTGTCTTCAGAGTCTTCCAGGAAAGCCAGGATATCATGGGCTGAATTTCTAGTGTAAAAATACAAGCCAAAGGAAAGAGAAACTGGGTGTGGTAGAGTGGAGGTAGAGTGTGGAAATAGCTTCTTGGTCTCCTTTACATAAAATAAACAAGAAAACACAATTCTTTCCTCTGCAGATCATCTTTAATCAGGGGTCTGTGTATTCTAAGAGTCCGTCTTTGCAGGATTCATACCTTACTGCAGAATTGTGCTCTAAAATTTCCACTTTAAATGTAAAGAATGTTTCTCGCCTTCTGGCTGCAGAGAACCTTGAACATTTTTTACTGAGTGACAGAAATATCTTCCTGAGTTTCTATGTAGCCTGAAACAAGAAGTGTCAGTTGCCCTTTTAACTTAATAGGTTATTAACTTTGAAACCTAAAAATGACAGAGCTGCAATGTGGAAAACTGAAATTGTGGGAACAGTATAAAATGAGTTTTAATATCCATCTGAATATCACAGAGGTTGCTGCACTGACTATATTAATTGTTCTTCTACTTAATGTATTAAGATTTTCCATTTAATAGGTATGTGAAGCTTTCTCAGAACTCCCAACAGCAAATGCAGAATGTAGGGACCTTGCTTGAGAATGTAGATCCATTTTACTGTGAAGTGAATGAGGTCTTGCTTTGAGCAGGCAGGACTAGTTTGGTTCAGCTTGTGCAGATAATGATAAATGTTGTTAAAAAACTGTGCATTAGCCCTGGTGAATAGGTTTTTGAATAACCATTTGTAACACAGTTTGGCCTTAACGGAACATATCCTATGCTTTAACTTGGTTTGGGTGTGGCCAAATTAAATTACTGTCAGACTAGGTTATTCTGCAAGCAAAATGTGACAGTCCGTACTCTTCTTATGACTAGAGACTGTTTTGCTATTGATAGCCTTGGCACAGTTTTTCGCATTATTCAGTCTATAATTTTGTTGTCCTATCCATGCTGTAAACAAAAGACAATCACCATGTAGTGTGAATGGAAATAGCATGGTCTCTCTAGATTTACATGCTGGCATCATTGGAATAGTCCAGGAGACCCTAGGAAAACCAAATGGCGCAGAACTACACTACAGTTTTTTAGCAGTATGTGAAATTGCAGTGTTCAAAATTAAAAACCTAAAGCCACGTATATGTAAACAAATGAAGTGTGAGAGGCAGCAAGAGCTACAAGTGTTGAGACTAATGTTCTGTTTCTGCCTTTGCCACTGAACTGAGAGAGACTTTGGGGGAAGTGCCTTCCCCTGTCTTTTACTACCAGTTTGTAGTGCACCTAATGCTGTGGGTACCTGCGCCCATTTGAGGCCTCAGCATGCAACTGTAATAAACTAATTATAGAATATGCAAACATGAAGATGACAGGGTTAACAGAAAACCTCTTCTTGTCCCAACAGAATTGTCGTTCTGAACTGAATAATTGTCTACTTTGATTTGATTTGAGATGAATTTTTATGGATCCAATCAGAAAACAGAATAAGTGCAATGTGTATGTAACCGTGTATGTTTCATTGGAGATAAATACATTAAATTAGCATTCTTTACAGATCTCCAGAATACGAATTTCTGGGAGGAGTACCAAACAGATTTAATCCAGAGAAACACATGGACCATTAAATCTTTCAAAAATGAGCCAGTTCACAGTTTTCCACTGGAACCCACAGTGTCTTGAGGAAGGTAAGGGGTTATTTTTGTTTGCTCTCTCTGGCAGGTGAGCCCTTCAACATTTCAGGGTCTTGATCATGCAGAGTGATTAGGATACGTAGACCCTCACATTAGTGCACATTGCCTTTGGCTTTCTGAAGGAGTGCTTTCTGTTGGCCTTGGTATTTGAAGAAAGAAAATGTTGGGTGACTAAATCTTTTCCTCTAATGTCTCTGTGATTCTTTTTAATAATGATTAATTAAATGCCTTTTATTTAATGGTATCATGCCTCAGTCAGATCAATTTTATATTTTTTCATTTTGGAACACTGAAAATGTATTTCTTTACTGAGTATTCATTGAAAAGGGGCTACAGTGTACTTTTGTGTTCCAATATTGTGCTTGAAAATATTAATTTTTTTCCAAGAAAGCTGCATACACTTTCCTGTAAGCTCATGAGAGAAGTTATTTTGTAGCTTGAACTGTGAAATGTATTTAGAATGTTTTTAAATAGAATTAGCATTCTGAGCGCTGTGTCAATGGTATATAAACGGTAACATCATAGGCAATACTAGTTATAGGAGAAGGTTCACTATTCAAGATTGTAAATTAGTTTCCTTGAGTATGGAAAGTAACATCTGAGTAAGCTAAACTTAATCAAAATAATGATAAAAACACTGTAGAGCTTGCAGTTTCTTAGGGTATACTTCTAGTCCAGTGTTTCTTAAACTTTTTAAGACCAAGGAACACCAAACAATAATTTTTTTTATGGGGAACATCAAGGATTTTTTGTTGAGCCAAAAAAAGTCACCTGCCCCTTTAAGGGTGGCCATTTTGAATTGTGTTCTCCACGGCACACCTCTGACTGCCTCGTGCCGCGGAACACAGTTTAAGAAACACTGTTCTAGTCAGTCTGTTTGGATTGTAGGCAGCCAATTGTTAAGCACCCATTTAAAATCCTTAAAATTGGGAACGAACAGAAAATAAAATACAGCCAGTGATCGATTTATATTCTGAAGCAGGAGGGTTTAGATGTAATTGTGGATGTTCTTGTGTATCCATATAGATTACTCTTACCAAGCTCTTATCTCAGACCAATGAATTTCACAGACTAATTATGCATGGATTGTAATAAAAATCGTGGGCTCAGCAGTAGTAGAAATGAGCTTCAGGAACCGCTATATTTTGGTTGACACGGAATTAAATTCTTGACTACGTGTCCCATGATTCTCTTCAGAACAGCAGAGATGTGAAATCTGCAGTGGCTTGGCCAAGTTCTTCTAGTTGGTGACTGCATTCAGACAGGCTACTTACCCTTCCTTTTCCATTTCAGTTAGACATGCTGGCTAAGATATAAAACACATAATTGAATGGGAGTGGTTGGGTGCAGAGCACTTCTGAAAGTCAGGCCTAAATATGGACTTAGGATCCCATATTTTGAAAATCTTAGCCAGTATTCTTCACTTCCTGTCCTAAACTGTTCTAAATGTTTGTATGCTGTGGTAAACAGTGGCAACATCTTGCCTAAGAAATAGCTGCATTTTAGTGAGGGATAAAGACTTACAACTCTTTAGGATCTTTCAGACTGACTGCTGTTACATTTATTTAACATTATTAGTAATTACTAATATTACAGACCTAGCATAGGTGTTTTTTTTTTCTAATTTTACGTTTCTTTAAGAAGTTTTTAACCCTAAAGAAGTTAGGCAATTGTAGCAGCAAAACTAGTGATTTGTGGGCTTCTGAAGTAAATATGGATGATTCCTAAAACACAAATTTGAAAGGAATGTTAAATATTTGCCTGGGGATGCAGTATATTTTCTCAGCACCTTGGATACTTAATACAGAGCAGGTTAGCAGCTAGGACAGAGAGACTGCAGAACAATTTTCCTTGTCCCAGTTAAGTCAAGAACTATTACAACAGTAGTAATAAGCTCACCACAAGATGGACAAAAGGGTGAGGGGAGTGTCAGCCTACAGCTCGTGCTGGTGAGAGGGGGAAAAAGGGAGTCTGCATGAATGCACCAGTAAGGCAGAACTTGGCATTGGAGACACAAATTGTGAGGCGTTGCACATACCAGTGCAGACACAGGAATACTATAAAAGCATCTAGAGAGATCAGGAATATGATGGACAGTGTGAATCTCCCACTTCTCAAATGAGATTCAACTTGGAAAAGTCCATCGGGGAGACAGTAAATAATAATAAATACAGAAGTTAAATGAGAAGGAGAAATCTGTAAAAAGATAATATTGAAAGAGATGTAGGGGGCTAATGGAGACCAAATGTAAATGAGAGTTTGCAGCAATCCATGGTAGTAAAAGGCAGATGCAATATTTGGGCTGCCATGCACAAGGGCATCATGTCACAGAGCAAGAAAGATTAGTCTTTCCTCGCTCCAGTGTGAACACACCTATAACACTATTTTGTATACGGCATTAGGTTGTAGGACCTTGAGTACAAGAAATAGACTGATAAACTAAAGAGTTTTCAAACTGCAGCACGAGTTATCAGGTGACTGGGGAGATTGATTTATGAGGAATGATTAAAATGGAGATGAAAGTCAGCCAGTGCGCCTTGGTGTGGCACTCTGGCAAGAAGCCGGCTGGCGGGCTGGGGCACTCAGCTGCAGTGGAAGAGGTGGGGCACTCCCCACCTGGCTTCCTGCAGGCTGTTGTGCTCAGCAGCACGCAGCCAGGCAGGCTAAAGGGGATGGCTGGGATACCAGGTCCCTGTTGCTTTTAATGCTTCCTACTTCCTCTTACTAGGGAGCAAGTGGAAGTGCAGAGTCTGCCGCGTTCCTCTTCTGCCCCTCCCTTAGGCAGCTGGAAGCAAGAGGAATGCAGCAGGCTCTGCACTTTCCCCTTGTTCCCTAGTAAGAGGAAGCAGTAAAAGTAACAGAGACCCAGTATGTGTGGCTGCAACCCACTCCCCCTCAAAATAGCACCCTTGCTCACCCACACTCACCCCTACATACACACAGCCTCCTGCCCTGAATCCTGCACCCTCATAACCCCCACTCTGAGCCCCCACACGCTCCCAGCCCCCTGCTCTGATTATCCACTCTCCAGCCCTGTGCTCTGAGCCCCTCCTCATACCCCCAACCCTGATTTCTGAACCCCTCACATCCCAGGCCTCTCAGACACCCCAGTCCTAACCTCCTGAACCCTTCCACCTCAGCCCTCTCCTCTGAGTCCCCCGCACTGCACCACACACTTAATTTCTTATATCTACTGTTATATCACAACCCCTTCCCGCCCAAAGTTCTTTCCTTCCCCCCCTCCCCACTCCGTGATAGGACAGTAACTGTAGAGAATTTGTTGTTTTCACCCCTGGATTAAAATATTACTACAGGTGGGCTGAAGAATGCATATATATTTGCAAAGTGTAAGCAAAAGAATGAAATAGTCTAGTAGTTTGAAAGGGCATAATTAGGAGAATAAAATGGAACTGAGAGGGAAAAATTAGGTTGAATATTGTGGTGAAATATGACACCTCTGTTAGACCAGTGGTTTTCAGACTTTTTTTCTCATGATCCAGTTGAAGGAAATTGTTGATGCCTGTGACCCAACATAATTTGGCTAGAGAATAGGCTCTGGGGTGGGGCTGAGGATGAGAGCTTTAGGCTGTCGGAGGGGGCCCTAGCTTTGGAGGTGTCAGGGCTGGGGCAGGAAGGGCTTACTTTGAGCAGCTTCCGGTCAGCAGTGCGGTGAGGGTGCTAAGGCAGCTTTCTGCCTCTTCTAGCACTTTAGACCATGCTGCAGTAGGTTCTCAGCCAATGGGAGTGTGCTGCTAGTGATCAGGGCAGGGGCAGTGTGCGGAGCCCTGTGCGCTCTCCCTTTCCCCCCCGCCCCGAACCTAGGAGCTGGGACTGTTGCTGGCTGCTTCTGGGGTGTAGCACAATCTGTGTGCCAGGACAGGCAGGTAGCTGCCTTAGCTCACCTGATCCCCCTGCAGCAATGGAGATCCAGTGTCTGACATCCCATGACCCAGTACTGGGTCGCGACCCGTAGTGTGAAAACTCCTGTATTAGACTGTGAAATTAGTCATTCAAGAGAAGTTGCAGAAACACTATTTTGGGGGGTAATTGGAGCTAGACCAGGGAGTATGATAGATGTTCTATAGAGGCTAAGTTCCAGTAGCAGGGAGATAGGCCTTTTCTGCAGCTCAGCGCCCCCCACAATTCTGGATGTTTGGACTGCTCTCTTCTCTTTCAGCTTGTGGAGGCAGATTAGAGTTTTGGCACCATACAGTTTGGTCACTCTCCCTCTGTTCCTGATTGCTGCCAGAGTCTCTGCCTCTGCACCAGAGAACACGGAGGCTTCTTTTTCCTTCCTTCCTTTCCAAACTTCTGTGTCCAGTTTTTTGAGCAGCGGGGACTGGGAGCAATGTTCTCCCTCCTCAGCCTTCACCTGAAATGCCAGGATCTAAATGCTTCCAAGACTTCCAGCACTAGGTGGGTTAGACTGTGTCATGGAACCTGCAAATCTTGAGATGTTTGTGTGACAGGGATTGCGGTGCACTTCATAAGATCTTTAGGAATGAGCAAATGCATCTGTAACCCACATACCTAGGCTCTGTCTACACTGTCTCTTTTTGCAAAAGAGGAAATGCAAATGAAGTGCTCATTAGCATTTCTCGCACTCATTTGAATATTCTCTTCTGATCCTTTTTGCGGAAGAGGTTTTTGTGGAAAAAAACGCGGTGGAGACAGGGCCATTTTGCGCAAAAATCCCCTTTTGCGCAAGATCCCTTATTCCTCAAAAAATGATACAGAAATCAAACTTTTGAATGAACTCACAAACTTCTGTGCTTCTTTCCTACTGAATTTTTGTTTCATAATCCACCCTGTATCTGGACTTTGCTTGCTACTTCCCAGATGTCCAAAGCTGAGAGAGATGCTGGGCTACAGAATGGAGAATTTCTGATAGATAATTCCCTTTCTGCTAGCAGCATCTCCCACAGTTCTGTCCACCCAAGATGGCTCAAATCCAATGGTTGGCTATTAAGAGGATTTGTTAGAATAGGGTAGTCTTCCTTGGTCTAATGTACATAATTGTTTTATCACTTCTGGAATATGTGTTAATGACAATAACTTGTCTAACAGCAAGTGGAAGAAGGGGGGTGTTCCAGTGTAGCACTGCAGTACCAAAATGCTGACCTGCCTTTTGTGAGCGGCAGAGAGAAGAAAGCAGTTCACATGCCCACAATTGTGGGAGATGTTGTGAACAGAAAAGAAATTATCAGTAAAGTGTTTCCTATTCTCTCCTCGATGTATGTGATTTTGAGATTATTTTAAAGTCTGCATTTTTAATATTTTCCTTATGGTTCATTTTTGTATTTTCTTAAAATGTGAAGGTGCTTTGAATTCCAGTAAAAGCAGTTTACTCCGAGGCAGGGGGGATGGATTCTGTGCCAAAATATTAAATTCTGCACTCAATAGTTTAAAATTCTGAATATTTTATTTCTCAAAATAGCACAGCATAATCACACTGGTTTTAATCGTTTTGGTAATTTATTTGAACTACAATATTGTGGTTGAAGAATGAGAGCGTGGAGCACTGGAGGAAATTCCCCAACCCCTTCTGTCTAACTGTAATGTAGCTAAGTTTGACCCTTAATTTCTAGTTCTTAGTCAGCGCGCACACATGCAGCCATATGCTCAGTGTTACATCACAGGCAACTGGAGAGCAAGTGAGGGCTGGGAAATCAAGCACAATTGATATTGGCTGTTGACCATCTTCAGAAATGTCAGAGGCAAACAGTTCATGGGACACATTTTGATAGGAATTTTTTTCAGTCCAAAAATTCAGACCAGTTCTAATCACTGACGTATTATAAGCATGGTTAAGGCGTATTGTTCTTCATCTCACTCTGGCAATGTAAACTTTTACACCTGTTTCATACTCCTGGGGGAATTCACAAAGGCAATAGGAACAATTCCCTGAGCAGGCAGGCTGCTAAATTCTGCTCTGCCCGAGAGGACAAAGCCTGTCCTATGCCTACCTCCTCAGACACCTCAAAGCCCTGCCCTTCCCCACTGAGCATTCAGCAATAGCAAGCCAGAGAGACAGTCTCTCTCACATGCATAACTGCCCCGTCCCAATAATAAGTTACGTCTCTTCTGGCTGCTCTGGACACTCAAACCAGCCTGTCTGCACTCCACGGAGGGACCCGTGACTGCTCTTTGTGTCTTCCCTTGGCTTCCCTGGCAGAAGTCATTTTTTCTGTGGGGGACACGAATTCTGCACATGCTGTGTGACTTAGAATTCCCCCAGGAGTAATTTTGGATCAGAAATTTTGGAGATCAACATTTTCTGTCTCCTTGGGTCCAGCTTGTCTGTGTGGGACTCAGGAGACCTGGATTACGTTCCTAGTTCTGCCACTGATTTGCTGGGTTATCTTGGGCAATATTGACATACTTACTTGACATGTTTCTGCCTTAGTGAACCCATCTGCAAACTAAGCACAGTGATATTATAAAGGGTTTTGAGCTCTGTCAATGAAAAATACTAAGTGCTAAATATTTTAACGTATTATTTAATCCTTGCATCTGATGAGTCTACTACCAGTGTCTGAGGAGGGGCTAGGAACAGTGCTAGCCTGTTTGCCTCTCTTGATTCTGGTGTACTCACTAACTTTGCATTCTCCTCCTTGCTAATGTTAGGGAAAGCAGAGCTAGGAACATCTCTCCCCTTTATGGGAGCTGATTGGAGCTTGCTGCTTTTTTTCTCTCTACCCTGTCTTCTACAGGGACCCTAGGTGCTGGTACTTCCCCTTCCCTCTTAAAGTCCTTGTGAGAAGTGTTTCAGATGTTACTGGATCTCAGTAGCGGGAGAGAAGAGAGTCCTTCCATAAGTGCCCAGTAGCTCTGTCTGGTCTGAGAAGCTAGCTGCTGTTCAATGGGCTTATGCTGAGTTCATAGCTCAGCACTTCCCGGTCCCATAGAGCGAGCTGCATACTAATGCTCCATTGCATTGCCCAGCCTGTCATTCCTGATCTTTTTTCGCCTAATGGCAATGAAGTTCCTCAAGGGGCTATTACACACTTACCCATCAGAAAACCTGCACCTGCCAGGAACTCATCCTCCTGAAGCACAGAGGCCCTCTGTTGAAGCCTTTCTCAGAATGGTCCCTTCCTCACCTCACTCTGAAGTTGGTCTTTCCAATGCCTGTCATTTCAGCTACAAGAGTGACAGATTCCAGTGCGTATGGCCCCATCCCCCACATAACATTCCATAAGGACAAGGTGGTGCTAAGACCTTACTGAAGATTACTCCTAAGATGGTCTTAGAACTTCATGTGAGCCAGTCAGTCCATCTGTCTTGTTACTGAAACCACACTAGATAATTGGATAAAAGAAATTACCCCCCTTGTGGTTCCCGGGACCCTTTTTTATGATAGTAACAGAATCAAACCAGTTAGAAAGTTATCCCTGCTGTTTAATGCCACAGCTAGATGTTCCAAAAGTCCATCCCTACCTCCGTAGAAAACATCGAAGTGGGTAACACAGCATCTGGATCTGTGGTATTAGCTGCCTGGCATGCTTCTTCCACTGAACATCACTCCACCAGAGCTCAAGCAATATCCTCTGCCTGCTTCAGGAACGTGCCAGTATCAGAAATCGGTAATATGGAGAAACTCACTTGACCTTTGTCAAACACCATGCCTTGGACTTAACTACGAGGGTAAATGCCACTGTGTTCATGAGCATAGTACCACGGTTACTGTTTGATGCATCAGGAACCCTTCATATCCCACCATCCTGAGAGGCTGCTGTCTGCCAGTTACTTACAATGGGATCCACAGTGGCTCATGCTGAAAGAGGGGAAAATGGTGATTTACCCTTTGAAGTAACTGTGGTTCTTACAAGTGTTATTGTCAGTTGGGATCCTATGACCCACCTCAGTCCCTGTGTTGGTCCTCAGCTGTCAGGGGCTTCAAACTGCAAGGGAATTGAGGGAGGGTCACAACTGCCCTGCCATTATGTGCTCCTGTAGTGGGAATCACATTGATGATAGCACCTCAAAGAACTACACTTTTACTGTAGAATACGTAACCGTTTTGCACCCCCACACGCATTTGTGTATCGCCATAGAAACAGAAGCAAAGGAATATATACTTAAGTGCTGTACTCCCATCTTTGAGCTTTGCCTCTGCTGGAATTCCCCTGTTAGTTCAGCAGTATCTATTTATGGAGTTTCGACAGAACCTGGTTTCACCTGACATACATGCTGGCTGATATGCCTGAATGATTATCTGTGTACCTTGACCTTTGGGTTTGTGCCGGGGGAGACACACATACAGTAACTCTCAGCATGAAAAAAGCAAAATATTTTAAAAATGAGACTGAATCACGTTTACAGAGAAGTCTTTTTGTATGGCTCTATTTTTGTAGTGTGACCTTGCAGTGAAGAACTGGAAATAAAGGTATATGCGTAGCTGACTAGTATTTTTGCATTCTCTGAATGAAAAACAGCCAGCTACTTCTTATATTGCGTCTCCACTCCTGTAAAGAGTGCGGTCAAACAAGAGGTTTTTTTTTTGGTTGTCGGAGTAGTGAAGGAAAAATGTAAAATGTATTGTTCCTGACAGCAATGCCAGCAGGTAAAATTGCATAAGTGTTCCCTTTTTAAGAGCTTTCCATTTGTGAGTAACTTACCATGTTTGCTCTCAGGCAGTGGTGCTCGATGCAGGCTGAGAGCTTTGGGCTAGCCACTGCCTCAGTTTCTTCGTGGGCTCCTGATAACTTCAGCATAGGCTTTAACACGTTGCATGATGCTCCCTTGTGGGGGCTGCATTTATTAGCATATTTCAAAAGGAAATGCAAGAACCTCCCCCCCCCCCCCAGCCTTTCTTGGCTCTCAATCCTTGGTGCAAGGTTCTTAGTCATGTCCTGCAGAGGCTTTCTATTAAGCAGACTCACACTCTGTCAAGTAGCAGTTCCTAAGAGGGCGTCTCCCTTCTCTTACCAGGCTGGTATGCATGAATTTCTGTGTGTGTGTGTGTGTGGGGGGGGGGTGCTTTTTTTGTAAATGTGGACGGCAAGTGTGTGGATGCATCCCCATGGTCTCCCAAGTAAGCGAGGAAATCAGTCCCTGCCTTTCCCCGGCTGGTCAGAGCATAGAGGAGGGAGGCTCGGGAAGCATGCCGCGCCTGCCTTCCCCTGGCAGGCCAGAGCATGCTTACTTGGAGGACCTTGGGGCGGGGGGCAGAGCTTTCATACCCTCCACACCCCCTCTGCTTATGGGCCTGCTTACCTCTGGCTCTCCAAGCATCTGCCTTCTTTTCACCTTAGAAGGCCTTATTTAGCCATATGAACTTCCTGTAACATGGCTTAACTCATTCTTTCTGCCTGTAACTGTGTTACAACGGGGCTGTACTCATCTCCCCTTAAAGAGGCCAGCCTCCCTGTGTCTTTTTGGTTTTGAGCGACAATCTGTTTTGATTTGGCTGAATTTTATAAGAATTTAGAAGACAACCTTGGTGCACCTGCTATGATTTCTGTTTATAAATAAGTATCTTATGAACTGCAGCAATGTTCCAATCTGCACTCTGCCTACAAGCTGAAGGTAGCACAGAGAAAATTCTCTTTTTATTGTGCAAGAGTACATGAATGGAGGATGATCTGGTCATTACTCTCGCCTCTTTGTGTATTTCTCTTAATTCTTTGCTAGAAGAACAGTTAGGTTGCAGAGTATGTGTGCGTTGTTCTGGAAATGTCAATCTTAATGGCATGGACATAACTTGATTTAGTTGGGTTGTGCCTGCTTTGAGCAGGGGGTTGGACTAGATGACTTCTGAGTTCTCTTCCAACTCTAATCTTCTATGATTCTAACTGACCTACTGTGCATATAAATTGTTAAATACATTTTGTCCCACAAGACACCTGCCTCTTTGAGTTGATTGGACAGTTATGTATCGAAAAAATCCTGTCTCCGTTCAGCAAAGGGGTTGATTGGTGGGCAGTGAATGATGCAAGGACCTCATGTCGATCAGTGATGATAAAGACTGAACAAGCCCGTTCCCCTGAGCGTCATGCTATGCAATGAATAAGACGACATGGTTCCTATGGGGGGAAATGGCATATGCTTATGTATTTTGAGACTGTATTATAATGCATATTTGAAATGGGCAGAGGTGAACATTAATATCCACATTAACCTGGCATTTCCTGTCTATTGGGTAGGCATGCCATGCTGTGATCTGTCAACTGCTCCCCTCTAGACACTTGCTTTCCTCATCCGCTATCTTTCTCTGGAAGGTTTTGATCATCAACGAATTGTGTAAAGAAAGTTACCATCTGACACTGAGAGAGTCAAGAAATCAAAATATTTTTTTAGACATTTTTGGACAAGTCAGAGCTGCTCCACGCCTGATTAACATCCAACTGCATTGGCAGTGATAGGTACATAGACGGTGCAAGTGGTTCTCACCACCAGCTGTCAGTGCTGAAAAAGAATCTAAATGTCTAGATAGGCATGTTTAATTGTCAAATTAACTATTTAATTGCCTCTTTTATTTTAATTGTCCTGGTTAAGAAATTGTTTTGTTTGTTACATTTGTAGAAACTCCTAGCATTCAGAGGGAAGATCTGCAATACTAGTGCTCCTTACACTTGATAGCATATAGTCAGCACGCTCCTGGCTGCTTAGCAAGCACAAGATCAGAATGCACTATTTGTACTTCAAAATCTGCCAGGTGGTTGTGTGAGTTAAAAGCTAAGCCCCTTAAGGAGCTAAACCTGTTATATGGGGGGAAGGAGGGTGTTTCAGTAGTCTGGATCGGTTTAAATAGACTCAGGAGCATTTATAGCTGGTTACTTTGCAAATTGCTAAGACATTTCTCTTTGTTAGGCTCTTGCATTACAAACTAACCTACACTTTCCCAGTTCTGACAGTTGTTCAATAGCTTTAGCACTGAGTGAACAGGAAGCCACTAGATTATGGAGCAAATATTTAAGGAATCCATCTGAAAACATCTAGAAGATAAGAAGATGATGAGTAATGGTCAGCATGGATTTGTAAAGAACAAATCATGTCAAACTAATCTGTTAGCTTCCTTTGATAGGATAACAAGTCTTGTGGATAAGAGGGGAGCGGTAGATGTGGCGTGTCTAGATTTTAGTAAGGCATTTGATATGGTCTCATATGACCGTCTCATTAACAAATTAGGGAAATTAAACTACTATAATGGTTGGATGACCATTTCCAGAGAGTAGTTATCAATGATTCAGTCATGCTGGATGGGCATAACAAGTGGGGCCTCTGCAGTGATCAGTTTTGTGACCAGTTCTATTCAATATCTTCATCGGTGTCTTAGATAATGGCATAGAGTGTATGCTTATAAAGTTTGTGGGTGATACCAAGCTGGGAGGGATTGCAAACCCTTTGGAGGATAGAGTTATAATTCAAAAGGATCTGGACAAACTGGAGAAATAGTCTGAGGTAAATAGGATGAAATTCAACAAGGACAACTGCAAAGTGCTCCACTTAGGAAGGAACAATCAGTTTCACGCCTACAGAATGAGAAGTGACGGTCTAGAGGGGTAATAGTAGACCACAAATTAAATATGAGTCATCAGTGTGACAAGGTTGCTGTAGTTAGTTCTAAAACCCTTGTTTACAAATTAGACGTATGTGTGTGTCCTGGGGTTCTCACAGACTATTACAGAGGTCTATAAAATCATAACTGGTGGGGAGAAAGTAAATACGGAAGTTACACAAGAACTTGAGGTCACTGAATATTTTAAACCTGTTGTCTCTTAATTTCAAACAGAAGGAAGTGTTTTTTTCACACAATGCAATCAACTTTTGGATCTCTGTGCCATAGGGCATTTTGAAGGCCAAGATTATAACAGTGTTTAATAAAGAACTAGATAAGTTCATAGAGGATAGCTCCATCAATGGCTGTTAGCCATTGGGGCAGGGATGCAAAATCATGCTGTGAAGTATCCCTTGCCTGTGTTTGCCAGAAGCCGGGAATAGGCGACACTTGATGATTCCCTGTTCTGTTCATTCCCTGTGAAGTACCTGACATTGGCCACTGTCAAAAGACAGGGTACTGGGTTAAATTGATCTGTCCATTGGTCTGACCCACCATGGCTATTCTTATATTATGTTCACTGGCTTGCTTCTGCTGGAACAACACAAAGAGCCAAACTGTGAAAGCATCTGAAATGTACAAAATTCTTCTAGGTTGAACCTCTAAAATCCAAGACTCTTTGGTCCAGCAACATCCGTGGTCCAGCAGGACAATGGATATTGCTGGACCGGTGAACTCCAGCTGACCAGGTTCAGAATCCTACCCCGGACCGGGCGGTCAGTGGGGAGCCCAGCCCCAGTGGGGCCAGTGTGGGGGAGAGCACAGTTCTGGCCAGAGCTGTTGGCAAGGAGCAGAGCCCCAGCCAGGGCTTGAGGTAGCAAGGCTGCCAGCCACGTGTGCAGCTTCAGCCAGGGCTAGGGTAGTGGGAAGTACAGCCTCAGCTGGGACTGACACGGTGTAGGAGCACAGTCCCAGCTGGGGCTAATGGCGGGGAGCTCAGCCCCAGCCAGGGCTGGAGTCAGCTGGGTGCGCAGCCCAGACTGGCATCATGGTGGCAGCGGGGCCGACCCCTGTCTGGGACTGGTGTGACTGGGGACGCAGCCCTGGCCAGGCCTGGCATGATGCGGGGCTAGAGGCAGCAGCCAGCAACACAGCCCCACCCGGGAGCAGAACCTACAGCGGGGTAGGGAGCCTTGACTTCTCCTCATCTGGCAAACTTCATTGTTTGGGGCCATTCACGTCCCGAGGGTGCCAGACAAGAGGGGGGGGCACCTGTAATAGTTTCCCTTATTTACTGAGACTTATTTTAGAAGGAAATTACAGTTCCTGAGATGGTATTAAGGAGGGATGTTAAATATTGGTTAATTGAATAGTTGAGTAACCCCAAGAATTTTTATCGGTTAGTTGACTTTTCTATAGTCCCCGGGGGCGGGGGCGGGGCCGGCAGCCAATGCACTCCAGCCTCACTCCTGTGGAGCCCATGGCCACTCCGCACTGCTGCCTCTGTATCAGAGGCAGCAGCATGGGGTGCCAGGCAGGACCTGGTCTGTGAGGGGAGCCAGTTTAAAAACCAACTCCCCTCACGGACTGGCTGCCTGTCGCCCTGTGCTGCTGCCTCTGATACTGAGGCAGCAGCACAGGGTGGCAGCAGCCCCTGTCTAGGGTGGGTCTGAGCTTCTGGACCTGGTGCAAGCCATAACTGAGCCAGGCTGCTTGCCCGCCTGGCTCTAATACACTTTAAATGCAGAGCTGCAGCAGGAATAGGTCCCGGATCCGTTTCAAGTCAGGACTAAGCCAAGCTGATAGCTAGTCTGCTAAAAAATGTACTGGGGGTGGGGTGGGAATGCGTGTAGTCTATAGCATTAACCTATAAGCTTTTGCTTATCAGTTAATCGACTGTACTATTACATTCCTAGTATTGAGGTGTTAACCATGGGTAGGATGTAAACCAGGCTAACCCTTGCCAGACTATAGGGAGGAGCTGCTCTGTGCTGTTAAAGGGATCTGGACAGGGTGGAGTATGGGTGGGGCCACGCTTGGGTGTTTGGGGGAGGCATAGCCTCCTCCAGCTTATGCAACCTGCAGGGCTGGTCTTACCATGAGGCGAACTGAGGTAGCCACCTCAGCAGCCAGACTGGGTGGGGGGTGGAGGGTGCCACTAGGACTCAGAATGTAGAAAATTGTGTCTGCTGGTGGTGCATATGTATTCTCTCTGCAGTACCATGAGAGGAGTAGAACAGGAAGAAGGCAGAATTGAGATTTTTCAAAGTTTTGGCCCAAGCGAAGGGGCATGGGGGCGTCATTTGAGCTCCCTGTCTCAGGTGCCAAAATGTTGTGTGCCTGCCCTGGCAACCTGCCACGCAGGATGTTAACTTTCCTTATTGTATGTGTGTGTGGGAGAGATGAGGGGAAAAAGTGTTTAGATTACTAAAGGCCTCCCAAAAATGGCAAAGTTCAACCCTGTTTCTTGTGAGGTTTTTGTTTTGTTTTTTAGTAGGAAACAGAACAGGAAGAGAGGGAAGAAAATGCAACGGGCATCTGTTTGTCTTTCTCATCTGCAACTTAGCTGCTGGGAAGCAACAAGCATAGAACATAGTCTTATTAGCCCTTCAGAACTTGGCAAAACTTTTGCCAGCATCAGGCGGCTTCAGATATTATTTTAAGCTTCCTGTTTCATTGCAGTAGTGTTACAGGGATGTGTTTATCTTGGCTGATTGACAGACTTTTACTAGATGGAAGGCAAAAAGAAGCAGAATAATGTGATGGTGAAGAATATCACTCTAGAGAAGGAGTGGCAGCAGATTCAAATGCCAGGCTTGGTTCAGGATTAATTCATAGTTAATGGGTAGGTTGATTATCAACTGGTTCCTTCCCCTTCTGTAGTCAGGACATCCTTTTTGGATCATGCCCAGTGATGTGATGGTACATTCCTTTGTCACTGCAGTCAATGGTGTTAGCTCTGATGATTAAGTTCACTTTCTCTCCTGTAGTCTAGTGCCTTTTAACTATCCATTCCACAGTCAGGTTGCTGAGTGATTCCCCCTTCTCCCATGATTCAGGAAAAGCCATGTGTAGAAAAGGGTAGCAATATTAGCCCACCAAAATTAATATTTGAGTATATTTATTATGTGTATGTATACTGCCCAGGAGCCCTAGACATGGACCATGCAAACACATAACAAAAAGATGCTCCATTGCCCAAAGATTTTAGTCTCTGTATAATACAAGAGACAACAGATGGACCCAGACAGATAGATGGGGAGTAGAAAACAATTGGACAGTATTGGCTAGCACGTCAGGCTGTTTCCCAGCACACCAGTAGCCTAAACAGTCTCATGTTTTTGGAGGCAATTGAAGAAAGATATTGGGGTGGTGCTGCAGATGTTCACGGGGAGTATCTCCCAAGCTTCCAGGATCACAAGAGGCTGGCATCACTGACTGACTAGATGGGGAATCAATGTCTTGATAGCGAGTGGTAAATAGTGTGTAGTTTGGCCATTTCGTGCCTTGATAGGATGAATAACTTGTGTGAGATGCAGTAGAAAAGGGGGAACAAGGACAGTGATGCAAGGACAGGGGTGACATGGAAAATGATCTTTGCAGCAGCATGCTGCATGGATATGAGCAGGCAAGACTTTTGTCAAAGCCAGAGGGAAGATTGCTGTAGTCATTCTCCAGACCCTGCATTCCTTCCTGCACCCCTCCTCCAGGTCAGAATACTGTCCTACACCCATACCCATGCCCCCTCCCAGATGCAGTGCACTGATGCTTTCAGTCCATTTTGGGTGGGTATCTTGTGCAGCAACACATTCATCTGTTAACATGCTGAAAACCATCCAAGGATTCTTTGTCCTGGGGTCATGAGCAGGACACAAACCTAGATACTAAGAATTAGATTACAAGAACTGGAGGTGGAGGACAAAGAGGACAAGGGGCGCATTTGTGTGTCTTTTTTTTCTTTTTGGCTTGTTTGATGTGCACCTATTGTGTCTGGGAACATGATGAAAATTAAATTCAACCAGGTATTACGTCTACAATAGTTTAATATTAAAAACAGTGTAAGTACCCCTCTCTATATGTTAGGACTAAAGTCAACAAAATACTGACCTTCAGAGTGTGGGATAATGTGCCTCCTCTTGGTGAAGCCAAATCAAATTTGGTTGGGCTGCTGGAGACAGTAGGTTCTGCTTATGGAATCTCTGAGACCCCAGGTATCCTCATCCAGGCATTTTCAGCACAACCTTTCTATTAATCAATTTTATATGGATGAAAAATACACTTACATCAATTAGGTAC
The DNA here is from genome assembly GCF_049634645.1 of Pelodiscus sinensis. Taxonomy (NCBI): domain Eukaryota; kingdom Metazoa; phylum Chordata; order Testudines; family Trionychidae; genus Pelodiscus; species Pelodiscus sinensis. Next base: position 3,693,086 of record NC_134720.1, on the reverse strand, counting down.
CCTAAAATGTAGCAGGTAACGAACTCTGCTTAAGGACCTCACGCAGCCAGCACTGAAATCAGTGGAAGGATTCCCATTAATTTCAGCGGGAGTTGTATCAGGTACTCAATTAATATTATTGTTTGGCATGGAACTTTTGTAAAAATTGGTGATGGTGACACCATGCTGGGTTGAAATTCAGGAATTCATCTTAGTACCTTGCTCCTGGGTTGGCAGAAGCAGGGAATGCAGCAAACACAAGCAGGTCTTCCCTGGGAAAGGAGCATTTCACGTTGCTTCTTAGTAGTGACAAAACCTATCTTCGAGGCTGGGGTTTGTTGCCTGTGAAGAGAGCTGCGTATTGCATTTTTCAGAAGGACTATGACCAAGAATAGGGTTTCAGAGTATGGGGGAAAAGCAGGGGATTCTGAGCCAGTAAGTCTCATAAGGACCCACTATAAGGGGAATAAAGAACTCTGGTATTTACAAACTTGTTCTGTATTCTTTGCATCTCTCGCTCTGCAAATGTGTTGAACTCGACCTTTGAGAAGTTCCTGATAAGTTATCATCAGCCAGGCATTAAAATAACAAACCCTCCCACCTAGCTCAGTTGGATAGAAACTCCCCAGGCCAAATTTGTGTACAATTGTTATACCAATCTCCAGGCACGACAGCCTGGCTGAGGACAAAGTTGACTTTGTGAAGAAATCAACTGCAACTGGTAGTTTCACACTGTTTATGCAGCCTGTCCCTGTATTGTGAGTATTTCTTTTTACGTAGCATATTTAGTCTGAAACTGAATGTGGTATTGTGAATATGAAATTGTATTCATTGTCTTGTTAGAAAGACAGTCATTGAGGGATCTAAAACTGACATGGAGAAATCATGGCCCTGCTTGAAGTCTTTGGCAGCAATCCCATTGACTTCAGTAGAGCCAGGATTTCACTAAAACAAACAGCAAACACCTCATATGACTCTTCTGACTTCCCATTCCTTTAAGTCCATGCACAAAATCATGTTTTCAGGAGAAACCAAACAGTAATCAAAGTTCTGGAGCAATTTTATTAGGCCAAGAAATGCTAAAGTGAAAGAATTTCTTTTAATTCCAAAAGGGAATTAAAAAAAATCTATCAATCTGCAAGTATGTTGCATTGGCCTCTCTAGAATAGTTGTTTTGATTAGTCAGTAGAGCTTGGAATTAACCCAAATGTTTACCTTGACATTGCTTACAATGTGCATATATTGTAAACAAATTTATGCTCACTCAATATCTTAATAAAGTATATGCATTTGTTAACTCAATCCTGTGATTTGTCTCACTAGCTTGAATGGGCATAGAAGATGCTCAACACCTTGCTGGAATGAGGGCTTAAAGAGGCATGTGTAAAGTAAAGGATAAACCATAAAAAGGATGTTTTGGTAGGCTAGGGAGCCAGTTTAATGGACATGCTTGTACAAAGACCCCGATGTCGTCTTATCTGGAGGATGCTTGTGGCTCTTAATCGAGAGTAATACAAGTGCTAGACTGACTTCTAGAACAGATTTTAAACAAAGCATTAGTATTTATGTAAAAAATATTCTTATGTCATGTTGCCATTTTCCAGCATTTATATCCTACATTGTTTTCCAGGATCTCTTCACTGACTGCCATTCTTAATTTTCTATATGTCAGAGCTGTCTTAACTGTATTTAAAACTATATTGAAATCACCCATCACTTCTTCCTTATTATTATGATGGTTTTTATTTTAATATTAGTCTTGCTTTTGTATTTTTGTTTCATCTCTCCATGTTTATATTTTGTGGGGTAGGAAAAGAAAGTTTGATCTATATACAGTAAAACTCCATTAGTCCGGCATCCAATGCTCCGGGACTCCTGATGGTCCGGCACCATCAGGAACCCGGAAGTGCTGGGGCAGCGGACAGTCTTCCCCCATTCAGCTGCTGCTGAAACTGATCGGGAGCAGAGCAGCTGGGGTGCTGCCAGGTTGGTCTCGTAGCGCTGCCCCTCGGGGCTGCGGGACCAACCCAGCAGCACCCCAGCTGCTCTTGGGGATGCCTGGGGCAGAGCAGCTGGAGTGCTGCCAGGTTGGTCCCGCAGCGCCAAAGGACGGCGCTGCGGGACCAACCCGGCAGGACCCCAGCTGCTCTACCCCAGGGGTCCCCGATTCAGCCGCTGCTGAAACAGATCAGCGGCTGATTCCAGGAAGCCCGGGGCAAAGCAGCTCTGCCCCGGGCTTCCTGGAATCAGCCGCTGATCTGTTTCAGCAGCGGCTGACTTGGGGACCCCTGGGGCAGAGCAGCTGGGGTGCTGCCGGGTTGGTCCCGCAGCGCCGAGGGGCGGCGCTACGGGACCAACCCGGCAGCACCCCAGCTGCTTTGCCCCAGGCGTCGGGATTCAGCCGCTGCTGAAACTGACCAGCAGCGTCAGTTTCACCAGCAGGCTGAATCCGGACGCCTGGGGCAGAGCAGCTGGGGTGCTGCCGGGTTGGTCCCGTAGCGCCGCCCCTCGGCGCTGCGGGACCAACCCGGCAGCACCCCAGCTGCTCTGCCCCAGGGGTCCCCAAGTCAGCCACTGCTGAAACAGAGCACCGGCTGAATCAGGGATGCCTGCGGCAGAGCCGGACCATCGTAAGGGGGGGGCTATGAGGGGCCTGGGATGGCATCCCCTCCCACCTCACTCCAGACCCCTCATAGCCCCCCCTTCTGATAGTCCTGCATATCTGATAATCCAGCACCCCCTGGGTCCTAAAGGTGCCGGAGTATCGGAAGTTTACTGTACTCTTTTTCCTCTAGAGACATTTTAAGTGAGTGTTGTACTGTAATCACTTCTTTGTTCTTTCCTTTAATTAACAACTTTTCTTTTTTATGGGGTGTTTCAGGTTCTCGGCATTTTTAGATAAAAAGTTATATTCACATTTTTATTTAAGCTAATTTGTTAACAGGCCTTTCCAAAATTCCATCTAATCATGTATAATACACATTCTGAGTATTTTACTCTGATTCATTTTCAAGAAACTCCCATTTGCAAACTTCCCATTGCAGTTAATACAGTAACCCAAATTATAGTGATACCATCTTATAACTCTTTATAGTTACTTAATAATAGAGATGTTAACGAACGTGTATTTGTGTAAATGTGTAACCACTGGATTTTTAGCTGTTACACATTTACATGAAAGGGGGACAGGCAGAAGCCAGTGCTCGTGGCTTTATATCAATGGTGCTGCTTCTGCCTTTCTACAATAGTATAACATAATGATATTTGTGGTTGGTAATCTCTTTTGAGTGGCAAATTATCCACATTTTCAAGGTGCTCACATACTGTTGTCTGATTGTTAACTCGTGCTTCCTTCATCTGCTTGTTGTATCCATTCTTTGTGTCTCATTTTACTCTGAGATCTGATGAAGTGGGTTTTGCCCACAAAAACTCGTGATTCTGTATATTTTGGTTACTCTCTAAGGTGCCACAGGACCACTCTTTGTTTATCAACAGGTCATTGTGACTGTTCGATATTTATAATTTGAACTGTTAGAAACAGTTCACATAGTGTTTTTCTGTTCCCGGTCTGGGAGGAATGTAACCTTAGAGCCAGGATTCTAGTGTGAACATTCACAATTACAAGTCCATAGTTCACATTCTGTGCATATTTCGCAATAGTCATTTAAAGCTGCTTGTTTCGGAAAACATTCCTGTCAGTGTATTAACTTTGTAGAATTGTCACAGGAAGCTAATATGTGATGTAGGTGGTGGAATGGAAATTACTCTGCAAATAGAATGTTTGCTTCTGACCAAACAGATTTAAATTTCTCCCAAATCATAAGTAAAGGCGTCTGAGTCTGTTCCGGTTTTATACTTCTTTTTAAAATCTTGAAAAACCTTATGATTTCTTATGTGGAGTTTATTATAAAAATCAGAAGTCCTATAAAGTCAATTTCAGTGTAATTCCCAGTATTCAGACTTGAAGTAGGCTTAGCAGGATGTAATATTTTCACTTGCCAAATATGTAAACATACCCATGATCTGATTCTGCAATGACTTGACATGGGAGTAGTTCAAGGGAGCTGTGCACAATGCATAAAGTTAAGCCGATCCCCATGACTCTGCAAGATCAGGATAATTAGCGCTTATTTTTTAGAAGGCAAAGTCTCTGACCATAGCAACAGACGTGTGCTAGAGTCACTGAGTCCCACTTCAATAGCCATATCAGTGCAGACATGTTGGTATTTAAAATGGTTATGATTGTATCCAAAATATATTGTCTTCTGAAACTGAGATGCCTTAACTGCATCAGCCTGATCAGCCATTGGCTTGGAGGAACTTTGGCTTTTTTCTGGGAACTTGTACTATCTGTAGACAAATGATAAAAAAACAACAAATGGTCAGGTAGCACTTTATAGTCTAACAAAACATATACAGGCAGTCCCCGGGTTACGTACAAGATAGGGACTGTAGGTTTGTTCTTAAGTTGAATCTGTATGTAAGTCGGAACTGGCGTCCAGATTCAGACACTGCTGAAACTGACCGCCAGTTCTGACTTACATACAGAATCAACTTAAGAACCCCAGGCGTCCCCAAGTCAGCTGCTGCTGAAACTGATCAGCAGCTGATTCCAGGAAGCCCGGGGCAGAGCAACTCTGCCTGGGGCTTCCTGTAGTCAGCGCTGGTCAGTTTCAGCAGAAGCTGACTTGGGGATGCCTGGGGCAGAGCAGCTGGGGTGCTGCTGGGTTGCTCCAGTAGCGCCGCTCCTGGGTGCTACTGGACCAACCTAGCAGCACCCCATCTGCTCTGCCCCAGGCGTCCTGATTCAGCCACTGCTGAAACTGACCAGCAGCGGCTGAATCAGGACCTGGGGCAGAGCAGCTGGGGTGCTGCCGGGTTGGTCCAGTAGTGCCCAGAGCGGGCGCTGCAGGACCAATCGGCAGCGCCCCAGCTGCTCTGCCCCAGAGTCCAAAACAAAAGCCTGGTCTGCTGGGGGGGGGGAGCACACTAGCTGCCCCCCCCCCCCAGCAGACCAGGGACACCGGGAGCAGAGCCTCTGAGGCTTTGCTCTGGCAAAGCCTCAGAGGCGCGGGACCCCCCCGCGGCTGCGGCTTCAGTCCGGGAGCCTGTGGTCTGCTGGGGACGGTCCCCAGCAGACCACAGGCACCCAGATTGAAGCGGCAGCAGCGGCGGTTCCCCGCGCCTCTGAGGCTTTGCTCTGGCAAAGCCTCAGAAGCGCGGGAACCCGCCCGGTGCCCCTGGTCTGCTGGAGACGGTCTCCAGCAGACCAGGGGCACCGGAGCAGCTTACGAACGGGGCTTTCTCGCCCCGACTTCCGGGGCGAGAAAGCCCCGTTCGTAAGTGCGGATCCGACGTAAGTCAGATCCGCGTAAGTCGGGGACTGCCTGTAGATGGTATCATGAGCTTTTGTGGGCACAACCTACTTCTTCAGATGACTGGAGTTTTGAGTGGCGTATGATCCCATCTATATGTTTTGTTAGTCTATAATGTGCTACCAGACCATTTGTTGTTTTTTTGTAATTTATCCTGTACAGACTAACTTGGCTACCCCCTGAAGCTATCTATAGACAGTGGGAACATGACAGTTTTCTACCAAGTGTTTACAAGATGTAAACGTGAAGGAAGGAGACTAATAGTTTAGGGTTGTACAAGGGGATATAACCAGGAGTGATGGAATATAATTAAGATGTAGACTATTTAGTAATAAATGTGTGGGGAAAATGTGATTTCTAAAATCCATTTGATGTGGCATATTTGTCCAAGGAAAGTGCCGTAGACTCTTTTACCTAGGGCACGTATTCTCAGATTCCAAGGCCAGAAAGGATCCTTGTGAATATGACCTTAGGCTGTAGGACTGCCCTTCCCCTTGAATTCTTAGAGCATCTTTTTTGGGAAAACTTCCCACCCAACCTTGATTTAAAAATCCACTACAACTCTTGGTAAACTGTGCCAGTAATTAATTACTTTCACCATCAAAAATTTACACTTTATTTCCAGTCTGAATTTGTCTAGCTTGAACCTCCAACCATTAGAACATGTTATGCCTTTGGCTGTTAGATTGAAGATTATTAAATATTTTTCCCTGTCTAGGCACTTACAGACTGTAATCAAGTCACCCCTTAACCTTTGTCTTGTTGAACCATTAGTGACATTGTACAAGGCAATGGTAAGCCAGCCACCCTTGGAATACTGTGTACAATTCTGGTTGCCCATGTTCTAGAAAGATCAATTTAAATTGGGGGCAGGTGCAGAGAAGAGCTACTAGGATGATGAGGGGAATGAAGGACTCATTTTACGAGAAGATCTTGTTTAATCTAGCAAAAAGAAAGCTGAGAGCAGATATAATTGCACTCTGAAAATGTATCAGAGTAAATACCAGAATGGTGAAGACCTATTTATGCTAGAGGACAATGCTGTTGTAACTGCCACAGGGCAGATTTGTACCTGGGACCTCTGGAGCTTAGTGTAGGAGCTTTCACAGCTTGAGCTATAAAGCCAGCTGGCTCTTAGCTTAGCCTGTAGAGCTCACTTATTTTTATCTCTCACTGTAAGCGGTGTAAATGCTACTGCATGGGATAATGAACTACACCCGCTATGTGTGTGGGTTACACTGGCACAAGAAAAAATCAATATAATCTGTCAATAAACAAATTCAGATTTGAAGTCAGAAGATAGTGTCTAACCATCAGATTTGTGAGGTTCTGGGACAGCCTCCCAACAGGAGTTATGAGGGCGAACAACTTATTTAGTTTTTACAGAGACTGGACACATTTCTGAATGGGGATGTATGATCTGGATATATCATGTAATCATTAGCCCCTCACTGCAGGGGCCACTGGCATTGGTGTATTGTAATCCCTCTGCTTGTGCACATAATAGTTTAGTCTCCAGCGGGTAGTAATATTTTGCTCTAATTTAGGTTGTTGGATTTAAGGAGCAGATGCTAGTGGCCTGCGCTAGCTATACAGACCTAATAATCCTAGTGGTCCCGTCTGGCCTTAAACTCTGTGACTCTAAGCTAGATGTAATGAGCTCCATGAGTCACTCATTATAAGATGTTTTCTTATCCTTTAAACATCCCTGTAGATGTTTTCTGAACCCTCTCCCATTTATCAATAACCATGTTGAATTTTGGATACCAGAACTAGATGCAATAGTCACAACAGTGCTGAATACAAGGTATACTCTTTCTTCTGCTTGAGATTTCCCTGTTTGCGCCTCAGGATTGCATTAGCTGTTTTGGCAACAACATTGCACTGGCACTTCCTGTGCAGCTGATTAGTCAATATGACTCCCAAATCTTTTTCAGAGTCACTGCTTCCCAGGAGAGAGTGCCCCACCTTCTAATCCTGACCTACACTCTTTTTTCCTAACTGTATACATTTATGTTTATCCATATTAAAACACACATTGCTAGTGCCAAGCTCATCCAGTGATCCAAATCATTCTGTATGCATGACTTGTCCTCTTCATTATTTATCACCTCCCAATATTTATATTCTATGTAACCTTACCATTGATGGTTTATGTAGGACTGGAAAATATAGAACAAAATATGTGCTGGAGAACAACTTTGTGCTAACAGGGAATGCAATAGATGATCTAATATGTCTTTTCTACCTTAGACTTGTATGCATATACTTGAGAGAAAGTAGAATAGCTAATATTGGGTCTGCTCATCTGCATGTATGTGTGGCTTACACCTGCATGTCATTGCAATGCCTTGATAATACTACGTGCCTTCACTCTACAGGAATGAAATTTTCCTCTTGGCATCACACTGTTTATTTTTGGATGGATCTTAGAGACCATTTATTCAGGTCTATTTTTGTTTAAACACAACACTGAGGGTTGTTTTTATTTCTGTTGTCTTTAGAGAGAAGAATCCAATGTTGGACTGTCTTAGACCTTATACTCAGTGCAGCTTCAGAGAGCAATTTGGTTTATCTAACCTGAAGAGGAAACGTATGGACAACAAGTCAGGAGGACATGGGCTTTCAATGCACTTTAAAAAATGATCAGGTATCAGAACTGGTTTGAGTTAGTTTGTATTAACAATATGAGTAATATCAACTGATATGAATTCAAAGAGTGCAATTTTTTGTAAACGTGGTCTTTAATTTCCAGGTATATTTACTTGTCCTTCTGAAACAATGGCTGCCTCCTATTCCTCCTGCACTTAGACATTCTAATACGTAAATTACATATTTTGTTGTTATATGAGCTATCGTGTACATGATTAGGGCTCCATTTTAATAGGACTCAGTTGATGTGGATAGGGAGAGACAAGCAGTTGGGTGCCCAAAGCCTGGGGGTACACTTTCAACTGAAGATTTTTGTCTGGTATTTTCAGATACAATTTGAACACTCTGAGCCATTTTGGACCCCTCGCTGATCATGTATGTTATGGCACAGCTTTGGGATGTAGGGCATTTTTCCACTTCACTTTTCCTGGAAGCTACTGTTCTCTAATGCATCTTTAGTAACAGTAAGTCCATGTCTTTTGAACCTCGAGAGTATGGCTGCTGGGAAAGAGGACTCTGCATCTTCAGCTAGTGTAGAATACACTGGTTCACTTCTTGAGATGGGCAAGTTAGGAGGATTTACATTGGCTGTTTTTCTGGAGCAGCTCAAGGTGTTCGTTTATAATCTAAAGCAGCAATGAGTAACCAAAAATAGGGAGTGGCCCACATGAGTGGCCTTCCTTTACCTCAGTTGGCCGCAGCAACCTCCCCCATCGGCTCTCCTCTCCCATGTGCAGGGTAACCGGAGTCCCAAACTTGTCACTCTTCCTCCTAGTACTTTCTGAGCATGCATATCCCTTGCTTCACTTTCCGTCCCCACTCCTTCCCATCTCCCAGAGCTGGAATGCTGCAACGCCAGAGGCTCGGGGGGGGGGGGGGTGCAGGAGGCCTGTGTGTGTGTGTGTGTGTGTGTGTGTGTGTGTGTGTGTGTGTGTGTGTGTGTGTGTGTGGGCGGGGGAGATGCAGGAGTCAGGGCTGGGGGTTGGGGAGAAGGTGAGGGGGGCCCTGGGGCTGGATAACCTTACCTGGCCATAAGGGAGCTGTGGGTCGTCTGTGCAGGGGCACTGCTCCAGGGGTACCAGCAGCAGTGAGAGAGACCCCCTGGCTTCTTCCCAGGGGCTTCTGGCAATAGGGTATGCCAGGGATGCCCAGCACACGGCTCCCCTACTGCCGGCCCCTTTAACCAGCCTGCAGTGCTGCCTCACCTGACTGCATGCACCCAGCCAGCTCCTCCTGTAGCAACGGGCCCAGCTGGGAGAGCACATTGCAAGTGCTCCCCCCACTCCACTCCCCACCAGGCTCTTACTGGAGTGGTGCCCCAGGCCACACCCCTTTACTTTCACCTCCTGACTGACAGTGGAAAGCCTGCGTATCTGGGACTTCCTGCCGCCAGCTCTCCTATTTGGTAAACTTATGGAGTAACGTGAGGCCTGTTTGTTTGGCTAAGTTAGTGGTTCATTTTATTATGAGAAGGGGTATTTATTAGCAAGCTGAATTACAGTTATTTTTCTGGGTGTAATGGGCCCCAGCTCTGTGGTGGTAGAAACTGGTGGGTACTTGAATGTGGTGTTTTTGAACATTTACATGAATGCTCTTGGTTTATTACAATTTAATTTCTTAAAGGAATGGCTAAATGTAGCAATCCCTTTTTTTAACACAACAAATGGGCCAATTATTACTTACTCTGGAAAGCTTTTCTACTATAACAATATTGTGATAATTTCATGTCTGATCCATTGGGGCAGTGATGGGATAGACATACTATCGCTTACATTTAAATCAAAACTGAGGGGCTTTCAGAAAGCCATTGCATGGTACAATGACAAGTTGTGCTCAATGCAGGAATCATTGGGTGAAATTCTCTGGCCTGCTACCTTCAGGTGTTCTGACTAAATAATGTTAATGGCCTCTTCTGACCTTAAAATCTATTAAATCAGCTTTTGTCTTGTTAGTCTGCAGAGTGAATCTGTGTAGTCTGCTTTAGGAATAAGTTGTTTCAATCTTTCTTTTCTCAAAGGAAAATAATTCTATAGTCTAATTTTTTTTCAGATGTGCCTGCATGTGCTCTAATATTTTGTAATGCATATGGGGATTGGTGTCTTTAGCATCTATTCAGTACAGGATGAACCTATCTAGTCTGGCATTCTGATCCAACACATCCATGGTCCAGCATGATTTTAGTTAGTCTGATGGCCACTTATGGGTTTGGCCAAGTTTACCACAGTCCCATAAAGTTTGTTTATGGCCACCAGTCTTGGCTCTCAGTGTTCTGTGCTGTTGTTTAGCTTTATTTTACCCCTAAATGTCCTTTAAGAGCCCAGTAAGCAGTGGAAGTGTTGGCAATGCTGCTAGACATTATTGACCTCCCATGGTTTGGCAAATTCTCTGTTCTGGCACCGGTCAGGTACCAAAGGTCCTGGACTAGAGAGGTTCAACCTGTACTACATGTTGATTAGGCAGTGATACCGTGTGAGCATATGATACCTGTTAAATCAATATCATAGTTTTAGTCTTTAATATTCAGCGTTGTCTATTTTATATTTTGAAAATGAAGTAAAATAATTGTTTAAAAATAAATAATTGGGATCTGCAATTATGAGATAATGATTATTGCTACATAAATGCTCAGGTAAAGTTGCTGTATATTTTCAATGTAGGAGATACTTAGCAATAGAATGATAGCTATTTGATCATTATACTAAATAGGTTGAGTTTTAATTGCTTTAGGTAACAGACTTGTTTGATTCAACCAAAAAGAGAGCAGGTTAACTTTAAAATAAAATACATATTTTTGAAAGCATATTTTGATTGCCCAGCTTCTGTCTGTGAAGTTCCATTATAAATCATTCAGTTTTAATAAAGGGAGGTTAGCCAGAAAGCAATGTGAATTGCAGGCACATGTCTTTTGCGGATGTAACAAAAATGTGTACAATAGATGTATATACTTCAGGAATTAAAAACAGAGGAACACTTCCATGAGAGCAGTGCATCTCTGTTTTCTGTGCCTATGTTCATTGACATCTTTCCTGGCTTTGCCTTTTAATTGTGAGTGATGTAAGCAGTTTTATTCTTTTGATTAGTGTACAAGAATAAGCATAATGTGGAAAACTTCCATTTCTCCTAGGTATGAGCCTGCAAAATGGTTTTTCTAATAAATGTTCTCATTTACATGTCAGCATGAAATTCTTGAGGAAATGTTACTTCATGAAGAGAATATTATTCCTTTACATTTAGCATTCTGTAAGTAATCAAGGTTTGTGGTTAAGATGGACTCTTTTCACTGGAGAATTATAATTATTTCTTGGGTTGAAACTAACTTTATGCTGGTGAAAGCAATCAAGTATTTAAACTAGAGGCCTGAACCTACCCAAAACTGGTCTTGGTTTATCTGTCCAATGATCCTTCCATTCATCTGTAATGATTTTATTTCTTAATATTTTCTGTTAGTAGAATATCCTTATTGAGTATTCTATGCATGGTAAGTGTGAAATTGGAAAGGGGTGTGTGTGTGTGTGTGTGTGTGTGTGTGTGTGTGTGTAATATATATCTATAAGGGAGACTGTTCTAATAGCTGCTTTGTCTCCCCTGCTCCTTCTTTTACAGGTGCCTTGCTTTGTCTACCCTGTGAAAGAGTTGTGAAACTTCTAGGATTAATGCAGCCAGCTCACATGTTTTAAGCACAGCTGCCATTGATTCCATTAGTTGCCAAGTTTTTTTAGTACTGGACTGTATTTATATTCTACACAGGGGTATGTGTGCTGCATGCATCCAAGATCAGAGATTTGTAGCCAGTAGCATCTGTTGATCTGTGCCTGCGCAGTAGCTACCCTCATGCTCTGAACCAAGGATATAAGAGAGAGTGCTGTGCCAACCAGCACCTCTCCTGTTCCTTCTTACCGGCACCTTGCCTGAGTCAGAATCCTTTGTGTCCTAAGTGATTCTCGCTGTTGTACACAGTTTTAGCATTCTTAGTACTAGTGGTTTATTGTTAACTTTGTTTCCCCACCTTGTAGAGCTTCTCCCCGTGGACAAGGAATATGTCCAGAGTTTTGGGGTTTAAAACTTTCTCTTGATCTGCTTCTTTTCCATTAGCAAAAACCTACCAGCATTATCTCTGCTGCTTTGGGGAAGCTCACATTGCCCCTAAGCGTAGCATGTTGCTTCTTCCTTCCCTGAACCCATGAGGGATAACAGCTCCATACGAGAAAACACCTCATGGAGAAGGCCATGAGACACCGGTCAGATCAAGGCTGGGGGACCTCCCCTTTACAGCAGTCTCATACTAAAGCAGTGCCCCTTCAAGCATACCCTCTGGAGCAGAGGCAGGGTTCACAATGCCTAAAATTCGCCGAGGGGAGAGAGGGACGTGTTCAGAGGCACGAGGACAGAGCCTCTTCTAGATTTGTCTCTTAAAAAAAAAAAATCTCTCTCTCTCTCTCTCTGACTCTGTCCAAGTCAGGTGAGTCCTTGCATACTGGTCTGCCTAAATCTTTCAATCAACAAGGGAAGGCATAAAAGAGAGAGGTTCCATTGGGTAGGTAGAAGGATTGGCACCCGATGGCTGTGACTGGGAACTCCACATGGAACACCTCTCTAACAATACTGCTGTGCTGAACACTGTGTCCTTGAATACACAGGCTTCATTGGCCATGATCCCCAGACTCCTTGAGTTTTGGGACAGACTGGACTTTTATCTCATCAGACGATATCTTTGCTTTACCCTATCAGCAATCTCTCTTCCTATGAGTCCAATCCTCCTTGGAGACATTTCAGCTCCAGAAAAAACTACCTCCATTCTTGCCTTAGTGCCATCAATGGACTGTGAGCTGACCGTTTCATTGGATGGGACTTCACTTCTGAGGGAGGCCACCTGGCACAGAACCAGGTTGCTTTGGAACCTCTCTCCTCCCAGACATGGCCACCCAGGAGACTGATGGTACCCAGTGCCTTGCCCTTGCCTCCCCGCCCCGCCCCCCCCCCCCCCCCCACACACACACACACTGGTTGAGCCTTCATATGGCCATACAGAGGTCCATGGGGTCTGAGTGTTAAACACTTGAGATCTGTGCACAGATTGCAATGGTCCTCTTCTAGCTGACACCAGCTTGCTCGATTGGAGTACCCAGAGGAAGCAATCCCCCTCCCCCACTAACCTTATACTCTGGTCCTGGAGCTGCCGTCGGAGCCGCTGCCTGCGCTCAGCAGCTGGCTGCTAGCATGTGCAGGCTGGGACACTGTGTGCGATCCAGCCTGCATGTGCAGGCCATGATGCAGCGCTGGGGACCGTGAGTGGAACGGCGCGAGCCATGAGCATGCATGCGGCTCACAGCGGCCCTGCCGTGAGAGCAGCTAACCTGAACGGTTCCAGGTTCCATCCCGGTTCTGTCAGGAGCCGCGAGTTGGCCACCCAAAGCTAAAGGTTCTGTAGCCATGGAGCCTGGCAGCTCCCATTAGCTCTGGTTCACTGATTCCAGCCAAGAGGAGCCACGGCAAGGAGAAGACTATTCAGAGAAAGGCAGAACAAGAACAACAGACTGGAAGCTGAAGCTGGACCAATTCACATTAGAAATGTTAACACTGCACACATTTTTGACAGTTGTAACCAGCAGAACAGCTACTGCGGGAACTCCACATTTCTGACCCCAGCTGGAGCCCTCACCTGCTCCTGTACCCCAGTCTCTGAGCCACCCTGGTCAAAATGAGTGAGCGAGGGTGCGTAAGGCCAGCGACGGAGGGGGAATGGAGTGAGCCAGGGGTAGGGCCTTCGAGGAGGAGCAGGGCAAAGGTGTTCCAGTTGTGTGTGCATGGAAAGTATCACCATTTTTAGTACATTTCCAGAAAATCCAGTGAAATCTTTCTTGGGAAACTGGGGTTGGAACACTTTCTATACCTCGTGCAAGGCTGAAAAGCTGAATCCGAAATCTCTCAGATTCTAGAATGTCAGCAGAATGGTTTATTTATGTCCCTCATGGTGGCCAACCTCTTTATACAAACAGACATTTGTGATTTCATCCAGCCTAGGAACAAGAAACTGAGGGAGATGCTCTATTTGCTCACTATCATGTGGGATGATTTCTCAGAGCAGCATCCTGTCTGAATCTTCAAGAAATGCATAAAATGGTTTCATGGAAACTACACCTAACTTCAGATGCTGTTATGAAATCACCCTTCAAGGCTCTTTCATCTGTATGTCTCTGTGTTGCCATTAACATGTACTTCCTGATCACTAACATGCCTGCACGTTGGATTTCAGAGCGAGAAGCTTTGTCTGTGGGGTATTTTCCCCTCACAGGTAAAATTGTAGGCTAGCTAAAACTAGCTTTTATTGCTGTTTTACTTCCTTTTTTTCTTTTATCCAAAACCCAAGAATCTGAAAAGAAGGATTGGCACCTGATCTATCAAAATATGTGGAATCATTCCGAAAATACTGTCCTGAAGTTTAAAGGAGCATTTAAAACCACAATTGAAACTTTGTGCAAGGGGAACTTACCAGGCTACTTATATGAATCCTTTAGGCGTCATTAGAGCTATCAGATAAAAGGCATTTTCATTTTTTGTAGACAAAAGTCCTTGAATCTGATGGAAAATATTTACAAGGTTGCTACATAGTCACGTAGGCTTATTCTCCCCTGGCATTACAAGCTTTATGTAAAAGCAGCAGTGGATGCAGCCTTTGGCAGAATGATGCAGGCAGTTTCTCCTTCGCAAATCACTTATTGTATAACGTTATATGCAACTACTCAGCAGACCTCTCTTGGAGTTTAACTGTTGTTGAAAATTCCACTGTTGGAATGGTGGTGGTGGTGGTGAATTTGTCCTCACCTGAGGGTTATTTTTCATCCTAGAAGCCAAGTTTGTCATCTGCCTCCAATCTGGGCTGTGGATGAATGTCCTGAATTTACAGTAGCCTTCTGCAGGCTTTCTGTTTGCTAAGTCGAAATGCTATGGTGGGAACTGTTGGAGTTGTTACAATACAAACCATTTGTAGATTCAGATTTCAGCTTGGGGGAATCCATGTCAATAGGGCAAAGGTTCTCAACCTGAGAGGTGGGAGCAGATGTCAGGGGATCAAGATCACCCTGTGTTTCTAAAAAGAAGAGAAGGGGGTTCTGGCTACATCCCAGTTTCATTGGAAGGAGGTTCCAGTCTGGAAATGGTTGAGGAGCACTGTGCTTTAGGCACGGTTAGATGGAGCTAAACTAGTTCTAATCTTATCCAAGAATGAAATCAGGTTTGTTTGACCAGACCTATTTTCCATAAAAACATATTTACTGGCATTAATTATATTCCTGTTTTTCAGTTGATAAACAGGATTAAATTTCATGTTAGCTTTTTTTCTCTTGTTTTGCCTGGAATCGATATCAAGCTAATCGGCCTATTTTTACCTCATTGCGATTGCTCTTTTTTAGCATGACATTAGTACTCTTCCGCTCTCCTGGAATTTCCATGGTATTCTAAAATTTGTGACCACAAGTGGGCCAGACATCTCCTCAGCCAACTCTTTTAGTACTGTTGGGTACTAGGTATCCAGGCCTGGTGACTTTTAAAATGTTTATGCCAAAAGGATGGTGATTAACATCCTTATTGGTTAGTAACTGCCTGGGAAGTATTTAACATACCTGTATCAGATGGGGAATGATGATCCTGCTTTTTTCCAAATACAGAAAAGAAAATTGTTACTGACTCAGTAACTGCAGGATACAATATTTATCATATTCATGTAGTAATGGAGCATACCATTGCTAGGATTTAACTTTGTTCTTGATATACTTAAGAAAAATGACCATTAATTTTTCTCTGGCGTCTTTTGCTTTGCTTTCTCAGTTTTCTATATGCATAACTTCTTGTTTATATTGCTTGCTATCTCTGTCGTCATTTTCTGTGTGTATTATGTTTTTTACATTTCTAATAGTTATCTTCACTTTACTGCTGAAGAAGGATTCTTTTAACCAAAGTTATCGTCTTATATTCACTGTTGAGTTGTGGCTTTTTGGCTGTCTATTAAAATTTGCTTAAAGAACTCTCAATTTTTGCTCACTTTTTACTCTACATTTTTCTTCAGAATTTACTACGAGGCTGTCAGGGCAGTTCCCCACTCTGGCGCTCCAAGTGTAGAAGTTGAGGGCCCATGAGAGAGTGTCAAAACCTTGCCTCTACAGGCATTGGTAACAAAAAAAAAAAAAACCTTCTTCCCAGAATCATAATACACAGATTTTGGGGACTTGCTGCCACCATCAAGTGCTTTTTTTATCCCTAAAAACCAGGGGTGAACACTTGAAACCATCCCCAGGGGTACCCCAAGCTCTTTTGCCCCCAAAAGAGCTTGAAAAAAGAAAAGAGGAAAACAAGCTGCAGTCTCTGATAGCTGACCCCTCAGTCAGAAGCCTGCAGAGAGACACAGACAGACCTTCCAGGACACAACAATCAAATCATCACCTTGAAAAAGTGATATTTTTTTTTATTACAAAACAAAAGATAAACTTGATAAAGCATCTTTGGTTGCTGGATGTTACAGAGCAACCGACGAAAACAAATAAAACACAGGGAAAAAGTCTCTGGAACCAATGGTTAGATGGGTAAAGAGGAGAGGAGGCATAGACTCAGAGCAGTTCAAACCAAATGACAATATAAAGAAAAATTACCCTGAATGTGACTGGATTCACTTTTCGCTTTACTTCCAATTTTCTCTTTGTTCAATCCACTCCCATGCTGCAAATTCCTTAGAGGTATGGTAGTCCTGCCTGGGTTTAAATCATTTTGTGTGTGTCAGCTCCTGTTTATCTCTCCCACACAAAGAGGGCAGGCAGGGAACCTATATCCAATTCAAATTTCAACACTTTAGCTCGATTGGTTCTCTCGGCCCCTGGCCAACACCTTTGCTAGCTACCTGAGTTTAACTCCTTAGTCACTGGGTGCTGGTCAGGACTCCTCTTGTCCATTACAGAGGCTATGTCCCCCTGCTCACAATGCTCGCCAACCCCCCTTCCTTGCGGGTAGGCAAGCCCAGATGAAGGGCTGGAGCCGTACCAGCCTCAGCCTCTTGGGGGGGGCCCCCCCTCCAGCCAATAGGGCTGGACCAGCCCCAGCCTCTCACCCTACCCCTGGCCCCAGCCAACCCTGGTCTCTCAGGCCCTCCTGGCTGCTGGGGCCATGGCAGCCCCAGCCTCTAGTCCCCACACCAGCCACAGCTAGCCCTGGCCTCTCCATCTTCTCCCAGTCGCAGCCCCGGTCTCTTGGTCTCCCTCTCCGGTGCTGCTGTGGGGAGGGGAGGAGCAGTGCAAGCACATCCCCACAAGCCAGATCTGGCGTGGAGTCTCAGGTCTTTCTCTGCTCATCCTTCCCCCACCCACACAAAGCCAGCGCTGCTGCTGTAATCTTGCGGGGGTGGGGCAAGGCTGGAGCACTAGGCAGGTGGTGGCCTGAGACAGCTGGAGGAGGCAGTTCCCCGCTGAGTCCCAGAGCATCGGAGCCCTGAGTGCAGCAAGAAGCCACTGCTGCCACTCCCTAGCCTTCCTGCAGGAGAACCAGGGGCCAGCGGGGAGCCTGGGTTGCCTCCCAAGGAGAGGCCGGGGGAACCCGGAGCCATAGCTGCCTCTTCCTTCTCTGGGGACTCTGCCGAGGCGAGGAGGGTGGGGCGATGCAGAGTGACATGATGATATCACTCTGTCACCCCACAGGAAAAGTGTTTTTATATAGAGACAGATTTCGTATAATTTTCCTCAGCTTTGGGGAATTAGTCTTTTTGAAGCACCAAGAGATTTATGTGTCTAGTTGGGCTGTTCTCTGTTTCCCCAACTGAATATAATCAGGTCATAATCATTGGTCCATAGGCAACAACCTACTTCCAATCCAATTACAGTAAAACTCCAATGGTCCGGCATCTGATGGTCCGGTACTCCTGATGGTCCGGCACCATCAGGAACCCGGAAGTGCTCTGGGCAGCCGGACCATTGGAGCCGCTCTGCCCCCAGGTTCCCCGATTCAGCCGCTGCTAAAACTGACCAGCGGCTGAATCAGGAAGCCTAGGGCAGAGCAGCTGGGGCGCTGCCGGGTTGGTCCCATAGTGCTGCCCCTCGGGGCTGCGGGGCCCAACCCGGCAGCGCCCCAGCTGTCCCCCATTCAGCCGCTGCTGAAACTGACCAGCAGCTGACTCCAGGAAGCCCGAGGCAGAGCTGCTCTGCCCCGGGCTTCCTGGAATCAGCCCCTGATCAGTTTCAGCAGCGGCTGACTTGGGGACGCCTGGGGCAGAGCAGCTGGGGGGCTGCCAGGTTGGTCTCGCCGCGCCAAGGGATGGCGCTACCAGACCAACCCCGCAGCACTCCAGCTGCTCTGCTGCAGGCGTCCCCGATTCAGCCGCTGCTGAAACTGATCAGCAGCGGCTGAATCAGGGATGCCTGAGGCAGAGCCGGACTATTGGAAAGGGGGGCTATGAGGGGTCTGGGGCGGCATCCCCCCCCACCCCACCCTAGGCCCCTCATAGCCCCCCCTTCTGATAGTCCGGCAAATCTGATAATCCGGCACCCCCTGGGTCCCAAAGGTGCCGGATTATCGGAAGTTTTACTGTATTAATTTGCCTTTATTCATCATAGAGAAGTCCAAAATAGGGCTGTAAACCTCTTACAATAGTTAACTGGTTAAAAAAATGTGTGTAACTAGTTAACCACTGGCCCATGAGTGGCAGAGGCTGCCCTGGCCTCACCACAGCCACTGGGCTAGAGGCCTAAATGTTTCCAGGTTCTCCTGAAACCAGGGCAAGAGGCCTGTTTAGTTGAACTGACTGGGAAGACCCTGACGAAGCGCAGACCACTGTACTCTGGTCCCTTCTCCCTAGTGACACTGTATTGCTTAGCCTGGCCTGAATCCTATTACGGGGGCTAGAAATCTCTCAAGACCCTTCTTGTGACTTCCAGCCCTGTAAGAGAAGGTTTTTCTTAACCTAAAAGGTAACTTGTATTTTGATCCCGGAAGTTCATAATCAGGAAGTTAGTTTGCATTTTTATTAGGCCAAGGTGGAACCTCAATTCTGTACAATTTAAGTGCACACCTGAATGGCAACTTGCATGGTTCTTTCACATCACACTTGGTGATTTTTCACTGTCATATTTTCTGGCAAGCAATGGCTGTATTTTCCACAAGGATGTTATGTGACTGAAAACAGGAGGCATGCCTGACTGCCTGTGTGCTTTATCTCCAGGTCAGAGTGATTTTTTGTTGTTGTTGTGTTTTGCCAGTATAAACTCAAGATGAAATTATTTTCCCTGTAATAGTAAAATCCTGTAAACAGCAACTTCAGTGGCTATCTAATTGGGAGACCAGATTGGAGTGCATTTTTCCCGGCTGTTCAGAAATAGGTGTGCCTTTGGCACAGATGTGTGGTTAATTTGCTGTGATGCGTAGATGGAGTGTCCATTGTATCTAGAGTTCAGAATGTGGCTACAAATTTAGAATCCTGCTCACTTTGAATATTCAGTCTCTTAATTTCCTGATGTTATAGATTTCAGTCAATCCTTTTGTGTTGCTGTAATGTGGATTTGTGGCGAGTGGCTTGCTTTTTGTTGTATTATTGATCTGACACAAATCCCCTCTGTATTCTGCTTGCCGTCACTTTCCAATATATGCTTATCTTTTGGTTATTAATGTATAATTCCCAGGAACTGTAATGCTGAAAGAAAAAGGTCACATAGTAAGTCCTTTTTCTGCTTACCAAATACATTTTGTTCATATGACAGATGGTGGTGATTGGGATGTGCATTTATCATACAAGACATATGGCTGGACAGCAACTCATAAGAGAAGTCACTAAATGGAATGATAGCTTCTGTTCCTTTAGCAGAATGGCAGCAACGATGTATTTTATCAAATTCTTCTGTGTACCTCAGTCATTAACAATGACGTTTTGATTATCTTCCTTCCCCACACACACACATGCGTCCCTCCCAGCTGGTAGGAGCTGTCTCATAACCCCGAGGGGCTGTTACAGAGGTCTGATTGGTGGGCTCTGTTTATTCTGTGACCAGATTCTTCTAAAAGAAGGCAGGCCATAGTTGCCCGCTGCTGATTGGCTGTCTCCCTCTGACTCCCCCATTTCCCTTCCAGAGCACACACCACAGAAAGCTCTGTGCTGAATCCTAACACAGCCCAATTTACATCCATTCATGAATCTGTGACGTCAGCACGCTTCTGTGCTCCTTTTGCAGCAGGCTGCAGGGTTGTGTGGGTGGAATTTCCTTTTATTTTGGAAAGCTTTTTTACCTTCCATCTTTTTAAACCAAGGAAATGGACCATCATGTGTAGGAATTCTCCATCCTTGTGAGTATTTCACCGAATGCTACGGGGGTGTGTGTGTCTGTGTCTGTGTCTGTGTGTAATAGCCAGTGTTACCTTCTCATCATTTATTTCAGAAGGGCAGATGGATGGTGCATTTGTGATGTGGAAAGACTGAAAAAAGGATGCTGAGGGTGAGGCGTGGAGAGAAATCTGAAACCATATTTAGCCAAGAGTGTGTCTGAAGTCGACAGCTGATTTTCCTTTTGCTTGTCTGCATGGTAGATATGGATATTTTTCATTTAGTCTTATATGTTATCCCTTAGTGCTTCCCATGCCAGCTTTTTAAAGCAGGGAGGGAATGAATGTCAGTGAGGAGTGGCTTTATGAAATGATGGCTATTGGGGTATTCAAGGAACAACAGAAGAATTACCGGAGGCAGAATAGGAAAAGCAAAGCTGGCTTTTTATCAGCTGGGCAAGTGTAATCTTTCCTCTCCCTCAGCTATTCAGTAGTTTTGCTGTCATGTTATAGAAATGAATAATTTAAGAGAGATTTTTGAGAGAATGAGGTAACTTGTATAATAGTTAATACTTTATTTTTGGCTATAATTTTGTCTTTTAAATAGAATCTTTTAACTGTTTGCTTCTTGTTCTGGACATATATTTTACGGCCAGATTATTTTATTCTTACATTGCATAGCATCTCATTTGGGAGTAGTCCCAATGCAGTCAATGGTGCTACTCACTGAGGGCTAGATTGTGATACTCTTGCTCACGTTGAATAGTGCTCCATATCATAAATAATTCCACTGAAGTCAATGTGGCTAAATTTGTGGTAAGAAACTAATTGCTGTGACTAAGGAAATCAACAATCTGCTTGTGATTTTTAAATCTGTGGGAAAGGTGAATACTTGAATTTTTAGTTTGAAGAAGGCAGTGGAAGAGCCATGTCTTTTGGACAAGCTAATTGTGGCTCTGATTGGTCTTTATGGTGTTAGGAGAAAACAGAAGGAAAGTGTTTTATTATTTTCCTGAAATGATCGAAATGATTATGACTGATAAAGATGAAAACATCTGATTGTGTGGTGAGGTTAAACAAAATTAGTAAAATAAGTAAGAGCATTGTCAGCTACATTTTGCGATGCTTTGCCTGGGACGTCCTGGGATAGTAGATTTTCATTGATAAAATGTTCCTTTTTCTGAGTTCCATTTGTTACAATTTCTACAACTAAGGAACTTTCTAAGAGAGCGAGGAGGTCCTCTTGGATCTGTATCTATCTGGCTTTTCAAAGTATCAGTGGACAGTGCAGGTCACATTTGAGAGTTGGTAGACTTGTGTAGTTTTCTTTTTGTTTTTGACTTGTTCATTTCATTTCCTGTAAGTTCATTTTATATTCTATGCTGAATTTCATAGGTAGAGCCCTACTAAATTCATTGTCCATTTTGGTCTATGTCATGGTCATAGGCTTTTAAAAGTAATACATGTCATTATTTCAGATATTTAAATCTGAAATTCCACATTGTTGTAATTGTAGGGATTCTGACCCAAAAGGAGTCGTGTGAGGGGTCTGCAAGGTTATTGTAGGAGGGATGGCAATACTGCTACCCTTCTGCACTACGGCCTTCTGACCTGGGCTCTTGGTCAGCCGTCACCACTCTCCAGCCAACCTGTCTAAAAGAGTGCCCTCCTTCCCCCCCCAAATAATGTTGTGATTTCACCCCCTCCTCCAGCAACTCCCTTTTGAGTCAGGATCCTCAATTTTAGAAATGTTGGTCTCCTCAATGAAGTCTGTAAAGCACACAAAAGACCAGATTTCAGTCTGTGACATATTTTTCATGTCTAAGAATTTGGTAAGGTCCTATTCATAGGGTGGATCAGATAAGAGGCCTGATCTTGGATAATATTAGGGATGTAAGTGAGTAGTCTACTCAACTACCCGATAAGTTGACTACTCAACTACTCGCATTTTCCCTCCCCTCTTGCTGCCTCTGTATCAGAGGCAGCAAGGGGTGGGAAGCAGGAGCTGGTGCTGGGGGAGCCAGCTTAAAAGCCAGCTCCTCTCCAGCCCTATCTCTATGGTGCTGCCCGCCCCCCCCTCCCCCCGCAGTACTGCAAAGGCAGCAGTGTGGGTGGGGAGGCAGGGCAGGGCAGGCTGCCGCAAAGTAGCTTCTGCTCACGGCATGCCCAGGGTCACTGCAAGCAGAAGCTGCTTCACGTGGGCGGTCCCAGCAGGGAGCTAGATCTCCTTGCATACAGGGTTGCTGCTGGAGTAGCCTGTGTTTGTGGCTGGGACCCTCAGTGGACAGGGGATGCTGGACCCAGCATGAGCCGGTACTGAGCAGTTTTGTCTTGCTCTGGGTCCAGGACCGCGGTGGTCGTGCATTTTAAATGTAATAAGAGCCGGACCAGCTCCTGCTACATTTAAAATGCAGAGTTGCAGCGGGGCTAGGTCCTGGACCCAGTGTGAGCTAGGACAGAGCACCTTCCCTTATCGACTAATCATACAATACAGATTGTTTTGACTGCATGATTAGCCAACTACCCACCTCTTAACATCCTTAGATAATATTTGGTTTAGATTTGCCTTTGCCCCATGCTGGCCTAGTATACTTCAACTTATCACTGTTCTGATTCATTTTCCATTTCATGATTAGAATTATGAAATTATTATTTATAGCATTAAATGGGCGTGAGGCACTCTTAAAATTTAGGCCTCCACCCCTCCAGCTGTGAATTGTTTTCAGAATTTTCATTTTTCTGTCTTTTCTAAATTTATGCATCTTGCTTTGCTATTTTTGTTCTCCGTTGGAATGAGTTGGCAAATGGATGATCCTATGTTTGTCTCCACGGGCCTGGAAAATTTAGGAATTGTATACTACTATATAGTTAAAATAGATTTCATTGGTTAAAACAGATCATACTGTTTAAAGTGGGTTTCTACTCTAGATAGTAATAATTTGAAAATGGATTGTGGCATTCCATGTTTGCATCTCAGTGATTTCCATAGCAAATGTGTTAAGTTCACAGTTCTAAACCAAAGATTTGTTCAGTTTGGAGAGAGCACACAAGTTCTGGGAATATTCTCCATTTAGGCATTGGTATGCTTAAAAACAGTGGCATCTTGCAGTGTCAGAGAAACTTTTCAAGTGCAAGTGCTGTACAAGTGAAAAAAAGGGTCTGCTTTTAACCAAACACCTCTTGGGATCTTAGTCGAGTGGATTCTTTCCATTTCACACATCATCTCTGGAAATAAAAGATCTTGTAGGACACGCTAACTGCTTGTATCTACACTGCAATTGGGAGAGTGCTTCCTAGTGTAGGTAGACAAACACGTGCTAGCCGATATTCCCTCTAATTTTTTGCATCCATGTGTGGATACATTTTATGTGCATTGAGGCATGTGCAGATGTGCACCACCAGTAGAAACATGCAGCTTGCAGTGAGCACTCTGCTAATCAGTGGAGTGGCATTTGAATCTCGCCTGGGTAGCCACCCAAGCACTGAGCTTACAGGGAGCACTGACATTGCTCTCTGCTTAGGCTAGTGTGCTAAAAACAGTAGCATGGCCTTGGGAGCGCAGGCAACAGACTGGGTTGAGAACAGACTTGCCCAGCCTGCAAGTTATGCACACTGGTGGCTAGCCCAGCCTACTGCCTGTACAGGTGTGGCCGCACTGCGCTATTTTTAGCGTGCTAGCTTTAAGCAGAGCTAGTGTTTCTATCTACTGAAGCTGAGAGGTGCACTTCCGGGCACTGTAGACAGTTTGCTCTTCATTGCTGTCAGTTAGTTTGTACAGCTATAACTAACGGGAACTTTTACAAAAATTCTCCTGGTGTCTACGCGGAGCCAAACAGAAGTAGAACAGTTGCATAATTTTTTGTCATTAAAGGTGTGACATGCAAGGAACAGGTCTGTTGTGGGGGGGGGGGGGGGGGGAGGAGGAAAGGTGCCACTTGTATATTCTCTTCAGAATGGTGCTGCACTTTAAATCAAAATTACAAGGAGCCTCTCCCAAAATTTAAGATGTAGCGGCTTAGAAGTGAGCTCTTCTGTTTTAATGGTCAAGACATGTGTCTTTATTATATATCCCGAGATCCCCAACTCCAGTAAAGCTAATTGTTTGAATTGGTTAAGCTGATCCTTCCACTCTCTTGTCAACAGCTGCCAGCTTGGTGTTGGAAGATAAGCATCAAGTGAGCTTAGATGGGGGAGAGAGCAGGAGCTAGTGTGATTGATTAGATGGGAGGATTCTTGGGTTGGAAGAATGGGTGTTTCTGTCTTCCCTATGTGTGGGGTGATTCCCTCCCCTCACGCAGTCAGTTGCCGTCGTACCAAGAACTATATGGAGGGCAAAGGAGGGAAGTGAAGAGCCTGCAAGGCAGGTCTGGTTTTGGCAAAGCCAGCCTCACAGCCCTAACACAGTAATAATAATAGTGCTTAGCTCTTACATAACCCTTTTCATGACAGCATGGATTGGCAGCAACAGCCAGGGCCAAGGAGGGCCTAGTATTCTTAGAGGTTCTCTTACAGGATGTTGTATGGTCTGGCTGATGCAGGAAATCAGGCTAGGTGATTAGATGCTCTCATTTCTGACCCTA
This sequence comes from Pelodiscus sinensis, assembly GCF_049634645.1. Lineage (NCBI taxonomy): Eukaryota > Metazoa > Chordata > Testudines > Trionychidae > Pelodiscus > Pelodiscus sinensis. The sequence continues at coordinate 3,668,215 of NC_134720.1, read as the reverse complement.
CAGTCTCTGAAACTTTTTCTCTGCTTTTCATTGACATAAACCTACATGGTGGCAGCATGTCTTAACTAGAAGATTAAGCATAGGACTAAGAACTAGCATGTCTAAATTTTAATCCCATGTCTGATACTGTCTCGGTACAGGGCACTAAAGAAGTCACCGTGCCTGTGCTTACATAGGGGGATTATTCTTTCCTTCCCTGCAGGACTGTTGTGGTGATTAAAATGTAAAATGCTAGTAAGTGCTGAGTATTATTATGGTAAATTACATGCAGATGGTGTCCTTAAGTGTTCCCTTCTATTGGGTGCTGTTGTTTTCTCTGTGTGTACCCATAAACCCCTGCCTGTAACCAGACCCCATGGGATTACATGCAATCCAATAATAACTATTTGCATTTGTATAGTAGTCATAGTACTTAACACTTATATCGCTCTTTAAATATCCATGGCACCATTGATTAGTTAATGTCTACCCCAGCACTGCCCTGAGTGAGACTTGTCCCAGTTCAAAGCCTAGCAAGAACCACTTAGGGCTTGTCTACACTGGCAAGTTACTGTGTTGCAACTTTCTTGCTCAAGGGTGTGAAACCTCTGCCCCTTCTCCCCCCAACTCCGAAATACAGGAAGTTATAGTGCTGTAAAGCACCATTATAAGCAGGCGCCCAGTGCTGTTAGGTATTCCCCTGGTGGAGGTGGTTTTCCTAGAGTGCTGAGAGACCTTCTCTCCCAGCATTGTAGCCGCAGTGACGCTTGCCCTTGTCCCCACCTTGTGCTGAACCTCAAGCAGCTCACCTACATGATTCCAGCATAAGTTGTCCGGCACATCATGCCACTGATTAAACGTACAAAACTCTGGGAGTAACCCTGAATATAGAATGGATACTGAATGAGCAATACATTGGCATACAGCTTGTCTTCCCTATTAATGCCAGTATCTGCGCATCACTTACTCTGGTCACGCCAACGGATCCAACACGTCGTTTTGGTGGTGTGGCAGAAGGTGTTTTGTGGTTGTTAGGCCATGCCTATGCTATCACTCATGTCAGCAAAATGTATGTCTTGGGTGTGAAAAAACACACCCCGAATACCTTAGTTGTAGTGTGCACAGCACTGTGTTGGTAGGAGAGCTGCTCCCTCCGACATGGCTACTGCTGCTCGTTGGGGGGTGATTTAATTATGTTGACAGGAACGCTCTGTCCTATCGGCATAGAGCAGCTACACCGAAGATTTTACCATGGAGCCACTGCACAGTCGGTAGTGTAGACATAGTTACACGAGGAAGGCATTTTATTGAGGTGGCACCATCACCCAAGCTCTAACGGGCTCTTTTGCATTTACACCAGAGCCCACTATAGCTTTAGTGCTCTTTCGAATTGAGGGCTGTCAAAAGAGAATACAGGTTCCTAAATCAATCGGTGGTTTCCATTGGCACCACCTGAATTCCTACTGGAGAGGGACAAGTAGGATATATGTGGATACTGTACAATGGCACGTATAAAAGCCCCATATGAAAGCAGGGTCCGAATGAGCTCTCAGCTGACATCTAGTGAAGATGGGGAAGACTTCAGGAGCAGGCCATCTGTGCATAGGCGCTCCTGCTCTTCCTAGTTGGCCATCAGGTGTGTTGCCAAAATGATCAATTTTGACTAGTTTGGGGTTACAAATCACTAATACTTGAATGCAGGGGTCATGAAATGTTATCCTGGTTGTAGAAGTAAAGGGCAGCCAACATAGCTTCTTGCTCCCTCTACTGCACTCTGCTCACAGTCCAGAGTTCAGACGTGCGTTCAGTGTTAGCTTCCAGCTGGAGATGGGGGAGAAAAGCCTCTGCTGCCCCCTCTGCAATTGGCTCACAGCCTCTCCACGATGTCAAGCTGTGAGGTTCTGCCACTTACCGCAGCTCTTAGTGATATCAGTTCTCGGTGGTTTCAGCAGGTGGGGGATCTCGCTGACAGTTCAGGTTTTGTGGTGTCTTTTTTGTTGCAACTCCATCTGCACACATAGGAGGAAGCATAGCCCCTAGACTAGCTCAGCAGGGATGTCTGCTCCAAGCATTGCCAGACAGAAACACAGGCTCTGAGTCTAATCAGCTTTCTCTCTAAATGCTGGAGAGCGGCAGGTCAGATGTAAAGGGCGTTTGGGCCCCTTCGTGCAGAGTCCACACTAAGCACGTGCCCCTTCACTGGTATTTGGCACCCTTACCGCTGCGAGGCTCAGCTATGGGTGATCCCCTCAATCAGAGCATGCTAAGCACCGTGATGCTACCCTCTCATTGTACATATGGATAACAACACTTCATTGCCCCTACATTCAATACTAGAGTGATTTGTAACCCAGAACCAGCCAAACTTGATCATGTGGGCAAAGCAGCTCCATGTACTGTGTACCTAAGCAGGGAGGGCGGGTCTATGCAAACACAGTCTGCAAACACAGTCTGCTCCTGAAGTCGTCTTCCTGCTCGTCACTCGATACTAGGGGAGAGTTCATTTGGGCCCCTGCTTACACACAGACTGACGTAACATCCCACAAGAGAAAATCTACACTTGGTGCATGCATGAACTGTGAGGAAAACAGAATTGAGTCTCTGGCCCTTTCTGCTTCTCTGGATGTTTATTATTTGCAGTAAATGTACCTCATATAGGGCCCTTTATCAACAGATTTCAAAGCAAGTTACACAGGATAAAGGTACGCTTACCGGCCCTTTGGGACGCCCCACAACCTTGTCTTGCTGAGCCAGAAGGCATAGAGTTGGGGTAATAGCCCCCCAGCAAAGCAACACAGACACTGAGAACAGCTCAGCTCTGGGAAGGCTCAACCACAGAGACTTGACACAGCAAACTGGTGCACAGCCCCAATGGGACCAGAACCCCAAGTAAATGCATTTCACTGTGCATAAAGTTTATTCAGAGTGATCTCGTAAGAGGTTTACCCCCTTTATCAATGGAAGAGAGGTGCACAATTGTTCTCCACCCTCTTAACAGTTTTTATGCTGATTTCAGAGGTAGCCATGTGAGTCTGTTTCAGCAAAACCAACACTGGGTTTGATAATAAACAAAAATGATTTTATTAAGTATAACCATTGGCTGAGCATTCCTTGCCCATTGCTCTGCTTCAGACAGAGAATTTTCCAGCATCAACACAAAGTACATATTTATAACTCCACATACAGATATTATACAAGTACATGAATAGCATACACAGAATCAGTAGAACAGAAGCTTTCACGTGACACCTCACATGGCCCCCTGTGTATACACTTTGGGGCAAATACCCCCCCATGGGTGCAGCAGTGATCTGGCTGCTCCCCTTAAACTCCAGTAAAGTGACATCTACTCATCTGGAAACACATTTGGCTCACACACATAAGGGTTATGGCCGGTACTTACAAAAAAGACCTCAACCAAGCATGTTGATAGCTGGTCAGAGGAACACAGCTGGATTCTGGTCAACCACTGGTGTAAGGCAAGCAAGATGCTCAGCTTTAGCAAGAGCACAAGTAATGACTGTGTCTGTGAAACTACATCCGAGTGGCTACTGGCTTTGGGAATTGACTCGACCAGCTATCAATGGGAGATCAATCAGCTCAAGACTGATTGCCACAAAGCCAAGGATGCCAGCAGCCCCTCTGGAAACTCATCTTCTAGCCATTTTTACAAGGAATTTGATTGATTCCTGGGAACTTCTGCAAACACTGGACCCACTGTGTGCATAACAATCTGCTAAACAAGGATGTGATGTTTATAACCCCCCGGCCACAGGCACCAAGGGATGATGGGCAAGAAGTGGCCCAGGCGCCGTGGTGGCTACAGAATGCTCTGGGTCTGTATTCAGAGTAGTCCTGGAGGCATCCTGCAGTGGAACCAGCAGAAGAGAAAACACTGGTAAGTTTCCGTGGCCATTTTTGTTGTTAACGTATGGATGGGAGGGATTTCTGGCTTATGCCGTGTTGAGCTATTAATACAAGCTGGGTTTACAGTTTTCTGGGTGCAACCCATCCATTTCTGTAGTGCACGCTTCCCTCCTAGCCACCACATGGGATTCAGAATGGATATTGGGAGCTGAGAAAAAACAAAGACGCCGTTATGATATTTTTGCTACTTACTAGTTACTCTCTGATTGTCAGACATGTGGCTTGCAGCACTTCAATATAAGCCTCTCATATGCCTCCCTACTAAGACAGCGCTCCCTATAAATTGGCTGTTCCTGCGCTGTTCCGGAACCCTGGGTAACTGGGTCTAATCAAAGTTGGCTGTAATGAGGCCAAATAAAACCAGAGTCTGTATGTCATCCATAGCGGGCAGAGTCCATGTTACAGCGGAGGGAGGCTGCAGGTCCATCAGGGGTCCCCATGGCTGGCAGTCAGGCCTGTCCAGGAATACAAGGAGCTAATAAGGAGGCTGTACTTTGCCTTCATGTGACACCTGCACCAGGTTGATTTTAGCATAGATTTTCACTCATTGCTGCCTGTTGCAGAAAGTGACTCTCTCATGAAGTAGGAACTCTAGACCGTCTGTTACCTTCTGGAGCAGGGTATACTTATTAGGGCCATTTCTATAGCTTATAAGCCCCCTCTGTTTGGAGGTGTGCTGACTGGTCACCAGTGCTTTAAAATCTCCACCCACAAATGGCTGTCCTTTGCTGGCTGGAAACCCAAGTTCAGACTTCTACTCGGGAACCTCCAGAATATCGGTGTCCTCCAGAGCTTGTCCTGCCTGAAAGGATTGTAAGACCATAGCTAGTGACAACATCCCTCATCAGCCCCTCTCCCCCTCGGCTAGGTAGAGGGATTTATACATTGTTGTTACTGAATTTCATATGTGTATCTTACCCTGCCGTGTGATCGCTTTCAGTGCTGCTCCACAGGCCATCTGGAGTAGCCAGTATTTTTTGTGTGAATAAAATTAAGCCCATTGTTTAATATACAGTCTTTTGATCTTGAAGTAAAGCAGCTCCTTTGAAGAGTAAAGTGTAATTTTTATCATAGTTAGATGATAATGTGTTCTTCTAGTTTCCTTTCAAGGCCATTCAAACACACGGCACCAGGAGCCCAGAAACGTGGACGTTTCCATCTATATGCAGGGAGAGCGTTTGAGATGGGTTAATGGGAGAGATTCTCAATGAAGCTAGTAAGCAGACTGTGCACCAGAAGGACCAGACTGAGCACCAGAAAGATGAGGATGCAAGAAAGTGGGAAAGAGAGAGGATGCATAGCACGAGGCACATATCTTGGAGCATGACCTCATGTTGAAGGAAGAAGGGAGACTGCAAAAAGAGCTGTTTTGAACACTTACTTACATTTGTAGCCACTAGTCTTCAGGTTCCAGCATCCACTCCACTACCACATTTGCTTCCTGCTCCAGCCCCAGGGCCTGAGACCTATCCCCGTTATCTTGGTTTGAAGACTGTGAAGCCTTTGGACTGTGGAGGGATTGGCTGGCCAATGAATACTATAACAGGGAACGTTCAAATACCCTGTGCTTTCTTCTGTCTCTCTCCAGTGGCAGCCTGCACATGCAAAATGTACTAGAAAAGGTCAAGGAGCACAGAGGAACAGGAGACGCCCAGAAACAGCTGTCTGTCTTACTTGGAAACATGCACCGTTCATGGCTTCTGCATTCTTTGGATACTGTGTTGTACGCATGGATGGTAGCTGGTCTGCGTGTCTGAGTTTTACACTGGTATTTCATGTTTAAAGTATTATATTTGCACACAAGACTTCTTTAACAAATTGTATTATATGTAATGAAGTAGAACTTCATCGTGGTACCCCATAAGCTATGGATTCAAGTATATAGCTGGCCTCACTATATTTTTAAAAAATGCAATCAAGTCATATTGATCTATAAACATAAACCCATATGTTTCAGCCTAGTGAACGATACACTGTGTTTAGTGATGCATTAAAGTGTTTACAAAACTAATTAAAAAAATTATTCTAGAGCTGATCTACACCCAGAAACAACACAATTATAAATACCATTTCAACATCCCTCTCCCCCAGATGTATGGGACCATATAAACCCATTCTGTGGGTGCAAGAAGCACCCCTGATTTCCACTAGGCATGTGAATCTAGCTTTGGTAAAGATGAGTGCATTTTTTGGCTACATGTAAGAGTCTACTCATGATTAAAAGGTTTTCCCTTGTTAGGAGATGCTCTGCACAGCAGGCCACAGTGCTGCAGATGCTGCATTCTGGCATCCAAAAGGTTCCGAAGGCAGTGCATGTGGTATTTCAGTCTTCCCAATGTGTATTCAACCACAATTGTACAGCTGCTGAGTGTGTGATGTGCACCTTCCTTCTTTACCAGAGCTGCTGCGATCATGGTGGGGTTTCATAAGCCTTGGGAAAATGGTACACATGCCTCCTAGAATAACAGTGGAGACAGTGACTCCATTTATAACCATCCTTTGGTGGGAATAGCACCCCAACTTGGCCACAAACAAAGTCCTGATCTCCGGAGACCCTGGCATCATGTCCCTTGCCAGTGATCCCACGTTCGTGTCCATGAATCTGCCGCTGTGGCCAGCGGGGGTTTGCATAACAATGGAGTAGTACTATTTGTGGCTTATGTTTACTCTGTCCTCCCTAGAGCGCTCTCCTTGTGGAGGATAAACTGTAGGCCTTGGAGTCCCATGAGCAGCCCCCAAGGAGACTGGAAAGCTCATTCTCTCAAAGTCAGAGACCTTGTCAGCTCCACACTGTGAGCAGTGAACTTGTAGCAGTCTGAGGCAAACAGCTTTCCAGATGGTTATAGAAGTCGGTTTCCATAACTGACTTGGTGTGCCGTCTCATGCATGTGTCCTGGTGTGGAAGGGTTAGGGCAGCTGATCACAAACCTCCAGGGACATCTGCCTCTTCATGCAAACTTTCTGGACCCGCTGCTGGATATTACACGTCCTTGTGAAAATGTGTTCCCGCCATGTGCTTGCAGCCCTGCTCCAAAAACATTGGCCCGCTTATGGGGGAAGGGCAATTATGGCAAAAGGCCTGAACACCACCAGGGGAGTTGTGCCCCCCTCCAAGATGTGCCTTCAGCAGATGATAGTCTAGAAATTAAGGCCAGAAGGGACAACCAAATCTCATGCCATGCAGTATGGACACCCAGCGTATCCCACAGTTCACTATGAGCCAAGCCCTAGAGTGGCTATAGCTGGTAAGGGCACTAGGAACCCTGGGATAAGGAGGGGGTCTGCCCCTAGAAAAAGCAGGTCTTACATCATTCAGTACAGACGCATCAGCAATGTTGGGAGGCCCATGCTTACAATGCAGTGTGGATGCTCAAGTATAGGTTTCAGAGCATCCACACAGCCATCCTGGGGGCACAGATACAGGCTTGCTCTGCAGTGTAGCCATAGCACGAAGGCAGAGCGTTCACCCTGGCTGAGCTGTGCGCTGCAAACAGCTACTCTGAGGGCCAGTGTCATCCTGAACCCTGAGAGGTTTGGCATCAGTAGGACATGTGCATGAGTGTGGCTGCTGTTGAATGTGCCTCTGTCTCTGTGTACGAAGCTCATATGTGAGATGGAAGCCACCGGGAGCAGAGATGGAATTTGACTGTTTAGCTAGGGGGAGGGGGGAGTTCTTCCGAATTCCTGTTTTTGTTTTTTCCCAAGTGTGAGTTATGAGACTGACTCTTCTTCATTTCTGGCTGAATTGCCTTTTCTAATGGTTTTAAACTGCAGCTAAAGGCTACCTAATATGTTGAAATATCAGGGATGACAGGTCTGGCTCTTCCATAAACAAAGATGCTCTTCCTGTTTCCTTCATTCTGGTATGCTAAATTGGAATGGTGTGGCTGGAAGAATGTTTTGCATGTGAATGAGACTAATTCACAGCAGCTTGGGATCATATACTTTTATATTGTGCTTGGCTTAAAATACCTTTTTTCTTAGCTGCAGCAATAAGCATGAGCTGATCAAACAAGCTTAGCTCAGACCTGAGGTTTTGCCTTGCAATATGCTGCCACAGCAGCAGCATTCAGTGAAGTCAGCATAGTTGTGATGCCATAGATACGCCTGGAGGAATTCTGCACCACTGTGCAATGCAGAATTGTGCAGAAACTAACATTGTGCGCACAGAATTTTCTTTCTCTGCTGGAGTTGGCATTGCTCAGCTTGCAGGTAGACAGGGGAAGGGGAAGGAAAAAGGAGCTAGAGAGTCCCTGGCAGCTGCAGTTCCCAGCAAGCCCTGAGACAAGGAACAAAATACAGGACTATGTAGCACTTTAAAGACTAACAAGATGGTTTATTAGATGATGAGCTTTCGTGGGCCAGACCCACTTCCTCAGATCAAATAGTGGAAGAAAATGGTCACAACCATATATACCAAAGGATACAATTAAAAAAATGAACACATATGAAAAGGACAAATCAAATTTCAGAACAGAAGGGGGGTGCGGGGGGGGGGGGGAGGTAAATGTCTGTGAGCTAATGATATTAGAGGTGATAATTGGGGAAGCTATCTTTGTAATGGGTAAGATAACTAGAGTCTTAACAAAGACTCTCACTCCGAATCCCTGGCTCTGGATGGAGAGGGGCCTGGGTGTCTGGGCTCCGGAGGGAGGGGATGTAGGTGTCTGGGCAAGGGGGGGGGGGGGAGAATGGTGCAGCATGTGGGCCAGGGGTGGCACTGTGACTGGGCTCTGGGGTCAAGAGGGATTGTGGGTGTCTGGCCCACTGGCGGGGTGAGGGAGGAATGAGAGGGCAGAGAAACCGGAACTGAGATGTCATAGGGAGTGTCTTCAACTCTCTTGCACCTAGAGGAATTTTTGTATCTGTCTGTTTGTTGCGGACATACTTGCTAACGGACATTTTGAAATAACTTACCAAAATGATTGAAACTGGCATGGTTAGGTAGTGTTATTTTGACAAATAGTATTTGTAGAGTTTTGCTGGATTTTTCATTTTTGGTGCAGAACGCCCCCAGAAGTACATATAGAGAGACACTAAGGGAGTGGAACCTATTCAGCTTAACAAAGCAAAAGTTAAGGGGAGAGTTGATTGCAGCCTTTAAGTGTTTATATGAGGAACACATTTTTAATAATAGCCTATTCAGTCTAGCAGACAAAGGTGGAAACTGAACAAATTCAGATTGGAAAGAGGTGCAGATTTTTAACAGTGAGGATAATTAACCATTGGGACAGTTTATCAAGGATTGTGGTGGATAACTTTTAAATTAAGATGGGACGTTTTTGTAAAAAGATCATCTCGAGGACTGATTTGGGGGCAGGTCTATGTCCTGTCTTATCTAGGAGATCAGACTAAATGGTCACAGTGGTCCCTTGTGGCTTTGGAGTCTGTGAACCTGTGTGGGGAGTACAGTCTGGCGCTTTCTCCGCACTGCTCTTACTCTCCTCCCTTCTGTCCTCCGTGCATTTGTTTTGAAGCTGGAAGTCTGCGTAACACTGGGTTCTAATGACTGCTCTGATGAACCAGTGTAGCATTGTGTAGCAATAAAATGTTGGCATCCTGGATGCCTGACTGAATCTTTTATGCAATCGCCTTTAGCTTTTGCATAACATTTCAAGCCACTTTTGTTAAGACTGCTTTTCCTTAATCCTTTGTCTGATTTTTTTTTTTAAATGATCTGGCCTCGTGATTGGGAAAGCAACTGCTAAGATTAGGTTATTTTTCAGTGTAAGATTCTTGTGATTTTTTTATTATTATTATTATTATTATTATTATTTTAAAGTAGCTCTAACATCTCAGTTGTTTGCAGCAAGCTTTCTGACTTTGGCAAGGAGAGAGGCCGGAGCAAGTGCCTATAGTCTGTCTCATGAAATTCTGTTCAGGATTGAAAGAAAGATGCACTTTTGAAAATTGTCATTTCCCTTCTCCTTCTTGCATTGTCATAAAATATTGTGAGTCTGCCATAACTCTTAACTAAACATGAGTTCATGTAAGGTAATAACCACGCTGCTACCATCCTCACACAGCACACTATGCTGGAAAACCTGGGAACAGCCTTTCTGGGGGAGAGAGAAAAGGTGATGGACACTTCCTGTCCATCTCCCCAACCCTAAACAAACCCCAGTGGCCAGTCCCATCCCTCTCCCGGATGATCATCCACTGTAAGCGAATGCAATTAGTTCTGTAGCGCAGGCAGGGCTGGTCAGAGTTCAAGCCCTGCTGATGATGCACAGTGGAGCTATTAGAAATGCAACAAATAGAATTTTTTTCCTTTTTCCCTTTTAAAAAGCCCAAGGAAATGACCTATACTTTTAAAAAATAGTACCTTCTAGACCTAACAGTTATCTAACTGTTATGGTCTAGAATAGACAATATTGGATCCTGCCGTGAGGGCAGAGGACTGGACTCGATGACCTCACGAGATCCCTTCCAGTCCTAGTGGTCTATGTTCTATGCTTCTGTGATTTAGGATGCACAGCTAGGAGATGCCAGAATTCAGGTTGCCTTGCAATCTTAATTCGGCCTCCTGTGCTTGTGCATTATGGTGGTCTTCAATTACATGATTACGTAGGATTCTTGTTACTTTCAAGTACTTGTCTTTGTACCTTAATAGCATCTTTTAGTGTGTGTTTTATATATAAAACTGTATGTATTCGGAGAGAAAAATGAATAGCAAACTCCCCACCTCGGCTTTTGGACTTCCCCCAGTGACGTTCTTATTATTTTACTTCTGCAATATGCTGCTTTCTCAAAGAGCTCAGGAGTGCAGATTTTTCAAATATCCTGATGTTAGCTATCTAAAACCATATTTAGTCACCTGAATAAGTGGTCTAATTTTCAAAAGTATGGGATACCCAGCACCTCCCAATGAGGTTCTGTGGTCTCCATCCACCTCCGTTTCTTCCGTTTGGTGGCACTGTTTAGACATCCAGACCTTTGTTGTTTGCCCAGGGAAACTCCTCTGGCTTGTTAATCAAATACCTGTTGGCATACTGACGTCAGGGGGGAATCTTTCCATTAAATTCAGTGAGATTTGGCTTAGGCCATCAGTGCAGGAGTGGGAGAAGCATTGGGGGGATGTCTACGTGAAAGGGGGAGCACCATTTTGTGTTATATGCTGAACTTACGCCTAGTCCGGCCCAGCCAAGGTTGGACTACCTCCATGGAGCATATGATGCAGAAAGGGGGAGACTCATTTAAAGAGGGTGTGCTCTCTGAGCGGCACAGGGTGGAGGGCTGTCACCACATCAGCAGGAGAGAGGGTGCAAAAGCCCATACCCAGCCTGAAATGTTGAGAAACCTTCAACTCACAGAAGGGGCACAGAGTTCAAGGCTGTCTCTCAGGACTTCTGTTGTTTTGAAGAGATCAGTACCTATTCATGCGTTCAAGAGTAAAGTGACTGGTTAAGAAATTCCTTCGCTAACTCTGCGTTCCTTGATGTGCTGCCCCATTGTCCCTGCAGGGGTTGAACTAGAAGCCAGTGCAATCATATCAAGGTGGCACTCTGAAGGAATGTATGTAAGTGATGTGAGGACTTAGGAGGTCTGAGGCACTGGGAAGGGCTCAAAGGTTCTGTCGGACAGAGCCAGAATCTTTATCCAGAGCCAGTTGACATGGAAACACATGCGAACTATCAGCTAGGTCCACTTAGAACAGACTGGTGTCTGTGCAGAGGGGTACTGGGCCTGGTGGTAACATAGGTAGTGAACACAGGCCTTTCCTGGAAGGCCAGCCCTTTGCCAGCTGGTTGAGTTTTCCAGAAAAAACTAATGGTGGGTAACTGACTAGAAAGGAGAGTTAACAAGGACCATCCCATTGATGATGTGCAGTGAGTTAAGTTTCAAAGGTAACAAATGTTGTCGTTGATTAATTTCAGTAATCCTTCATCAAATGTCATTGGGCCTCCAGTTTTCTAGTTAAACTCATTATCGGGTCTTCTCCAGAAAGGAGCACACAACAGAAATACCGTACAGTAGTAATTAAGGAAAGAAAAAAAAAATCTCATTTTCTCTTGTTCCAGGTGCTGGAGCCATCTGAATTGTGTATCTTTAGTTCTCTAAGCACCGTATCAGACTACCTGCTTCATGCACATGCATGGCACCATGGCCAGTCCTCAGGAGCACCTGAGCTGGCCTTCCTCTACAAACTTGGTCACCAAAACTTTCAGTGAAGACAAGGACTTCAGTGGAATACTTGGTGATCGTGCACCCACCGGAAACCATCCTTCACCTGAGATCATAGAGGATGTGCTAGAGAAGGGCTTGCTTCAGGCAGATCTCGTAGAAAATGTGGGCAGTCCAGGAACCACAGCAGTGCTGACCAGTGTCAGTGAGGACTCGAGGGATCATTTTGAGAACAGTGTGCTGCAGCTGAGAGAACAGGATGACGCTGAAACACCTGTGCCTCAGGGTAACAGTAACACGATGGCTGGAGAGAATAACGGTGGGACAGATGACATTAAAATCCAATTCAACAGATCAGGCAGTGGGAGCAGTGGGTTTCTTGAAGGACTTTTTGGTTGTTTGAGACCTGTATGGAACATCATAGGGAAAGCCTATTCCACTGACTACAAACTGCAGCAGCAAGGTAAGCTGGTGGCACAGAAATGCTTCCCTTGATTTATTTTAAAGTGAAGTTTGTGAAGCTGAGGATGCTCAAAGCAGTGAAATCCCTTTCCCAGCTTTCCACACAGCATGATGCTCGGGCTTACACAGAAAACAATCAGTCAGTCATTCCATACTGAGCCACAAGCACAGAAATATATAAGCCAGCAATGGAAAAGACCAGGTACATGATCTCCTCCATCCCCTGAACTAGGAGGTGGCAGACTTTGAAATTCAGACAATTATTTCAATTAAATTAGTCAGGACTAGAGAAATCTATGGGGACCCTCAGGAATATAATCAAACTAAGTGATTGGGCAGCCTATGGCAGATGAAAAATAATGTTGGTAAATGCAAGGTAAGGTAAAGTGAAGGAATAGTTGGTACTGCGCACAGACCTTCCACCATACGATCTTAACACAGTATGTTCCTGGTGTAACTCTTACGCTGTACTTAACGTATCTTGCTTTGTGTTTGAGTTTTCCAAGTGATGTGTTAGGTAACCTTAGTTGTTGTCACTTAGCAACCTTACCTGGATTTTTAAACAGTTTTTATACTCTGCCCATCCTTGGCTCCATATGTATTACCTTCCCTTCTATGCTGCATTTTATCCCATTTAATAAATATGAGTAAAGGGCTAGAAAATATGATCTGAGAGGAAAGATTGAAAAAATTGGGTTTGTTTAGTCTGGATAAGAGAAGACTGGGGGAGGCAGGAGAGAAGATGCTAACTGTTTTCAGGCACATAAAAGGTGGTTACAAAGTGGAGGGTGAAAAAATATGCCTCTTTACCCTTGAGAATAGGATAAGAAGTAATAGGCTTAAATTGCAGAAGGGAGGTTTTGGTGCGAATCAGGAAAAACTTCCTGTCAAAGTAGTTAAGCATTGGAACAAATTGCCTAGGGAGTTTATGGAATCTGTTATTGGAGGCTTTTAAGACCAGGTTAGACAAAACACCTGCCAGGAACGGTCTAGTTATTGCTTAGCCTTGTCTTTAGTGCAGGGGACTGGACTAGGTGACTTGATGATGTCCTTCCCACTCCTACATTCCTGTGATTCAGTGATTTTTTTTTTCTTTTCTGTAGAAAAACCCTTCCATTTGTTTTGGCCCATGTGGATTTTAAACATTTCCTTTTGCTAGAATATTTAAACTGTCTGCAGTTATATGTTTAATGTTGTACTGCCCCCTCCTCCTCCTCTCCCTGAATTTCACTGAAGAGGGGATGCTCTTCAAACCATCTAAGTAAGTCTTGAGTGTATTAACTTCCTGTATTGCCTCAGCAGTTCACCAAGGTGATGAATGTGTGATTTGGCTAGCTGATGAAAAGGTCAATGTTGGGAGGGGGGGGGGGGTCATAAGAGATGACAAAAGAGTTGACAGTTGCTGTCTCTAGTATGACCTTGCAGCAGAGCACTGCATGAAGTTGGAATTTTTCAAGCTATGTGCCTTGTTTGTGTGTTCCCAGACACATGGGAAGTTCCGTTTGAGGAGATCTCAGAGCTGCAGTGGTTGGGCAGCGGAGCGCAGGGAGCTGTCTTCTTAGGCAAATTCCGAGCAGAAGAGGTGGCAATCAAGAAAGTGAGAGAACAAAATGAAACGGACATCAAGCACTTGCGGAAGCTGAAGCATCCTAACATCATCGCCTTCAAGTAGGTCATGATTTTGGTTATCTTGATAATTACTCGAAAAGAATCATTTGTTTTTTCCAAGAGAGGCATCATTAGCCATCGCGTCCGGGTCCATTGGTGAGTTCTGAGTACTGGAATTACCTTCTGGTTTGTCCAGTTTTCTGTGGTTAAAACTGGAAACTTATTCTGCCCCTCTTCTCACGAACAGGCCTGTAGTGTTGTGGTCACAGTGTGTGACGTGGTGTGCAGCGTTCCAACCCAGAGGTGCCGTAGAGACACTCAGACACGAGAATAGTCCTGTGAACGTAACACATCTACTGGTGAGGGAAAGGCCGAGGAAACTAGCCCCGGCCACAGACATTTCCCTCCTGCACAAAGCCTTGTCCTGTCCTGTCCATTGGAGAGAGCCTCGCTATTGGGTAGAACAGTGGGTCCCAACTTTTTTTATGCTGCAGACCGACAAACCCCTTCACAAACTTTTGGTGGACCAGCAACATTTTATTTGCATATTCACTATGAAAATAATGAATATGCAAATGTTGCCTGTCTGCCATGCTCCAACCCAGCCCCTTGCTTCCCAGTGCCTAACACCCTTTGATCCCTCTAGCCCTGTGCCCTTTGACCCTTAAAACTCTGACCTCTACAGCTGATGCTAACACCCTCTTGCTCTGTGACCCCACCAGCATCTCACCCAATACCCCTTTGCCCCACCCCTCACTCTCCCCAGAGCGAGGCTACCCCCAGGGAGCGTGGCTCTTACTGCTTTGCGGGCAGGGGGAGCAGCTGTTGGTGGCATGCACACTCCTTCCTCCTTCACAACCCCGACCCCATGAGTAGAAAGGGGGAGTGCAGAGCTCGGGTCGGCTGCCATTACCGAGGGGGGGGAGAGGCACCTCCTGCTCCTCCACCTCCTGCTGTGGGGACAGGGGAAGGGGCCATTGGTGGCATGCGCGCTCCTCCCTCCCCAAGCATATCATGTACCCCCCCATGGGTAGAAGTGGGGGAGCGCAGAGCCCCAGCCAACCGCCATTACCGAGGGGGGAGGGAGGCACCGCCTGCTGCTGCCCCAGCATTGCTGCTGGCAAAAGCGGCCATGCAGGCAGGGGGAACAACTGTGAGAAGCGCTTGCTGCTCCTTTGCGCCCTCTCCCTCCCCAAGCGCGGAGGAGGGAAGAGGAGGAAGGAAGGCACTTCCTGCTATGGCTGCCAGAGCTGAGCCACTGTGGCAACCTAGCAGCCAGCGATTTGCAGACCGGCACCAGTTTGCGCACCGGTGGTTGGGAACCGCTGGGGTAGAAAGAGGGCAATGAGTAGCGCTGTAGTCAGGCAGAGTCAACAGAGCTGGACAGAAGAGCAACTTCTCTCCCCCTTGATTACAAGTTCCTCCTTAGACTATGCTCCATGGACTTCAGCTGTATGCAGTGAAGCTAGTTAAAACTGATGGTAAGAACCATGAACATAGAGGGTGTGTCTAGACTACATGCCTCCGTCGACGGAGGCATGTAGATTAGCCAGATCAGCAGAGGGAAATGAAGCCGCGATTAAAATAATCGCGGCTTCATTTAAATTTAAATGGCTGCCCCGCTCTGCCGATCAGCTGTTTGTCAGCAGATCGGGGCAGTCTGGACGCGCCGCGCCGACAAAGAAGCCTTTCTTGATCGGCACTGGTAAACCTGGTTTCACGAGGCATACCTGTGCCGATCAAGAAAGGCTTCTTTGTCGGCGCGGCGCGTCCAGACTGCCCCGATCTGCCGACAAACAGCTGATCGGCAGAGCGGGGCAGCCATTTAAATTTAAATGAAGCCACGATTATTTTAATCGCGGCTTCATTTCCCTCTGCCGATCTGGCTAATCTACATGCCTCTGTCGATGGAGGCATGTAGTTTAGACGTACCCTAAGAGAACAGGAATAGCTTAAGGTGTATGGTGGACAGCAACAACTACGAGTATGAAATGCAGCTTTCCAACTGGCAGCAGTCCATGGGTGCTCACTGAGCATCTGGCTGGGGTGATGCCTCACCCATGGGGCATGCAAGTCAATCCTTGTCTACATGACACGCACAAGAACAGCTGGCACCTTACACCCTGTTCCGTAGTCATAACTCCTGTCTGGGAGTAAACAAAGAAAAATCTACTATACTCCTTATTCAGGTTTTTAAATTCCCAGGGACCATCAAGGATTCCTCCAAGGCGTAGCTTCCCTGCATCAGGACAAGTGCAGGGTCTCATTCTGGCAGCAGATCTGGGCAAGTCGAATTTGCAAGCCTGTGAAGTGTGACTGGAGAGGGGTGCGAGATTTGTGCTTTCCTCAGCAGGCTGAGGACTCTCTCTAGTTTACATATGCCAGAGAATGTCTTAAAGGACACAACCTTTTTTCCAACCTGCTGCTTAGTTAAACTTTGACTCTTCAAGGTACTCTGTGTTAGGCAAGTAACCCAGGAAAGTCTGACAACTCAGGGCAACTTGCATCCTGTTTTGTACAGGAGGGTTTCTATGAGATGAGCTTTGCAGCAACGGGAGGATTTCCATGCTGATGTGTTGCATGCTAGGTCAGGGTGTGACTGATGCACTAATGAGGCGTGTGCTGTGCTGGGCCCATCCATCTGCCAGTATACTATAATCAGCAGCACGTAGGGGGATTGGAAATGCTGCTTTCTTGGGAAGAGAATTAAGGTATTCTCTCACTTCATTCAGCCTGGGCTGGCAGCATGGCATATGGCTCCTTCCTAAAGCCAGCATCTTACTGCTTCCCTCCAACAATGTATTTTCTGCAAAGGCAGAATTTTGCCATTAACCAGGTCTGAGTTCATGTTACTGCAGAACATAAAGGCGAGCGCTCCCACAGTGCTTTCAGTCCCAACAGCCCCGTTCTCTTAGAGGTCTAGACTGAATTGTACTTGAACTAACAATAAAAGCTCCCCAGAGCAGGCATAAAACTAGACTCTGCATGAAGCAAAACCAGGTCTTGCAGACCTGTGGTGTACTCAAGTAATTTATTTCTGGTGTTACTTACTGGGTATGATTGATCTGTTCACTGCTGTACAAAACACGGACACCCTCCATGCCCTAACAAACCATATATTGCAGGCAAATAATCTGATTAGATTTTACTCCTAACCCCGTTTGTTATCTAAGTGATGCCTGCAGATATTTCCCAGCCTAATTTAAATTTTGCTGCAAGAGGATTTTTGAACAGTACTAAAGTATATGGTGGGTAGAAATGATTTCCTTACGGTAAGGATAGCAAGAATTTGGTTCCAAATGGAGTGGGGATGAACCCTTATTCTGTTAACTTGGCTGAATACTAATACAAGGTCCACTTTACAGCCACTTTAATGTGGAATTCCTGCTGACTTCGGTGGCAGCTGATGTGCAGAGTGACTTAGTAGCACCCAACCAAATAAATGAATTAGGTGACAAGTTGAGGGAGACAGCAGTGGTTCAATTAACATAAGCCGTGTTCCTCCAATGTGTGTCTGACAAGAGATGCACTAAAATAAATATTACTGAGACACAGTAAACTAATACAAACAAGCCCAAAGTAAAAATAAAGTAACAATGGTCTGGTAGCACTTTATAGATTAACGAAACATGTAGATGGTATCATGAGCTTTCGTGGGCACAGCCCACTTACTCGGCTACCCCCTGAAGCTTCTAAAAATAAAGTGCAAGCCCTGTTGACTGGGGAGAGAGCTGTTTTTTGTTATTTTAATGGGAAGGTAGGAGGAGGAAATGTAGTCCAGAGTGCTTCCTGATCAGTCCTTTACTAAGGCATGCTGTTTGTTTTCCTTTGTAGCAGTGAAAGCCCCTGCCGTTGCTTGAACTGGGGGCTCCGTGGTGTGATTAGGACCGGTGTGGCACTGTCTGTGTTCCTAGGCCTGTATCCCTGGAGAAGGAAGGTCAATACTAGAGCACCTACAGCTCCCTGCCATTACAATCAGTGCACAGGGGGCATCCAGTAACGGTGACAGCAAGAGCATGCTGGTCTGTGTCTGGGTTTGAGAATCCCTTTGATGCTGAGCATTGGATTTGATTTGCAGTAATGTATGTGTGTGTGTGTTCTCTGCCAGGGGAGTTTGCACTCAAGCCCCGTGTTACTGTATTATCATGGAATACTGCGCACATGGACAGCTCTATGAGGTGCTGCGAGCAGGTCGGAAAGTCACGCCTCGGCTGCTTGTGGACTGGTCCACAGGGATTGCGAGTGGAATGAACTATTTACACCTTCATAAAATCATCCACCGAGACCTCAAATCACCAAAGTGAGTCCTTGGGTGCTTACAATGTAAAACAATAGACCTTTGAGAATTCTTCCAGCAATGGATATTGAGCTAGATCCGGGCCCCTTCACTTTTCTCCTGGTGTGGCCTGTTACGGAGAGTTTTCTTGTGGCTCTTCTGACCTGTTTCTAACTGGATGGACCATCCCTGCTCCCATTTATCTTCGAATAACATCTCTGGGGCAACTGCATAGCTTAGGTGGGAAAGTAATAGAGGGGAAACAGAGCTGCTAATGAGATGGCTGCTCTGACCTTTTGTAGAAGTGAATCTCTCGGGCTCCTTCTGCTCTTTATTTTGTCTGTCCTTTGTGTCTGTTTTGTTCTGGTCTCATCCCTTGCTCTCTTGAATATTTATCTTCCTCTTCTCTTGCACCTGCTGCCTTATCTCATTCACCCGGGACATTGTCTCTCCCTTCCTTCACTGTTTGCAGCATGCAATAGGACTGTGGGTCTGCTGTTGTATCCGTTTTAAATGGTATGCTGTATTGTTTGGGCAGTGAGGTTGTTATTCTTTCATTTATTTTATTATTGCTAGTCTGAATATCAAGATACATTTCCCAACAAATAGTTTTAAGTAGTTCTGTGCTTGTTACTTTTAATTATACTGTATATAGTGTACACCTGTAGATGGCTAATTACTTCATCTTAGTAGTCATTTTGTATGAAAACATGCATTTACAAGGAGTTTGAAATGCCCCAAATATAGTCAGCCTTGATGTTCCCCCGTTATTACTCTGTTACAGTCCATTTACACCAGGATGAACTTTGGCCCCTAGAATTTAGAATCAGAGTTTGGGGAGGGGGGAATCAAAGAATGTTGAGGTAACTCATTTGTGAAGCTGCAGTAGTATTAACCCTGTGCTCTGACCTGGCAAACAGCCTCACCACAGTCCGTTCTGATTTGAAACCGAGCATGTGCTATCATCAGTTACTGCACTACTCCAGGCTTGAGTGAGTGTGGTTAAAATTGAGGCTTTAGATAGGAGTTTAGCTGTATTCCAAAAGGAAGGAGCTTTGCTTCCAGAACTCTGTAGCTCGTGGGGCAGTGGGTTCTAGTAGTGATAGAAGCCAGGAGCCCTTAGTCTGTAGGGCTAGAGACATACAAGCAAAAATGTTAAAATCAGTAGAGCAATCTGCTCTACTTCAATACTACCTCATTTATGATGCAAAGCAAGGAAGGGTAATTGTGGCTCCCTGCTGTGTTGGTAGAACAATGGGATCTGCTGGAGTTGCATGAGGAAAAAGTGACTCTGAATAGAGGGAGAGAATTTACTGAACCTGGCAAATCAATTCCATGTATTGATCAAATTATTTTAAAATCGCAGGCTTTAGTTCCTGGCTGCTAGGGCCAGGTGAACAACAACTCCTACCCCCTCACTTCTCCCATCAACAAAGTAGGCATCGTATGTACCTTGTGAGCGAGTGCCCAAGAACTTTAAAATCCACTTCTGAAAGTTGCTATGGAAGTGAAAAGCATTTTCTCATTGCTGATACCTTTTGTGTTTCCCCCTCTTTCTCCAGTGTATTAGTCACTCATACAGATGCAGTAAAAATTTCAGATTTTGGTACATCTAAAGAACTCAGTGATAAAAGTACAAAAATGTCCTTCGCGGGCACCGTGGCTTGGATGGCTCCAGAGGTGATACGCAATGAGCCCGTCTCTGAAAAAGTTGATATCTGGTAAGCATATGTTATGATATCTGTTATGTTCATTACATCCCTTCATTTCCCAGTTAGCCAGTCAGGTCTTCCCATGTTATTGCATTTCCTCACCATAAGGGCGGTCTCGCTGCTGGACTCTCCATTCTCAGGGTTTCTGGTAAGTATTACATGCTCCACAATGAGGAATGTGACTGACGGTAATAAAAATAGTCTATTTCGAAGATGTTTGATGCTGTTTCGAGCTGAAGGCTCTCAGGCCTTCACAGAAGTCCCCAAAACCTGCCCTGTTAAAAATTAAAACAGTGAACAAACACAAAATCCTGCTCTTTTGCTCCATGTAATGTTGTTGTAGCTGTGTTGGTCCCAGGATATTACAGAGGCAAGGTGGGTGAGATGATCTCTTTTATAGGACTAGCTTCTGTTGGTGGGAGAGACAAGCTTTTGAGCCTACATAGAGCTCTTCTTCAGGTCTGGGAAATAGGATATGTAGAGAAAGAGATGCTGTTCTTTCTGAGATGCAGTTACTTTGGACTTTGAAACTCACTAAACACAAGAACCACATCTCTGCGCCTCAGGCTAATTCTAGCTTCTGAAGTGGTTATTCAGGGAATGCTTTTCTTTGGTTCTTGGCCACCTCTTTTTTGCCTTTGTACTATCAGTTTGCTTTTTTATGATGCGTTTTCTCTGGTTGGTAGATGGTAGTCATTCCTTGCTACCCTTTGTGAATTCTGACTTCTCCCCGGACCTTTAGATTCTCTACAGGAGAGAGGCAGATTTTGTCATCTTACATATAATTTTAATTTCTTGCATTGTGGGTTGCCTGCTCTGGACAGACCCTCTTTAGACTTCTCCAGCTATGATTGATTTTAACAAAGCTCTTGTTCATCTTTTTTCAAATTGGGACAAGAGGGAATCTCCAGTGGAGTGTGAAATATCCAAATAATGGCACGTCCACAGTGGCTGTGTATGTAATAAATCCTATTGCTTTGGGTTTCACTAGCTTTGGAAGGATTTGTCTGCGGAGGGCATGGGTAATGCAGCAAGCATACCAGCAGAGGGAGTGTTTGCTTAAAAAAAAACCAAACCAATTGAAATCTGTTAGCTGGCTTATCATGAATACATATACATTCTCACTTTGTCCCAGAGCAAAGGAGCTGTACTAGGATTAACACTGATTACAGCTTGGAAAACTAACTTTGCCTCTTCGTTTACTGGAATCGGTAAGATTGGATGTGAGAACCAATCCAGCTGTGAATTAACGACTGGTGCTTAGGACAGTGTCAGAGGGAGACCGGAAGACTGTGATCACCCTTATCCAGTTAATTATATGAACATTGTCACTGTTGAATCCATTTTCCATTTAAAATTGGTGGGAACCTGCTGCCCATTTTGTTAACTGCACAGAACGTCTCGGAGTCTGTTACATAACTTTGTCGCTACACGTGTCGCTCATTGTGGAGGCTGGTTCTTGTGTTTCTACCACAGGTCATTTGGAGTCGTTTTGTGGGAGCTGCTTACGGGAGAGATTCCATACAAGGATGTAGACTCCTCAGCTATCATCTGGGGAGTGGGCAGTAACAGCCTGCACCTTCCTGTCCCATCCACCTGTCCGGATGGGTTCAAAATCCTGATGAAGCAAACGTGGTAAGAGCCACCTCCCTGGCACAGACTTAGGGCTTGGCCAGGCAGATCTGGCTCTGCCAGACTCCCAGTGGGGTCAGTGGAAATGGCAGCAGAGTAAGGACTGGAGGGTGGAGCTCAGAGAAAGTCCTCTGTTTAAAAACCATCCAGTGGGGGATGAGGTGGGTGGTACGTAACAGCTGCATGGAGGGTGGGAAGACAGGAGAGTTGAGTGGAATGCTGCTCAGAAGAGGGAGGGAGAGTTGGAAGCAACAGGAGCACGGGAGGTGGAATCCAGGTCCCAGCCTCAGTGTGGTTCTAGGTGGTGAGAGAAGGGGAGATTTTGACCTGCGTGGTGGCAGAGGCAGGCTCAGCCAGAAGGATCTGGTTTCTCTTGGCATTGGAAGCTGGAGGGAGCCACGCTTGCAGGATGGGGGACTGGAATACAGTAACTCTGGAAAAGATTCGGCTCACGATGTATGAGGAGGACGGGAGCTCCCATTGCAATGCTGTGGCCAAAGGGAATCTCAAGTCGGAGCAGCGAGGTTCTATTCCCTCTGTATTTGTCGCTATTGTGACTGTTGCGGGAATGCTGCATCCAGGTCTGGTGCCCAAAAGTCAAGCAGGAAGTTGGCGAGTTGGAGTGGGTTCGAAAGAGCCAGGAGGATGAGTGAAGGAGTAGCAAACCTGCCTTACAAGTGATGGGCTCCGGGAGGTCAAGCTGGTTAGCGTCGGAGGTTAAAAGTTACTTGGCCAAGGTGTGCTGGAAGCTGGAGCCAGCCACGTTCAGACAATAAGCTGTGAATGTTTTAACAGTGAGAGTAATTAACCATTGAACAGTTTCCCGAGGGTAGTGGTGGTTTCTCCATCCCCAGCAGTTTTTAAATCAAGAGTAGATGTTTTTCTAACAAAATGCCCTAAGACTGATGCGGGGCAGGCCTCTGGCCTGTGTTATACAGGTGGTCAGACTAGATGATCACAATGGTCCCTGGAATCTGTGGATCCATTAATATGATCCTGGAAAATTCTTCTTCATCTCCTGGCTCTGCAGCTACCAGCTCTTGGAGCACTACTGTCTAGGAGTAGCTCACTAGCTAAAAGTGCATGCCTCTTCCTAGACGCACAGCCTCTCTGCGTGGGTGTGCAGACACGTCCCCTATTTCTGTGTGTCAGACCTTCAAGCTTGAAATCAAGTTTTTTTTCCCACGGAAATAAATGTATCTCCTGGGGACCTAGACGCTTCTGTCAAAATGGCTGGTCATAAGCCAAATGAGCTAGAGTAGATTCAGTTTCTACACTTGCTCTGAGCCCCCTGTTGACTGTTGTGATTATACAGTGTCAATTCCCTATTTTACAGCTATTCTCTCTGCCCTGTTGTGGTTGTAAATTGGGAAGACTTACAAATAGGGTAGACTGACTACAGCACAACAGTGAAAGGGCTGTGACACAGCAAGCTGTCAAGAGCGGAGGAGACACACAGGGTGGGAAAGAATGCTTGTGCTTTGATCTTTTCCAGCTGCAGTAACCATAGGGCTGATTGTACCAGTAGTGGGTAAAACTCTCTTGTGGTGTGATTTTTAACTGGGTCACATGTCCCCCTTGACTTGACTTTGTTCCGTTCAGGCAGAGCAAGCCCCGGAATCGCCCCTCTTTCCGACAGACGCTGATGCATCTGGACATCGCATCTGCTGACGTTCTTGCCACACCTCAGGAGACTTATTTCAAATCCCAGGTAAATGCAGACTGGCCAGAGCCAGTGGTGCTAGGAGGGCTACAGGGGTCTCACAGCTATTACCGACTCAGGCAGGAGCCCCACTTGGTCTAGCTTCCAGCATAAGATGTGATGGGTGGGTTTGAGGAGGGAAAAAGGATCCAGGACAAAGACTATAGGGTCTTGCAAGGGAAAAATGCAATAATAAGCCAGTTGCGGAAAACTCTTAGGCAGAGGTTCCTGTTTTTGCTGTTTATGTTAACAATAAAGGCTGGTGCTAGGAAGGAGTTCTGCTTTGGACACAAACCATGTGTATGCACCTGCTGTGTTCAGAAAACAGGGTGGAGATGTGTACTGGGGTGGTGTTTCCAGACACCCTTTCCCCAAATGAGGCATAGAAGCAGTCTTGAAATGGCACAACAAAAGCTGCAGCAGGTACAAGTTCGGCCTGCAGCCCAGCGTGGCAGCACAACAGGCCTTGATGCAGCTTGCAAATGGCCAGCAAACCTGATCTACTCCGGCATTTACAGCAGTTGCAGACAGCGTCAGCTAGCTCAGGCTGCAGCCAAGCGACGACTGTCCGAGAGCAGTTTCTTTGGCAAGACGTGTACCTGTGTGCACTGTTCCAGCCCTTTCCCCCCGAGTAAAGGCGAAGTTAACCTACAGGGTCAGCTGGTCTCTTCCAGTAATGGCTATTGCAGTGTAGAGGGTTAGCACTGGGGCTTGGTGTGTGTCCCCTTTCACTTTTTGAGAGAGGAGAGACAAGCAACAGACTGAGCCAGGACCGGGCTGGCTGGGCACAGGGGCAGATACAGATTACAAGGGAGTGAGGGCTGATAGTCTAGGCATGCCTGGAGCCTGAGAACAGCTGCATCAGCAGGTGGTAGAGCTGACCCCTGCACCCCCCCACATTTTTCCCAGCCCTTCACATGTTGGGGGTCTCGCTGGCTCTGGGCTCTGCCCTAGACAGTAGGAGACAAATGGACCTGCTGAACTTGGAGCAGTACTTGGAATCTGGCTGCGGGATGCAGAGAGAGCTGCCAGATGAACCACCACACTGTGGTGGAGCAGGGAAGGGCAGCCAGCTGGGCAGATGGAGGAGCCTTTGCAGAACAGTGAAGGGACCTGAGGACTGTAAGGGAGCAATCCAAAGGGACAGACAGACAGAATCCCAAGTCCCAGTTCCCGGCCCAGTCAGCTGTTCCCTGGATGACACGCTCTGAAGTGGGTGAGTACACCATGTGTGATTCTACACATTAGGGCCCCAGGGCGAGGGACTTGTTTGGGGGGGGTTAATGCTGTGCCAGCAGACACACTACCAGGCCTCACAGGGTACGTCTAGACTGCACGGCTATTTTGGGATGCTAGAGCTATCCCGAAGTAGCTACTCTGCGTCTACCCGAGCCACCCGTTATTTCCAAATAGTTTTCGGGTGCTCTATTTCGAGCCATCCCGATAAGCCTCATTGCACGAGGGTTAAGGGATGGCTCCAAATAGCGCATTATTTTGAAATTTGGTGCTGTGTAGATGCGCCAATTTTCAAAATCAACTATTTCGAAATAGATTCAAAATAAGATGCACAATTTGTGCTACTCAAATTGCATATCTTATTTCAGGTTGAGGGTGCACCCACAGACTTGGGAAGTGACCAAACAAGCATTCAGAGCGAGCTATAGTGAACAGCAGAGTTTATGTCCATGGGTTCTTGGCAGCAGTTTGAGACCTTGGGACTTGGGCCCTGGGTGGGCTGCACACATGCGGCAAAGGCAGGTCTGCCCTGGCCTTGGTTTGTGGGGGATGATGTGACAGGACGGGAGGGCTTCGTGAGAAACAGGGCAATGCTGATCCTATACAGCTGCTGGAAGAAGACCAGTGAAGTTCATTACACAACCTGCTTGGGCTGACTGTGTGGGGGGGAGCAGGGGCAGAATGCAGGTGTGCTGTGGGGACCACTTTCAGTCCCTGACATCACATTTCCCGAGAGAACTGCCCTGCTCATGGCTTCCTGGCCTGCTTGTGGGCATGCACCCTGCCTAGGTCTCTGCCTGCTGTCTTCCTGGGAGCAGAGTTCTGTGATTTTCTCCCTACAGAGCAGGGAGTTAGGCTCCAATTCACTCTGGTCATTCTAGCAGCCCTGGCTTAAGTTCAGCACCTGCCACCCTCTTTTGGGGGCAATGAGAGGGTGAACCAGCAGCCAGCTGGCTTTCCTAGGCTCCGTAAGTACTATTCATTCAGAGCAATGGCACCCTGCTAGTGCTAACCCGCTCATGTGTAAGCCTTAGCGTCCCAGGCAGTCACCCGTCTGTGACATGGAGACCCCTCCAGGCTCTTGCTGCTAACTCGATCCCTCCGGGCCAGTCCTTGGATCAGCTAGGAGTGATACCCCTGTGACAGGCTGGTCCCTTTCGACAGCCCTCAGTGCTTTGTTTGTTAGCCTTCTTCAGCCCGTGCCAGCCCAGGGAGGCAGTTCGCCCTGCAAGGGTTGTGGGCCGAGGATTTTCAGGTTTGTTTACCTGCCTTGGGTTTTGCATTAATTATCCCCCAGGGACTTTAATTCTGGCAGGAATTAAATAACTTACCGTGGAGCCAGGGTACAGTTCCCTTCCCAGCCCATACAGGTGCACACATTTGTAAATGTCTCCCCAGATATTCCGTGTGGCCATGGGATTAGTCACGCCTGGCAGAAGCTGAGGCAGTTCTCACTGAAGTTCCTTGACCTTGGGAAAATCCTAGGCCTCTCCCTGCAGTAGAGGAGACCCAGTGCCCTGTCTCTGGCAGGTTTGCCCTCTCGAATTTCCCGCTCAGAGTTTGGAGCCTCGGAATGGTTGTGGGGGGAGGGCGGCTCTTCCCCCAACTGCTCCACACACACAGTCTCCTCTTTGCCTGGAGCAGGCAGCCAGAGGGGTCAATCTAATTACAGAAAATAAAAAATGACCTGTGAGCCTCCAGCACTGGTGCAATGACAAACTCGGGATTGCCAGCCCCTGAGAGCGGGGATCTCACAGTCCAGGCTCCCTGAGGGACAGTGGATCGACGGCACAGTTCAGCTCTGACTCGGGCCACCTGAAATGACTTTGAGAAGCCTCATGCCAGGTGGACATTTGCTTCCCTGTGTGGGGGAGCTGGGACCGAGCAGGCACGTCCCTGCTCACAGGGTGGGGGAAGTTGAGCAGGGAATTTTGCAGGCTGGGACTGTGCGTTGCAGGAACTTGCCTGGTGCCTGTTTGCACTTCTGCCTGACTCAGGCCGTGCTGTCAGTCCTTGCGGGGGCAGCCCCAGAGCTGGACTAGCAAAAGGGAGCTGCAGGCCTGGCCTGGGATGGGTGGGTGGCAGGGTGGCTCCGTATTGCAGGGGTGGGACAGATCGGGGAGAGGCTCCTTGGGGGACACGTGATGAGACATGCGGAAGGGGAGTTTGGGAATGCCCGGTGCTAGCAGAACAGACTCCTCTGCTGCAGAGTTGCCTCTGCCGTGAACCACAGTGCCGTGTAACCGTGAACGTAAAATGCCGTCCCACAGGCTGAATGGAGGGAAGAAGTAAAGAAGCACTTTGAGAAAATTAAGAGTGAAGGAACTTGCATCCACCGGCTAGATGAAGAGCTGATTCGTCGGCGAAGAGAAGAGCTCAGGTCTGTCAGCATCTCTCCCCCACCTCTGCTACTCTGCCCCTTTGGGGTCACTGACACGGTGCTGCTCAGCTCCCCTTGTGTCTGAACATTAACCTCGAGCTTGTCCCCATTTGCGCACACTCTTCTGAAGGCTTCTGCAGAAATACTCTTTGAGAACAGCCTCAAAGCAGTGGTGGCTTTTGCGTGTCGGCCTGTCAAGGCAAACCCCAGTGAAGACTAGGCCATGAATGTCTCTGGCTTACTCCTCCCGCATTCTGCCCGTCTTTCCTCCCGAGTCCCGGGGTGCCCCTTTGAGCCTCGGTTTCCCTTCCTTGTTCCCAGGCACGCGTTGGACATCCGTGAACATTACGAGAGGAAGCTAGAGCGAGCCAATAACTTATACATGGAGCTCAGTGCCATCATGCTGCAGCTGGAGGTCCGGGAGAAGGAGCTCATCAAGTATGTATCGCTGTGGAGAGGGGAGCCTACGGGCATATGAGCCTCCTGTGCAGGAGATGGTTCTGCGCTGGGAATAAACAGGGTTCCTTCCAAACTGCTCTGTAGGCCTTCAGGCTCAGGCCCTAGCAGCGGGCGTCCAGACCTGGGTAGCAGACCAGGTGACTCCTCAAAGTCATTGTCCAGATTGGGGATATTCTTTTTAAGGCCAGTGTGTGACAAACGCCTCAGTGTAAATCTCCTGTTCACCCTGTTGCTGATGACGGAGAGAGGAGCTGTCATAGTTTGCTGCTAGCTGTGTCAAAACCCTGCCCTCGTCCCCTCTGTGAAGAGAGGAGACATTGTATCATAACTGCACCAGGGCCACGCATGGCCCCTGCCTCCTGCAAAGAGAGCTGAAAACCACTAGAGCTTTCCACGTGCCGAACACGCCACACACCTTGTCAGTCCTGGGTGCATCACCGCTAGGGTCACAGCTGCTTTTCCACCCAGCCAGAGGTGGATTACAATTCTGCGGGGTCCTGGGCCAGTGTGGGGGGCCTCTCCCCACCCTTCCCCCCTGCAGTCCCTGCCCCCGGCCTGGCGCTCATGCTGAGAACGGCCAAGGTATGAGAGCTTGCCCTGCTCCCCACCCAGCACGCCAGCTGGAGAGAGGGGTCAGGGTCCGGGGGCTTGTCCTTCTGTGCCTCCCCCGTGCTCCTGCCAGCGAGCGGGGTGGAGTGCGGGGCCTTGCCCCTCTCCACCACCAGACTGCACCCACCACTGCATCCAGCAGCCGCTTCCATTTGGCAGAGGGGAAACTAGGGCTGTGCTCTTTGTTCCGTATTCCAGACGGGAACAGGCTGTGGAAAAGAAATATCCCGGCACTTACAAGCGGCACCCCGTCAGACCCATCATCCACCCCAATGCAGTGGAGAAGCTGATGAAGAGGAAAGGGGTCTCTCACAAGCCAGGGAGCCAGACCAAACGGTAAGAAACCTCGGCACAAAACCAAGCCCTCGCCAGGGAGCGAGACGAGAGTGACAGCCTGGTTTGCCTGAGAAACGGGGCTGGGTGAAAATGACTGCGGCTTGCCCAACATGTCTGCTGTCCCCTGTGCATGTTCTGTAATGTGCCGGCTTGCCTCAGGTCTGTCCTTTGTGCCCTGCTGGCAGGGCAGAGCAGAGCAGAGCCAGCCCAGCTAGGAGTGAGCTGGGCCCTCGTCTGACTGCCCCACGATCAGCACGGTTGCTAATTAAGGCTTCCCTGCAGTGTAGACGTGCTGTTTCTTAATAAGCTCTTTCAGAATAACTGTTCAGCGTGCAGTGTGGGCGAACCCTTAGTGCTGTCTCCCCGGCTGTTGGGGTTCTACCCGCTAGGAGGCCTGCTGATGAACAAGCGCTGACTGATCTTTATTCCTGTGCAGTTGAAACAAACTGGCCAATGCTGTTTATATTGTGGCCTCGGATGCCCCATTGTGCTAGGCCCCTGACCATGGTGGGGCTGGCCAGCCCGCCGCCCGCACCACAGGTTACACGCTGGCTCTCTGGGAGTAGGCTACAGAGCCCGCAGTGAAGCCTCTCCAGCAGCCTTGCTGGGCCACTCCTGGGGAGGCAGCTTGGGAAAGAGAGAAAGGGAGATAGGTAACTCACCTATGTTGGCCCTGTGCTCCCTTGAGAGCACCCACCTAGGTTTCCAGCTCACCCCTCTGGTGGAGGTAGACTTGAGTCTCCCTTGTTCCCAACTAAGCATTTTACGGCTGCAAAGCTCCCTGCCTCACCCATCAAGCCAGCCTGCCCAAAGGCCAGCACCTGGGCGTTGCTCTGTCTCGAGAGCCAGTGCATGGCCAGCTGTTACAAGTGACCACTCAGCTCTTTCTAAGCAAACACCTTTCTCCTCAAGGAACGGCATTACAGAGAAAACAGCAAAACAAGTGGCCCAGTAGGCATGTTAAACATAGGAGGAGTCCCCCATCAACCATAGGAGGCACTACTAGGCCAGAACCTTACCAGCCCTTCTCCAAGGAGTGGGACCCTGGACAGAAAGAGGGCCCTCTGTCAGTTTAAACACAGCTTTTTTGCTGCCCAAAGCCCTTTTTGGGCCTGTTGATCTCTGGAAAACCCAGCTTGCAGCAGTGTATGGGTGGTACCTCTGCAGATGCTTTACAGTTGTCAGTGATTCTCCCTAATCTCCCCGCTGTGTCTTAATTCCCGGAGGAGCTGTGGGACACAATCGTACAGACCATCTCTGGCCCACAATGAGACGTAAATGGAACACGCTGTCTTCTCCCAAAGGTGCAGCGCATGTGGTCACAGGGACCAGGGAGCATGGGGGTCGAAAGCAGAAGTGAAGGGCCCATGCGGGGGGGAGGGAGAGAGGGGAGGAGTTGGCGTCAGCAGCCAAGTAGCAGAAGGGAAAGAAAGCCCTGAGACTAAAGAGCAGAACTGGAGGCAGCTGACTGAGTCACTGGGCCCAAGCTGATCCCATGAGCTGGTTCTACCTCAGAGTTAACTCTGTTTTTCCTCTGTCTCCCAGGCCAGATCTGCTGAAGTCAGAGAGCATATCCAACGTGGAGGTGGCACCCGATGGCTCACCAGTCTCAGGAAGTCCCAAAATGTCAACGCTCAGTAACAAAGGCCGGTACCGCTGCAAACCACGTCACCGACGAGGGAACAGCAAAGGCAGCTATAATGAATTTGCAGGGATCTTGAAAAACCAGCCAGCACAAGACAACTCACCCCAATCTCCTCATCCCAGCCTCCAGCAGCACCAGCAGCACAGCCACCCGCATTACCATGGCCATCAGCCCAGGCTAAACATCCAGGGCCAAGACATTGCAAACTGTGCAAACAACCTGAGGTACTTTGGCCCTGCAGCAGCCCTGCGGAGCCCCCTCAGTAACCATGCCCAGAGGCGCATGTCCGGCTCCAGCCCCGATCTCATCTCTACTGCTATGGAAGCAGATTGCCGGAGGAATCTGGAGGAGGAGGAACACAAGGCTGATCACTGGAAGTGTTGTAAAGCAGACCCATACAGCCCTCGTCCTCCCTGCAGGCAGACGAGCAGTGGTCAGGGACAGATGCCGTCCACTGAACCCGGGATGAACCACCCCAAAGCGACAACGTGTGGGCCCTTGTATGAAAAAGCCCAGCTTCCTGAAAAGATGGTGGAGGAAGACTTCAACAGTTGCAAGTCAGGCTCATCTCAACAGCTGGCTACCCCAATGCTACCTGGCAAGCCCCGACCTATTCAAAAGGTAAAGACTGGAAAGTCGTCTCTAAAATAATCTGTTTAAAAATTTCCAGACAATATGGTACGTTGTGGTGTGGTATTGTTTGAGAGAGAGAATCTGACTATGTAATGAAACTTCGTATGAACACAAAGGGGCAGAGTTAAGGTTGTGCATGCAACTTTCATTTTAATTTGTGTGTTTTGCTTTGCCACCTTGACATCTTTTGTTTTTAAAGCAGTTTGTACTGGGGAGATTAGAGGTGGTTGCGCTGCATATTGTTACAGTGGCCTAGGGATGTAAGGGACTAGTATGCTTATCGGTTAGTTGAGTAGTGACTTGACTAGTCTCTTCCTCCCCCTCCCCCTGCTGCCCCTCTCAGTTGTGGGGACTGGGAGCAAGCCGGGAAACAGCTGTCCCTGCTTGCGCCCGGTCCCAGACACTGCGCCTCTGCTTTTTAAATGTATTAAGAGCCCAGGCATTTAAAAGACAGAGCCTCAGCGGGATTAGCTCCTGGTCCTGCTGCGGCTCTGCAGTTCCCTCCTTATTGACCAATCGAGTAGTCGATGGAAATTCCATCGTCTATTCGATTAGCTGATTACATGCAATTTAATATCCCTCGGCCTAAAGCTTCCCATTAGAAGACTCTCTTCAGTTACCTATCACTTTGCCAAACATTAACGGAGAATTACCATGCTAAGTGTCTGTCCCTGGCTAAAGCTGGGGGGGTTGTTTTATTTTTTTGTTTATTTCAGAAAAAATGGTCCAACCATTTCTCAGAACAGTGTCGGGGAAAATTATATTGTTTGCCCATGTTAAAAAAAAAAAAATGTAACAGCCTTTTCTTTGAGACACTTTGGTTCCTCTGCTTCGGAGCAGGAACTCCAGATTTGCCACAGTGTCAGCAAAATGCCTTTTGGCGTTCCTGTGAGATTGTCCAAATTTATCCACGTTGTAAGATTCCAAAAGTTGCAGTTTGTTCATGCCTCAGAAGAGGCTTTGGCAGCCTAATACCCCAAAGATTCTGTCTGTACTGGCCGTGCTCCAGCCTGGAGCTGGCAGACTTTCCCTGCAATTGTGCTTCTTTGCAGCCAGGGAGTGCTTTGGTACCAGGGATAGGACCTGAGAGAAGGCATATTGTGGTCTGTGCTCCCGTACTTCTCCTGCTGGAACTCAGCAAGGAGGAAATGTGGGAGCCAGCCTGACTGGAATGCAGAGAACAGAAGAGCTGGGGTTGGGGACGGGGAGAAGGGTGGGGACTGGAATTAGGACAAAGGGGGTTGAAACGGGACTTGGTCACAAAGTGAAATGAGGAGGTGGAGTCTGGAACTGGGACAAGCACAGGTTGGTGAGGCCAGGCATAGAATGTGTCAGGCTTTTGGGGGAAGAGGATTCTTACTCCTCTCTGAACCTGGAATAGAATGGAGGTTTCCCGAGTGGCAACGGTGCCAGTACTGGTAACAAATAGCTATGAAACCCATTGATAAAACATGTGCATTTCCCTCTTGTGGCTGGTCTGCATGGAGGAGGAGACCCTACTACTGCTGTCAGTTACTCCATTAGCTCAAGTGGAAGAGCTTAGTGCAGTAGATCTAAAGCTTCCAAACTTGCTGGATGGCCCATGTGGCTGTCAAAGTGGTTCCACAGGAAGGATTTTCCCTGTTTGCTAAAAAAGCCCTAGAAAATTACACCCAAAACTGCATTAAAAGAACACTATTAAGGTTGCAAAGTCAAGTGTTCTAGAGTTTGGAAATGCCAGAATTCAGATTGCCTGTCAACCTTCCATGTCTGTTTGCAACCTGCTGTGTGCATACATTACGAGACTTTATTTGCATGATCGCATGCTGATTTATCCACGGGACCCCTGCCTCACTCACTGCACGGGAAGGAGCTTCAGAGGATGAGTGAAGCTTTTTTTCTGTAGGGACCCGGCTCTTCTGTTGTGGAAGTTGGAAGGGTTTAGTGAACAAGGCAAGACTCCTGGGTCCCACGGAGGCAGCAGCTCAGGGGGCAGGTGGGAGCCAGTGCTTGGGGGGGAAGCTGGCTTAAAAGCTGGCTCCCCATGAGCATCAGATCCCACGGAGCTGCCTGCTCGTCTCTCCTCCCCCACGCTGCTGCTTTTGTATCAGAGGCAGTAGCCTGGGATGGGGGCAGGCAGGATGCTGGAGCAGCCTCTGTCCACAGGGAGCTCAGGTCCTCTGCAGACAGAGGCTGCTGCTGCCCCATGCTGCTGCCTCTGTATCAGAGGTAGCAGGCCAGAGTCGATCTGCATGGGAAGCCAACTTTTAAAACCGGCTCCACCTGCCGCCCAGTGCTGCTGCCTCTGATACAGAAGCTGCAATGCTGGGCTGTGGGGGGGCTCCCCGAGCCTGGGGCCGGAAGCACGCTGGCTGCCAGCCCTGCCTTCGAGAGCGTTCTTTTTTAAACTACCGTCGCTCTTTCGCTCTTGCTGTTCCCGGGCGTTTTCCTTTCTTCATCATGTTTCGGACAACCCTTGAGTGTTTATGGAGGAGTGGAGCTGTTCTTTTCCTTCCTGCTTGGTTTCCCATAGTCCCCTATTAAATAAGCCTCCCCATCACCAGATCAACATCCAGTATTCATGGTTACTGAGCTGTTCCAAATGTGTCAGAATAGCCTTTTGGCTTCCTTCAGACTCGGGTGTCTGCTCACTTTTAATTTACTCCCATGCTTTGTGCATCATTGGCTAATCCGCTAACCTGTCTAGAGAGTTACGGGGATGATGTGACCATATCCCTGTTACTCTAATTCTATCTCTTTTGTTTCTACTGGTTATACTCTACGGTTTCGAACGTCATGATAAACCTTTGAGATGTCCCCAGAATTAGGGACGTGAAGGACTAGTCCACTAGTCGCTCCCCCCCTGCTTTGCTGCCTCTATCAGAAAGAGGCAGCAATGGCGGGGGGGACGAAGGGGGTACTTCAAAGAAGCCTGGGACCAGACCCCGGGCTCCTCGTGATGCTGTTGCTTTGAAACGCTGCTGCAGGAGCCCGGCATCAGGCTCCTCCTGGAATTTCAAAGCGGCAGCGCCACCTGGAGCCTGGAATCAGCTGGCTACAGGTGGTGCTGCCGCTTTCAAATGCTGTTTCTACACTTCGAAGGCAGAGACGCCCTATCAACTATTCGGCTATTCAACTAGTCAGTTACCTGCAATTTAACATTCCTACCCAGAATCCAGTGCTGTGTCTCATGCTACCTCATTGCTGTTGGCTTTCAGCATTTGTTGTCATGTTATCCAGCACTTTGGAGTGATAATATAGCCCTTCCTTATGACGTAATTTTGGAAACTGAGAACTGGAATAATTTTCTTTCAGATGTGACCTGGTGGCTGTCCAAGAATATTTCAAAACTAGGGACTAATAAACCCACAATAAAGCACATTATTTAGTCCCTGGTGTATTTTTGGTCATCTTGGTTAAGATCACTTGAAAGACTAAAACTGTGCCCGTCTCTGGCTTGTCTACCTAGGGAGATGGACTGAACTTTAGTACAATTCCCCATGTAAAAAAAAAGGGACTTTATTCTAGAAAAATGACTCCACTGCAAAGCACAAAGCAGAGTAATTATGCCAGGACCCAGTCACTGGGGAGTATATCAACACAGCTGTAGTAGGACAATTGCGCTGCTGTCGTTCTGACGGTCAGTGTCCCCATGAAGTCAAGATCTAAACTCTGTAGAGTGTCCCCCTTTCAGGAATATTGCTGGGGTATTCCAGTCTCTCAGACATTGCCCTGACCATTTTAACTCGGACCTCTGTAATATTCAGGCATGAGGACTTTAAGGATTTCCTGTTAAATAGATCAGCAGCCAATTGTCTGGTAGTCCAGGGTGAACATTTGCCACATCTCAGAATTCCCTGCAATGCTTCACTTTTAGCTTTTAGTTTGCCAAAGTTTGACACCTTACTTGTTTGGAGTGCGGCGGTTCATTCCTTTCCTACATGGACCCTGGAGAGAACAGATTCCCTGCTCTGCTTTCAGCATGTTCAAAACACTTGCAGCTCTGACTCCAGACAATGAATCTAATTTAGTCTCCTGGTTCATGGCTGCATTGTTCACCTGCGGGGCTCAGGGAGGACTTTTCCCTGGTGCATAATCAGCAGGATGTATTTTGAAGATGAGGAGTTTTGCCTTCCTTTAAAGTAGCAGGGATTGCCCTGGCTGGAGATGGGTGGGCCAAATGCGCTGATGTGGTACAGAGACTCCTGTATTTTAGATGCTTGCTCATGTACTCTGGATCTAAGCAATCACCCGAGTCGTGGTCAGGATGGAATTTAGATTGGCTGGGGCCTTTGGAGATTTTTTCACCTGTTCGGGAGCATGGGAGATCGGTTCATCTGCTGGGATGATCATGGCCTCAGGCATTGGTGGCAACTCAGTCCCCCTGTTCTCTGTCTATGGCTTAGTCTCTTCAGACTGAAATGTCTTAGTCTGCCCAACCCCCCGGGTTCCATTTAGTGGAGACTGGTGTGATTTAATGGTCTGCGATATACTGGAGATCAGAGTCTATGACCCGAGGGCCCGTCTGGCTTCGAACACTGGGGCTACGCCTAGACTACGTGGCTCCGTTGACCGAGCCATGTAAAATAGTTTGTTCAGCATAATCAAAGAAGTGGGGATTTAAATAATCCCTGCTTCATTAAAATAAAAATGGCCACCGCGCTGTGCCAACAATCAGATCTGACACAGCGCGGCAGTGTAGACGCGGCGCGGTTGACAAAGGAAGCCTTTGTCGACCGCTCCGGTAAACCTTGTTTCATGAGGCATACCGGAGCGGTTGACAAAGGCTTAGAATATTCCGAATAAACTATTTACATGGCTCTGTCGACTGAACCATGTCGTCTAGATGTAGCATAGGAAATCTCTTGAAGCAGTGAGTTTGTGCCAGAGAGCAGAGTGGCAGCGAGGATGCTGTAGGGTTGTTTGAGACAGCCCAGTAACATTGTTCTCTTCCTTCTCTCTTCACCCCCCTCCTCCCGCCCCCCTCCCAGAGTGGTGACGACTCTTCGGAACAGGAAGAAGGAGAAGTGGACAGTGAAGTGGAGTTCCCACGGAGACAGAGGTAAATAGCTCTACCCTTCCGACCCTTGCTTGAGTGCTAGGCAGAAATCGGAGCTGTTCTTTTTAATCTGGCTCAGTTTCACGTCACTTAACGTCATGCCGTTGTGTTGGGAATTCTGAGCCTTCTGCAGCAGCAGGATCGGTCCCTGTGTGTAATCGTTGGCCAAGTACCAGCATGAAATGTATCCAACCCTGTAGCGATTCTGTCTAGGGCCTGGCCAGTCCTATGGTGACCATGAACTCCATAAACTATGGCCAGAGCTCCTGCCTATTAGCTGCAGTATTGATGACAGGAGTGTCCCCCAGGTGATGTCTCATGCTGCCAAGCAGTTTTCAGTCCCCTGCACCTCTAGCATAGCTCCTCTCCATCGTGGGCTTGGTTGGGCAGGAACCTCACCACGTGTGACCAGTGCAAAAGGCTGCTGATACCCAGTCTGGGATCTCCAGAGTCTGTGCCATCAGGCTGGACACTGCCAGGGCCTGACACCCTCCACAGCATCTTTCCAAAGTCCTTGATCCGATTTGTTACTGCAGAGGGCAAAGGAATGGCTCCAGCTCTTGAGCTAGGACAGTTCAGCCTTGTTTTCATGGACGTCACTTCATCAAAAGGCTGGCTATCTAGAACAGGGACACATCCTCTCTTTAAGGCTGGAACTACTGAAATGGTGGCAAGTGAGGAGCAATCCGAGCGCAGGTTCCCACGTTGTGTCTTGAGGGTGTGGTTAGCTTATCAGGCCCAAGCTCCTTTTGGGGTGAAGTGGAGCAGCCTGGCAACTAATGTAGGGTGGGGAAAGTGATGTAGCAATATAAACTGTAGCCTGCAGTGCAGGCATTGAGCCAAAGGGAGCTAAGCTGTTCTCCTGGGCTTTCAGGCCTCACCGCTGCATCAGTAGCTGCCAGTCCTACTCAACCTTCAGCTCTGAGAACTTCTCCGTGTCTGACGGAGAGGAAGGGAACACCAGTGACCACTCAAACAGCCCAGATGAGCTGGCCAACAGGTTGGAAGACCAGCTGATGGAGAAGCTAGAGGACGTCCTGTCCCAGACTCCGGAAATCCCCATCGAGATCTCCACTCAGTCTGACGGGCTTTCAGACAAAGAGTGCGCCGTGCGCAGGGTGAAGACACAGATGTCGTTGGGCAAGCTCTGTGCGGATGAACGCAGCTGTGAGGTGAGTGGAGCCATCAGTATTCCCCTTCCTCTTTGGTCAGGTGGTGAAAGTAACTAGAACCACACAAGAAATCTATATGGCTAGAGTGAGAACACCTGGGACTGCCCAGAGGGGGGCCATGGGAGATGTACTGCAGAGAGAGGGGACACAGAGCACTTCTCTGCACCCCGGGACATTCCCAGAAATTGAAAGGCAGCAAATGTATAACTGATAAGTTACACAAGACATAATTAACCTGTGGAACTCATTGCCATTAGATAGTGTTGAGGCCAGGAACTTAACAGGCTTCAGAAGAAGAGGGACCATTTATATGACTCATGAGACATCCAGGTACATTAGATGGGATGACAAATAGGCGTTTAAATAATATGGATACGAACCCTCCTGTTTTGAGGCAAACATCAGCCTAAAGGGCCAGAAAAACTTCCTCAAAGGGCAAGCTGTTCCTCATTCTCTACTAGAGGGTTTCTTGCACCTAAAACAACTGGTGGTGCTGGAGATAGTAGACTGGTCTGCCCAGATGTGGCATCCTTTGCGTACCTGTGCGTGCTCTGTCTTCCCTCTTCCTCTAACTTCTTTGGTTTTATGAATGTTGCATTAGATTGGCCTACCTGTTGCTCCCCTCCCAGTTCTGTATGGACATGTGGGGAAAGTCCCTGGCTTTCCCTTTCCCACTGGTTACACTCACTAGCCAGCAGGTCCCTGTGGCTGTGTTGGGGTCAGTGGTGACCCTCTATGGATCCTTAATGCCCCGTTGGCCACCAGAAGATGCGAAGCGATAGGCTCCCTAATGGGGACCTCTCAGTCTCCTGCTCCTCTACGAACCAGAGGCCGACCCTCCCGGTGCAGCCCCTCTGCCGTGCAGGGAAATCGCTAAAAGAGTTTCTCTGACCTTTTGCCTTGCAGAGCCAGGCACAGTTTGGAGAATCGGATTGTGACTCTTCCGAGGGGGAGTGTTCTGATGCAACCGTCAGGACCAATAAGCCCTGCAGTTCTGCTACTTGGTAATGACACATTCCCCACCAAAGCCGTCCTCATCCTGGCATTTGAATTCGCCCGGACTCCTTCCATTTCTCCCTTGCCCCCATGCTTTGACAGGAAGAGACGCTGATGCTCCTTCCCACCCCAGAAATGATCTGCAATAACTTGAATCTCTGGAAAAATGTCCAAATGAAACTAAATCTCACTGAGCATTTCAATCAAGAATGGCAGGGATGTATTTTATTGAATAATCTAGCTACTGTAACATGGATATTTATTTTTTTTTACATTTTAACACTTTTTATTGTAAAGAGTGGACTATATATCGAGAGACACAATCATTTGTTGCAAAAAAGTGAAGAAAACAAGCAAATGAAAGACACATCCTTGTGAGTCGGACATAAACTGCATGATGGACACATCAGGATTCGACTGCTGCTCTTCCAGGGACCAGGCCGCATGGCCCTAAAGGCTGGAGAATAGACAAAGAGAAGTGAGCCAACCAGTCTTAGCAATGAGGACGTGTAAGAAACCTTGCTAAAAGGTAACCTACGAACAAATAGCATTCAGTCTAACCAGCGGGGTCACTTTTCATCAGAAAGTGGACATCTTCCTGGAGAAATTTGGTACCAAGGTGCTTACATCCAGGGTCTTCTGAATCAATACATTCCTCCAGGGATGTGATAATGGGGGGTTAATTTATGGGGGGTTTGTTTTATTTTTTAATCAGCATTTTGTTGTGAGATCCTGCAGCTGTGTTCCAACCGCATTCTCTCAAGACTCAGTATGACAGCACTTTTTAACGTCACCGGTCATCTTCACTACGGCCGACAGAACCGTGCGAATTTCCGTCTTTCACCTGCAGAGTGCCATTTTCCCACCGTTGACTCCCTCTCCTGACTTCCCACCTCCCGTTTGTTCCCGTCAATTACAAATAATCAGATCAGTGCTGGACACACAAGAAGCATGAAAAGCACATTCTGCAAAGCCTGAGAACTAGTCAGGGAGGAAACCGCAGACACCTGCTCTAAACCTTCAGACGCAACCTCCCACTCCTCACGACCTCACACAACTGGCCAGCGCCGAGGGAGAGCAAACCAGGGAACCGGTTGGCCTGGACAGCGGCATCAACCTGCCCTTTGTTCTGTTTGTTAATGATTTGGTTTTGTCAGCATGAACGGCTGCCTGCCTTTCGTGTCAGGCTTGGGGTAAAACGGAAAACTAAATTTGGATTTGGTTACCAAAAGGACGGGGGGCTTGATTTTGGATGTGGCCGTATTTTATGTGGGGACCCTCAGTGTGAATCCCAGCCCTGTAAATTCCAGCCTGGAGGAGAAACTGGCACATTGGGGGGGTAGCTGCCAGGCTGAGGCACTGGCATGGAGTGGCCAGCCTAGCACTCCCCACTTGGCCTTTCCATTCAGAGACAAACCGCCCCTTTTAACTGACACACAGAACAAAGGCTCCCCTCCCTCTCCCCTTCCCAGTCACTTTCCCTCAGGAACAATTGTAGCTCTGCCCTGAGAGCGCCAGCTGCTCTTCCTCGCGGTCCTGGCTAGAGCGTGTGCGCTGGGCCTGTCGTACCCCGGGCGAATGGGGAATCGGCCCCCTTGCAGAAGCCACGCGTGAGCCTCAGATGACTGGCAGGAATGGACGTAGGCAGGTTCTTCTGTTGCTTTCTTTGTTTACACTTTATGTTAAAATGCTGATTTGAAGGTAGCCTTGATAATTTATAGCCCAGTGGCAACAATGAAGGAAAATGTTTTGCTTATACAAAGAGCAGTATTGGATGAGTTAAATTATTCCCTGTTTTAGCCTTTTGTAGCTGGCCTACATGCAGATCTTAAGTTATTACCTATTTTATTTGTTACCTTTTCTGTAGATCAGAAGGTTGCTTTACTGCTGGCACAATTGTTCTCTCCATGTGATGTTTCCTCCTTGTGCATCAGAGTTGCTCCCTTGCTGACCCCCTCCCCCATGCTGGTGCCATGCAAAGCACAGTCCTTCTGGAGGCTGCATCAGGCAGGCCTGACCTGCTAGGCGATTGGGGAGGGGTACTCAGTTTCATTGGCTTTGGAGCGCTTCCACACAGATGAAACTGTGCAGTGTTTGCTCCTGATTGGGGGATGGACGGGGGGAGGGGAGTGTTGGGGGGCAGGGCAGATGGAGGGAGCGGAGACAGTCGGACAGCAGCGAGTGCTTTGCCCTGAGACATAAGCAGATGTCCCCTCTCTGAAAGTTCGGAGCAAGCCTCCCTGGGGAGGCATTCAGGGCTGTTAGGATAGAGCAGGGCACCGGTGCTCGTGGTGGTCCCAACTCGCGCATGAAGCAGCTAGGTAACAGGAGGGAGGACCAGCATCACCCCCTCGCAATTGAAGTTAGGGGCTTTCTGTTCTGTACGCCAAGGCCTTGGCCTCAGCCCCAGCTCAGCCACTCCTCGCGCTCATGCAGGGGCAGTACAACATCCTCCCCTTGGGGGGGCGCCCTCCGCCCCCGCATTGCTTGGTGGCCCCAGAGCGTGCGCAGCAGCTCGTCCCCCATTATCTGTAGTCCCCCCTCGGGGCTCTGACAGCTGCTTGGGCGCTGGCGGCGTGTGGACAGCAGCCCGGCGGTACGAGGTGCTGGCTCAGGGCTGGACAGTGCTGTGCCCGGCTGCATCCCAGAAGTTCGACATGGTCTGGTTGGCCTTGGCCTCAGCTCCTGGTCAGCCCCGGCTCTGTCCTAGCGAAGCGCATTCCATGCACGGGGCCCCTGGCCTGCACGCCACACGCCGTCTGCCCCGGCAGATGGTAAACTGGGGCGAAGCTGCCAGAGCCAGCGGCACCCCGAGTGTTACTGGGCCAAGGATCAGAGCAGGCAGCGGCAGTTTTAAGGCCCAAGGTCTTGCCATCACAGAACAGCAATGAGTCGGGGAAGTATCCAGCCTAGTCTTCAGTCCCGGTCAGACTTCGGCCCTGCCCAGCCAGGAACACCGGTCACTTCTGGGTCCTCCTTCCTCAGGGTGCTGCACGCTCGGATTCCCTGCCCTCGGCCAGGCTGCCGGAGCCATTTGAAAAGCCTCCATGGCGTGACGCAGTTTGCTCTGGAAACTAGGCTGCTGCGGGGCGTTCAGGGGTTTCTCGGGGCAAAGCCCATCGCCCCTCTCGCCCTAGGGGCTGGCCTCCCGCATCCTTGCATGGCTGAGGCCTGGGCTGAACCCCCCACTGGGAGCTTTTGTCAGTCGTGAGCAGAGGGTGAAACCAACCCCCGTCCCAGGGCGGCATGCGCTGGCGCTCCTGGGGCGGGCTAGGTACCGGATTCTGAACGGGGCGGTAAGTTTATGGAGGTCTCTGAGGACCAGTGTAGTAGGGATCATGTGACCCGTGCCAGCATTGTGCCGTGGATGGGCCGAGGAGGGAAACAGGCCCTGTTGTGTGTTTCCAGGCACTAGCTCTGTGGCCACTGGGTACCAGAGTCTGGACTTCGTTCGCTGGGGAGGCTGCCGCTCCGTGGAAGGAGAGAGCTAGAGGCCAAGGGCTGCTCTCAGCCACGCTCCTGCAAGCCCAGCGTGACCTCACCGGAGCACGCTGGCTCCCTGGGGATGCCCACGGGTGGGGCTGAGCCTGGAATTGGCAGAGCACAGCCCTGGGGGTGGGG
Organism: Pelodiscus sinensis; assembly: GCF_049634645.1. Classification (NCBI taxonomy): domain Eukaryota; kingdom Metazoa; phylum Chordata; order Testudines; family Trionychidae; genus Pelodiscus; species Pelodiscus sinensis. The sequence goes on along the minus strand of NC_134720.1, from coordinate 3,626,668 downwards.
AGCGCTTTATTTTCTCCTTCCCAGGAGAAGGGTGAGTGGGGGCTCCCTGCCCACTCCCCACCAGCCTGGCCTCTGGCAGCTCTGGGTGATGTTGTTTTCCCTGCTGTGGCCATTTCATCTCCCGGTGTCTCCTCTCCTCTCCGTGCTGTGGCTTCCTGATACAAACTTGATTTCTGTACTGACCCGTGTACAGTGATGGGCATACGAATGAGTGTCAAAGCAAACAAATGCATGGAATAAAAAGCCAGTGTACTTCAGCCCGTCCCGGGCGTGTTGTCCGGGTGGTGTCGTCTCTGCCGCATTTCTACGAGCTGCTTGACAGGCTGATGCGTTAGTGTCTTTGAAGAGACACTGCAGCTGGGCCAGTGCCTGGAAGCCCCGGGGCTGCTCCCTGTCCCTAGAAAACTCCGAGGGAGAGCAGCAGAGCAAGCGTTTCTGCCAGCGTGCTCCCTGCCAAGGTGCAAGCAGACCATGCCCCAGTCACCGGCCTCCCAGGCTTCCACTACCCTCCTCGCTCTGGGTGTCACGGGGACACGTTTCAGCGGTGCCCTCTCCCCTGGCCTCCGCTCAGTCTGCTCCCTCCGCGCCCGGGACCTCTCACCAACAGCACCAGCAGAAACCGCAACTGCTCTGTGACGCCGGCGGTCACATGTCCGGAAACGCCGATACCTAAACCCCCCCCCCTCCCCCCCCGGGATGGGTTCGGCAAGACCGTATGTGAGCACTCACACCCGGGCAAGGCTGCGTGTTGGAAGTATCCAGAGCCTGGGGCCACGGGCTTTTTGAAGTCCGTGCGGCTTGGTGCTGGGTGCACGCCAGAGCGCGGCTGCGGCAGGGTGCTGGGGTCTGCCCAGCCGCCCACTGTCCCCGCCTCTCCGGCGGAAAAGAGGAGGTGGAAAGAACGGCATTTGTAAAAGGAGACCGACCAGGCCTCCCTGCCTTAGTACCAGGGTCCGACCTAACCTCAGCTGGGATGGGACCATGCTAAGGGAGCAACCGATCAGAACCGCGGGTCAGGAGACGCGTCTGAGTCTGTCCACCACTTCCCCAAACGAGGCCGCATCATCAGCTGGGCAACTCCCCAGTCACGTTATTAACTCACTTAATGCCCCTCCACAGGGACATTTAACCCCGTGGGATCACTGACATGTTGGGGGCCCAATGGCAGGGCCCGGTGCCTGCTGCCAGCTTCCTTCAGTTGACAGGGCCTCAAGGCGTCCCTCCCCCAGCCCTGTACATCGCGGAGGCCCTGCTCTAGGGGGACTTGGGACCCTGGTGCATGAGGGCGTGCAGGGCTGGGCTGGGCCGGAGCACCGTTCCCCCAGCACTTTTCAGTTCACGCCCCAGAGGCTGGGGTGAGGCTCAGCCCCTGGAGGGAGCTAGACTGGCTGAGTGAGCGCCGGGGTGGCACCTGCAGGAGCAGCAAGGAAGCAACGAGGACTGAGGATGACGCTCACCTGGACAGGGCTGGTGCATGGCCGGGGGCTGAGGGCAGACGGGCTGCAGGGAGGACTGGAGTCACTCTGAGGCCAGGCGGAGCAGGCCCACGGGGAGGAGTCTGCTAGAGGCAGTCCAGGCCAAGAGTAGGACGGTGGGGGACGGATCTTAGCTGCTGCCGGTAGGCGCCCTGGGCAGGCTCCATTTTCCCTACCCGCCTCTGAGGAAGTGGCACCATTGATGGGCAGTGAATGGGGTGGCAGTAGAGAGACACACATGGGAGAACGGCAGTGACCTGCCCGGAGGCCCAAGCCATGAAGAGGGAGCTGCTGAGTCCGAAGAGAGACCTTGAGCCCCCGCAGGAAGGAGCATCAGGCTGGCACGAGGGGGGCGCACGGGTTCTGCATTGCCATGCTTACCCCGCAGGTGCCCTGCTGCCTCGTGGACTCTGCAGCCCGCGTTAGGCGCCTAGGTTCCTTGGACCAGCTATGGAGAGAAACGGGGCTGAAGCATGGGGCTGTGCGGAGCCGCCTGCTGAGCCGCCGAACCAGCCAGCAGGTGAGGCCCAAGAGCAGCGAGAGTCTCAGCCTTGCGCTCCCGCGAGCTGGGCTCCAACGTTGGGCTGGAGGGAGGCGTCTCTCCTGACGCGGGATTCTCTGTGACCTGAGCTGGGGCAGAGCTTTACCTCCTCCCTCCCCCTGAAAAAGGGAAGGTGCTAGTGGTCCCATTGCCTCTTCTGCCGCTAGCTGGGGAGAGGGGTCTAGCGTTCATGGGAGACGGAGGCGCCACGTCCCCCTTGGCCTGGGAGATGGAGTTCGAACCCCGTACATTTGGCGTTAGGATTCAGTCTCCTCCCAGGCACTGCCCTGACCTCTGGCTTGAGTCGCTTTCTCTTGCCTGGGCCCATGCCCACTGCAGCATGTTAGGCAACGCGCAGCAGCATGATGAGGAGACACGTTCCCCAGACGCTCCACAGCTCCGTGGGTTGGGCACTTGGCTGGGTTCCTGACCCTGCTCCGCTCTGGCAGAGGAAGGAACTGAACCTGGGTCAGCCACAGCCCAGGCAGCTCGACCCCCTTCTGCAGGGGCGGGTGCACCAGTGGCTAGACTTTAGGCAGGCCTCTGAGCCTGCCTCCTGCGCGACTGCTTTGCCGAGCTGTGAGTCCTGGCACCCGCCGGGGAGAGGAGTCGCCCAAGCGATACTCAAGAGGAACATGGGCTCTGGGCCAAGAGGTGAGTACGTACAGCTGAGCTGCTGGCTGGCAGCGCCATGATGTAACTACTCACCACCTTCTTGGGGGACGGGGATACCAAATTAGGCCCCCGCGGTGGCATGGAACCTCACAAAGGGGAGCTGCACAACAATGAAGACTCTAGGCCAGTGGTCACCCACCAGTCGATCGGGATCTACTGGTCGATCTTGGAGCCTCTGACGGGATCGTCACTGGTTTGGCCACGGGCTACAAAGCGCAGCACTTCAGCTGCCCCTCCCCCCCACACTGCTGCACATCTCCTGCCCTTTGCCTTGGAGCTCCCCGTTCCGCTGGGAGCCTCCTGCTTGCAGCACAGAGCAGGGAAGGGAGAGGAGGGGTGCTGATGTCAGGGTGTCCCCTCTTCTACCCTGTATTCTATCTCCACAGAACGGGGGAGGGGGAAGGGTGGGGGAGGTGCAGCACAACAGGGCTTGGGATGGGGGAGTTTGCTGGCAGCTTTTGAGAGCAGGATGGGGCCAGGGCAGGGGGGAGCCTGCCTTAGCCCCACTGCACCCCCACCCAAGGTAAGCAGTGTCCAGCTGGAGACAGCTCTGAGCCCCTGCCCCAGTCATGAACCCCACCTGCACCCAAAGGCCCTGTCCTCGCCTTGAGCCCCATGGAACTAAACTCCTTTAGAGACCCTACCCCCCCCACACCAATTCTCTGCCCCAGACTCAGCTCAGAGCCTCCGTGCACTCCAAATCCTTAGCCCAAGACCAGAGCCTGTGCCCCTACCCTCTGCCCCTGCCTGGTGAAAGGGTGGGAGGAAGAGAGGACAGAGTGCAGGGGCAAGGCCTTGGAGAAGGAGCATGAAGAGGCAAGGGTATTCGGGTTTGAGGTAGATCTTACATTGCACTTAGAAAGGTGGGAGACCACTGCTCTAGGCCATGCCTACGTGACCACATTGCCGGCCTAGGTTACATTAGCCTCTGTGGGGAACAGCCTTCCTTGGAGGCTAGGAGTCCGGGGGGCGCAGAAAGAAAATTCCAGGTTGTGTCGGTGTTCCCAGAGCAGCTGGAGGAGCCCCAGTTTTGGGGCTCAAGAAACCACCAGTGAGTGGTGGCGTCGCCTTGCAATGCAGGTTTGGGATGATGAGCATCAGCTGCAGAACTTCTGGCTGGACTCACCCCAGCCCTCCTGGGCAGGGACATCACAGCACGACCTGCACGGTTGGCTAAGAACCCAGCCACGCCAGACTGCGCCGCCTCAGTTGCTTTGAAGCCAGAAACCCAGCATTAAGGGCAGCTGCCAGGCACGTGTGCAGTGCCACGAGTCCCTGCCTGCCGTGCACGACTGTGCCGCTGGGCAATAGGGCCAGCCCGAGAAAAGGGCTGTAGGGGCTCAAAGTGCAGCTTGATGGCTCAGGGAGACGGCAAAAGGGCATTTTAATAGGGAGCCAGGGTGGTGCATGTTGCTGCAGGGCGCTCAGCCTGGACTTGGCTCTTTTCCAGCCCAGCGTGACTCCTGTGATTGCTGGGTGTAGGAAACAGAACACGGTCCCAGCGCCTGTGGGGGTGTCTGCATGCTGGCCTGGGGCAGGAAACGGGCCACAGTCAGTCAGCATCTGTGGTGAACCAGTACAAATGGATTCTGTTCCAAAGTGGGGGTTTTATTCTGTGCTGGGAACCAGGCAAATCCAACATTTTGCACGTAAGGAATTCAGGAAACAAAGGGGAAAGGACAGTCACTTGTGGGTCACGGGTCCGTTCGCCAGCCGTGGCTCTCACAAGTCAGCGCACCGGCAGCTCTGGGAGCCTTTCAATGCCCCCATCCGGGGGAATGGGCGGGGCCGTGCCGCTCTTGCTCGTGGTCCAGCAACTGGGGAGGTTCTGACAATGGATTTGCCGTGGGTGTCTCAGATCCGCAGGTTCCTAAGTCAGCAGCATCTTTGCTACCTGAGAAGCCCCACTAGGTGCTAGTGCATCTCTCCTTTCCCTAGGCCTGTCCCCTCCTGCTGTCTGCAAGGGCTACCCTCCAGGGCCTAGCCGCATTCTCCAACACAGCACAGGTTTGTGGGAACTCCTGCCACAGCCACTGCCCCGTATCTGGCTTAGGTGAGAGGAGGGGGAGACCCTGAAGGTCCCACAGCAACAGCTCCAAGTAAAACTAAACAATATAAAGAAACTGAAGGGGAGGGGCAGCTTCCTTTCCACCAGGCCTTGGACAGCTGCACGCACACCGCAGTGGTCAGTGTAGAGCCTGGTAGAACATCACCTGGAGGCCAGCAACAGCTGATGTAAGTAACACTGTCAACACTGGCGCGCTGTCACCAGTGACTGCGCCACTCGGGCAGGTGGTGTTCAATCAGCGTAGTGGAGCAGTTTGGTCAGCAGGAGTGAAATTGACACAGACACTTCCAACTGCCTTGCCTCACCCTAACTGTAGCGTGGAGACCAGACCCACGTTAAACTAATTCATCAAATGCCTGTGAACTGTCTGGATACTTTAAAAAACCATAATAGAGGCTTAAAAACCAACAGTGACCAAACAGGTATTGCGACAGCTGAACAGCCTAAGAGAGATGGTCAGAGACAAAAGGTGTATCTTAAAAACTGGAAGTCTCCTACTGAGGAAAATAAAAAGGACTCTGGAAAGTCAAGTAGAAACAGGGCTAAGGCCGGCCAAAAAGAATTTGAAGAGCAACTAGCAAAAGCCAGAAAACTAACAGGGGATCTCCATGCAGCTCTGAAGGGATCTCCATGCAGGTGGACAGAGCTGTTCCAGTAGCCATGGTGTACTGGGATTTCCAGGCCTTGGACAAGGTCCCTCTCCAAAGGCTTTTAAGCCAAGTGAGCTGTCGTGGGAAGGTGTCTCGTGGATCAGTAACTGGATAAGGTAGGAAACAAACAGTAAGAAGAAATAGTCCCTTTACACAGAGGAGAGAGGTAAATCGCTGTCCCCCAGAAGCCTGGGAGACCAGGGCTGTTCAGGGTTCACAAGTGATCTGGAAAAAGAGGAAGGCAGTGAGGTGGGAAAGGGTCTAGATATGAAATTATTCAAGATGGTTAAGTCCAAAGAAGACTCCGAAGAGTCACCGAGAGCTCTCAAACTGTGTGACTGGGCATCAAAATGGCCAGGGCTGCCCCATGCATAGGCAGAATACTAGGCTGCGTAAGACACCCCCAGGACACCTGAGAGCAGCCAGGCATTTAACCCTCTCCTTGCTGGACTCCCCAGGTAAGTGCCATGGGGAGCGGATGGGAAAAGTGTGTGAGGCACCTGGCTGGGGGTAGGAAAAAATTACTTGCAGGGGGTTGCATAGGGCCCCATAAATTCTAAGGACAGCTGTGAAAACGGCAGATGAAATCCAGTGTTGATAAATGCAAAGTAATAAACGTTGGAAAATACAATCCCACCTACCGCCACAAAATGATGCCATCTAACTGGCCTGTTCTTGCTCCAGAACGATCCTGGAGCCAAGCAGGATAATTCTCTGAAAACATCTGCTCAACGGGCCACAGCAGGAGTATGAAAAATAAACAGGACATTCGTAAAGGGATAGAAAATCAGAGCGTCAATATCCTGTCGCCTGATAAATCTGTGCGGCACGGACACCTTGAATCCTGCCAGCAGGTCTGGCTGTGCCCTCTCGAAAGAGGAATCAGAACTGGAAAAGGTACAGAAAAGGGCAACAGCAATGACAGGGAGTAGGAACGGTTTCCATGAAAGGAGAGACTGAAAAGACTTGGACTGTTCAGCTTAGAAAAGTGGGGGATAAGGTGGGGACTAGGGCAAAGGTTGATAAAAATCACAAATGCAGTGAAGAAAGTGTGGTATTTGCCCCTTCATGTAATGAGAACCTGGGGGCACCTGATGAAATTAACAGGCAGCAGGTTTAAAACAAAAGGAAGCACTTCACAATCCATCTGTGGAACTCCTTGCCAAGGGATGTTAAGGCCAAAAGTGTAACTGGGTCCCAAAAGCCTTAGGCAAGCTTGTGGAGGGCCGGCCCATCAATGGCTATTGGCCCAGCTGGCCAGGGATGCAATTCCAGGCTCTGGGTGTGGCTAGCCTTGGACTGCAGTACTGGGATCCGATGCTGGGATGAATCGCTCAATAACTGCTCTGTCCGCTCCCTCTGGGGCACCTGGCATGGCCACTGTCCAACGACAGGCCGCTGGGGGAAGTGGGCAGCTGGTCTCACCCTGTCTGGCTGTTCCTAGGAGGCAAGTGAGGGAACTTGGTCTGAGGCTCCAGCTGGGCGCTGGTGTGAGTTAGCCAGGGTAAGCGGGGGGAGGGTTAGAGGATCAGAGTGCTGGACTCTGGCACCTAAAGCAGCTGTGAGTTGCCTACCTGCCTCGGTGGGTCTGGCCTGAGATGTTTTGGCCCAAATACTCCTTCTGGGGCATGCTCTTTATTAGGGGTGTTAAGCGGCTAACCAGGAAGCACGAGGCTTACTGGTTAACCAGCCCCTGCCGGTGAACTCTGCTGGCAGCCGCCTAAAGCAGCCCCAGCCACAGAGGGGCTGGTGGGCTGGGCAGTGGGACCCCACGGCCCTGGCAGGCCCTAAGTGAAAATGGTTACCCGCTAGCGTTTAACTGACTGTCTTAACCTCCCTGTTTACACTGTAGGCACTGGCGCTACACGAGCGGCTCCCGCCGACTTCAAGAGGCCAGCCTGATGGCCGTGAACTCGGAATCCCGCAGGCCGGAGGGAACGCCAGCCAGCTTGGTGGCTCTGGACAAGGTTTTAGAGCGGGATAGAGACTGCCCGGTAGGGTGTAGCATGTCCCCTGTGCCAGGCGCTATCCCAGGAGGCGTCAAGGGCAGTCAGGGTACTGAGCAAAGGCCACAAGAGGCGAGTTTATGCTCTGGAGATTTCCCTGCAGGGAAGTCCAGGCCTTGGTTTGAAGCCCTGTCAGGACGAGGCAGGCCCCGAAAGGCTAAACACGGACACAGATCTGCTGCTGCCCCAGACGCGTGGCTTGGGACGAGACAGAGAGAGGTTCCCTGGGAATGCTGCTGCCCGGATTCCTCTGTTCAGAAACAGGCAGGTAAAAGCCCCAGGGCTGAGACGTGACCAGGTTTAGCGGAGGATTCGTGCAATTAGGAACCACGCGCCAGTGAACCCGGAGGCGGGCTCTGCCGCTCTCAGGCAGGCTCTTCCCGGGTGCAGTCGCATTATGGAAGCGGCAGGTTTGGGACCTGCTGCTGAACACGGGGGATTTATGGAGCAAGGCTGCGAGGGCCGAGAGGCAGTGGGCTGCCCGGGATAGGAGGGGCCGCCATTCCCAGCCTCAGGGACACGGAAGAGCACAGCCCGGGACGTGCTAAGGAGGGAAAGGCGCCAGAGGAGCAAGGAGCAGTGGCAGGAAAGCGGCCGGGCTGGGCAGCAGTGTTGCCTAGAAGCGCCCTGAGCCAGAAGGAAGGGACGGGCCAGCAAAGACAAGTCTGGCCTGGGCTCCAGCCTGGGTATGGAGCCTCCCTGCTAAGCCCCCAGGCGCCGTCACTGGCAGTGACGCCTGCAGCATTGACAGCCCCGCTGCACAGCGCCCGGCGCCGGGAGCAGGGATACGCAGCCCAGCACGAGGCTCAAGCGCCGCCCACCAGCACGAGCCCAGCTCCCCCGCGCTCTGCTCCAGCACCAACCCGCTTGCCCCAGGGCCTGTGGCGACTCCTAGTGCCCGGCAGGCAGGCGCTTCCGCCTGGCACCGACACTTTTCCTAGGCTCACTGGCAGCGCCCCGGCCAGTCCCGTCTGCACAAGCACCACTGGAAAGGAGACCAGCCCGCCTCCACCCGGACTCAACAGTCGCTGTGCTCTGGCCTGGCCCGGGAGGCAGCAATTAAACCAGCTGCTGGCCCCACAAGGCCCAGTCGGACGCTGTGAGCAGCTGCGCCCCCGCCCGTCACGTGCTCTTGCTGCCGTTGCGCAGGCCAACGCCCTGGGCCTTTGCGTCCAGTTTCAGGTGTGTCCGGCTGAATTTCTTAATCAGGGTCCCCGGGAGCAAGGCCGCCACGGCCATGGCCAGCAGCTGCAGCAAGGTGCCCCACGACCACAGGGCATCCAGGGAGGTGATCTGCGAGAGGATGGCGCCCGTCTGCACACAGATGAAGTTATAGGGGATCAGACCTGGAAGAGTCAGCGGGAGAGGCCAGTTACTGGACAGCCGTTCCTACTGCCACGTGTGCGCTCCCGACGGCTCTGGCCAGGCACCCGCAGGGCACAGGGTCACACTGGGTCACCTCTCCCCTGCCACCAGCGAGAGCACAGCTCAGTGCTCCGGGGGCTCGCTTGCTTCGCTAGCACGGAGGGAGACTGACCCCCCGAAGCAGGAGACAGGCTATCCGCCCTGGGGAAGGCTTTCTGGGCAGGCTGCGCCACATCTGATCTGACACAGCTGGGGTCCTGGCTCCACTCCCAGCGCCTGACGCAGCCACGGCTGTGCAGCGACCAACAGGGCAGTGCCGGTAGAGAGGCCGGCACACATGGGGCTGGGCCAGGAGCGAGCTCCTGCAGGGCTAAGACACGGGTTTGTGCCGCCGGGGATAAAACGCTCGGGTTGGACAGCCAAGCAGCAAGGCCGTCTCCTACACGCTCCTTAGGAACCATCGTCCCCCAACAGCAAACCCAGACACACTGCTAGCAATGCGCTGAGTTCTCCCCAGGACCAGCCACGGTGCCCCGAGAAGAGGTCACCCCGTCTTACCGAGAAGGACGGAGAAGAAGAACTGAGAAACTGGGATGTTCAGGATCGGAGACGCCAGGTTCAGAAACCAGTTGGGGGTCATGGGGAAAAGTCTCAGAAACAACAAGAAGAAAAACAAGCTGCTCCTGTTCTGCTCCACCTGCCATGGGACAGAAAAGCAGGTCAGCGCTGCCCCGGACGCCTGCCGGCCATTTCAATAAGCTCCCGTCCGGAATCCAACCGAACCCGCCGTGGCTCCGCTCCCCCGAGCCAGACACCCCGTGGCTGGGCCAGTTCCCGGGGCGTGACGGGCCAGTGGAGCGGGGGTCGCTGGCAAAGAGACGGGAGCTGAACCACCCCTGGCAGCTGCACCTTCCCCTGCTTTCCCGCAGAGCCATTCGGTTCCCAGCCGCTCGGGTCTAACGCGGCAGCCGAGTCACAGCGCAGAGGGGCAGGATGAGCGCGCGGCCTTAGCAGCTCCTTACGGCCCGAGCGCGCCTTTTGCTGTGCTCGGGCAGCAGCACGGGGGACAGAATCAGGGTGTGATCAGCCAGATGCAATCCACACCCGCAGGGCAAGCGCCGGCCAACACTTAACCCTCCTTCCCCGAGACAACTCCCACTAGGCAACGCTGCCTGGCAGCAGCACCTGCACGCTTGGGCCTTAGGAAAAGGCCTGGCTGGAGCGCTCCCCAGGCCGTGCTTGGGTATCGATCCACGCTAACAGCTCAGAGAGCCTACAGGAGGCTTTGCACTTAGTGCCCGCACTGGGGGAGGGGGGGGGTTGGTTAAAAAGGAAGAGGCCAATGCAAGCCCCTCCCTCCTGCACCAGGCACCTGCCACTATGCGCCACTGCCTCCCTCAGCCTCCAAGCTGCATTCACCACGTTATCCTGCAGTTACAACCAGGCCGACGCTCCCGTGAAGCGAATATCAGCCAGCCCCGGGCCTTGCCCCGTTTAAGCAGACCCAAGGCGGGGGTGGGGTAAAGCAGCTTCCAGCCCAGGAAACATCCCCGCTCCGCTCACAGGCGGCCCTCTCGGGGGACAGCAGGCAGGCCGGGCACCAGGGCAGGAGGTCCCTGGGCGGAGTCAGGCATTGATCTTTAAATGGGAATACGGAAACTGAGTCTACTCCAAGTTCCCACTTGCAGAATTCAGCCGTTGCTTGCGGGCCGACTCCCGGGAGCACCGAGCTTCCCTCCCTCGCTCCGTTTCCACGGCATTCGGTTCCTGCCGGCTGTACGGGTCCAGCAGGCTTACGGCCGAACGAGCCCGTTTCTGCCTGGGCATCCAAGTGACTTACCAAGCTCCGGCGAGTCGCCCTGCCTGGAGGGAGGTTGCTAGGACGTTGGGAAAGCAGCACAGAGTGACTGACCAACATGGACCCCCCCAGCCGCTCTTCCAATTCCTTTTCAGAGCAAGCTGGGCTGACGCTAGAAGGCCCGGCCATGCCCGCACAGACCCTGCTGCTTACGGTTTGGGTCCAGCGGACGGGTACCAAAGCCAGAAGGACGCAGAGGACTAAGGACCCACAAATCCAGGGCCTGGACTAAGGAGCAGCCACGGGGTCGCTTGCGGCTCAGCTCTGGTCAGCCGTCCCCGGGCCTGAGCAGAGGGGCTAGCAGGGATCTCTTTACCTTCTTTTGCAGCATGGCCACTCTCTCAGGAAACCAGCAGACCACGAACTGTTTCCCAAAGGACGCGGAGAGCAGGTAACAGCAGGTGGCACCCACCGACGTCAAAGCAGAGCACAGCAGCAGCCCCGTCCATGGTCCAAACAGAGCTCCAGCGAGGATGTTCTGGCAGAACAGAGGCAGGGGCTGAGACCTTACGACTAAGACTGGAGCAAAGCATCGAGCCAGGGGTACGCCATCACAGCCAGCCCAACCTTCCTGGGCCACACAGCGGCCAGGATAGGGACCCAGCCGTCCCCTTTTCTCCCCTGGGGTGCGGCGCCAAGGCCAGGTGTGCGCTTTCGGTATGAACGCTCCAGCGGCAGGCGCGCCCATCCAGACAAGGCTGGGAGCTGGGGGCATGTCGACCACGCCAAGGCAGGAGGGAGCCCTGATACCTTCACATGAGCCCTGGGCACACGTGGGGCAGGGCAGCACTGAGCTCTGTGTCCGTGAGGCGCCGCCATAATGCAAGCGGCCACATTGCCTGGCTCAGGGCAGGAGAGCTGCGTCCGGACTGAGCACCGCAGTCCCGTCCTCGAGTCCGGGAGCTTTGCTGCCTCAGGGAAGAGATTCACCCACTTGTTCCCTCAGGCTAGGCTTGCAAGGCACCACGCTCGGGTTACCCCAGCGCCTGCACTGTGCAGCCAACACCTTAGCATCAGCCGACGACCGGCCCAGGCCCACAGCCACCTGGGCTGCCGCGGAAACGTACCAGCGAGGGAGCATATACAACCGATATACAGCTCTCCGGGGGCAGGAGCCAGGAAGAACCAGCCCGAGAGCGCCCAGCCCAGCAGTCTGGCAACCGACCAAGGGCAATGGTTGGGCGGGAGCCTGCAGACACTGACTCTGACCTCACCCCTCAATATTCATTGTCTACCTCTACAATACAGCTAAAAACGAGTCACCCCAGAGCGTGTGTCTGGAAAGCCTGGCCGTGTGGCGTCTGGGGAGGGGGGTCGCCGTCGAGCTAGAGGAACAGCGCACAAGCTCCCTGTGCGAGGCTCTGACCCTGGCGCTACACACGGGGGGATAGAAAACAGCAGGGACGAGCAGCCTCCTCACTAACCCTGGATGGTTCACCCCCTGCAGAGTTTGGTATCTGCCGCCGGCTGGTCCATCTAGTCCCCAGGTGAGGGGCGGCCTAGGCATGTCTCAAGCCCCGGCACGCTCCAGGGATGGCACAAAGCCTACAGAGCAGAGCCCAGGCAACCGGGAGGCGAGAGGACGGGCCAGGATGGGGGTTCCCAATCAGCGTGAGAGACCAGGGACTGGAAGACCCCCGGCAAGAGCAGTGAGGGACAAGGAAGCGCGCAGGCGCGATGGGCTGCGTACCAGGAAGCTGGAGCCGGGGATGGCGAAGGACTGCTTGTAGAGGTAGGCAGCGCAGAACAGCAGCAGCACGTAGTTCTGGTGCTCTTGCTTATAATCCTGTAGAAACTCAGCAAGCTCTCGCAGCTCCTCCAGGTCCGACGGGAACTTGAGGGACCTGGGAAGGAAGAGAATCACCCAGCTAAAATAAGAACACAAGGTCCATCTAGCCCAGTGTCACCGCCCAGGCCAAATAGCTGCACCTCGTTTTACAGATGGGGAAACCGAGGCAGATTAGGTGACATCAAGTCGGAGAAGTCTGTGGCACACTGTCTAGTGACTCAGGGACATTCTCCTTTGAATACCCGGCTTCCTAGGAAACCTCCCAGCAGGCTCTGGACCGACCTAGGACTTGTCTTAACATGAATAGCAGTGCTACACGGCAGAGCAGGTTCCTGCTTTATCTACACAGAGCCCCCACTTGGCTGGACAAGTGTTCCCAGGCCTGACCTTCGGTGCTGCTCAGCCGACCCCGGCAGCCTGCATAGAACAAGCTGAAACTGCCAGAACCGGAGAGCGTTTTCCCCACCTGCTCTTCAGCAAACCAACAACGAACTGTCCGTTTTTGCATCCAGCCTGGAGCAGGACTGAAAACGCAGCGTGCGGGGCAGCGCTAGACGGGCCTGGCGCCAGTGCACAAACACTGTGTGGCTTGCGAGCAACTGACATTCCTCGCGGGGGCGGGGCCGGAGCCCCCGGCACTGGGATTACTTGGCCACCGCAGTGCTGACTATCCCCGGTCACTGCGGCCCAGCTCAGACTGCCGGCTACACGCTGGACGTGGTGTTTGTGCTGAGGCTGGAGGTGTGACAACTGGAGAGATTTCCCCTCGCAGGGACTGATCGCTGCATGCTGTGATTTAAGGCTGGGGCACCAACGTTCCCTGTAAGCTGGGTGCTTGTGCGGCCGATCAGGAGAGATACGAATGCCGCCCAGCTGATTAGCAGCGTGCCCAGCTAGGTTTCTGTTTCTATTGGTGGTGCACATTCGCATGCGCCTTGGTGCATATACAAATTATTCAGCATCTGGATGGAAAATTTAGAGTGAAATTTGCTAGGCGCTTTGATGGCTCATCCCCAGAGATCAATTGGACCTGGTCATTCTTGAGGAAGAATATTATTCAACCAGCAGGCTGGTGTGACCAGGACTGTACGCTGATCTTTTATCTTCCATTGTTGGGTAGGTGCTGTGTATGTCTTCCTCAGTTTCCACCTCGCGTGTCGTCATGGTTCACATCGATCCTCCGGCAATGGGTGGAGAAAGCTCAGGTAGCAGGAACCTCACAATGAACTGGACAAACTGCTTCAGAAAGTGACTTGAAATCTCATCTTTGCTTCCCCCACGGTGTCCCCCAAGTCCCTATCAGATGGTTTATGCCGATGAGCAAAGGAACATCTTTGTGAGTGCAAACGATGCTCGGTGGCAAAAGTCTTTGCTCAGTGGCAATTACAAGTCCCTCCCCCATTGTTGATAAACTAGGCAAATATAACTTAGATAGGGCCACGATAAGGTGGGTGCATAATTGGCTGGATAACCGTAGTCAGAGAGTTGTTGTTAACGGTTCTAAATCCTGCTGGAAAGGGATAACAAGTGGAGTTCCTCAAGGGTCTGTTTTGGGACCCGTACTGTTCAATATCTTCATCAATGATGTAGATATTGGGATAGAGAGTACTCTTATTAAGTTTGCAGATGATACCAAACTGGGTGGGGTTGCAACTTCTTTGGAGGATAGGGACATAATTCAAAATGACCTTAGCAAGTTAGAGAAATGGTCAGAGGTAAACAGGATGAGGTTTAATAAAGAGAAATGCAAAGTGCTCCACTTAGGAAGGAACAATCAGTTCCATACATACAAGATGGGAAGCGACTGTCTAGGAAGGAGCATGGCAGAAAGGGATCTAGGGGTCATAGTGGACCACAAGTTGAATATGAGTCAACAGTGTGATGCTGTTGCAAAAAAAGCAAATATGATTCTAGGTTGTATCAACAGGTGTGTTGTAAGCAAAACTCGTGAAGTCATTCTGCCGCTCTACTCTGCACTAGTTAGGCCTCAGCTGGAGTACTGTGTCCAGTTCTGGGCGCCACATTTCAAGAAAGATGTGGAGAAATTGGAAAGGGTACAGAGAAGAGCGACAAGAATGATTAAAGGTGTAGAGAACATGACCTATGAAGCCAGGCTTCATGAACTGGGCTTGTTTAGTTTGGAAAAAAGAAGATTAAGGGGGGACATGATAGCGGTTTTCAAATATCTAAAAGGGTGTCACAAGGAGGAAGGCGAAAATTTGTTCCTCTTAGTTTCTGAGGACAGGACAAGGAGTAATGGGCTTAAAGTGCAGCAGGGGAGGTTTAGATTGGACATTAGGAAAAAATTCCTAACTGTCAGGGTGGTCAAATATTGGAATAAATTGCCAAGGGAGGTGGTGGAATCTCCCTCTCTGGAGATATTTAAGAACAGGTTAGATAGACATCTGTCAGGGATGGTGTAGACGGAGCTTGATCCTGCCTTGAGGGCGGGGGGCTGGACTTGATGACCTCTCGAGGTCCCTTCCAGTCCTATTATTCTATGATTCTATGATTGTTAGGAAACAGTTGTTACTCTATGAGCTTCTGGAGAGTTCACACTGAATTGTCTCAGGCTGGAAGGTACGACAGCCACACCCATTCCAGTCCAAGGGTTGTTGGGATCACCATGTTGCACAATCTACTCTCTGGACTGGCATCTGACCTGACTGGGTGAAAGCCAATAGGGCGACACATCCACTATTATCTACAAGGAAACACCCATAGAATGCAAGGCAGGTAAAGAGACAGTACATCTACAATCACTGCTATCAACCAAGCTCATACAGGAACAAGATATACAAAACCTACTCAGTTACCAGGTCTGTTCAAACCTGGAGAAACTCTGTTACAGAGAAAGATAAAAGGAGTTTAACAGAGGGAGACCTGTTCTTAGACGACATGGCCTGAATCCCACCTCCGAGCTAACTGCGCGTTAATTTACTCAGAGAAAAATCAAGGAGCCCATTTAACTGTCCCACTTTTTCGTCTTTGCTCCAAGCACTCGTTTACTTCTCTTCTCCCCAAAGAGCTAAAAAGAACTGGGCCTACACAGCTCATTTAAATATCAGCACATCCTTTCTATAGAACCAGACAGCAGCCTGAAAGATTTCACCATGTGCCTGGGGCCATCTGTTGGCACTCCGATTCCAGAGGGGAGTCATCTCCAGAGTCCTGAAAATCCACAGCTATCTGCAGACGTGGATGTGGAAATCTGCGGCTCATTTTTGTGAATCCAGATGCTGATACAAATTTTGCACTTGGTACCCTGCTAATCTGCAGATACTCGTGGGTAACTGCAGATGTGGATATCCACGGCTCTTTTTTGCAGCTACAGATGCAGACACGCCACTACTCATCTCTAGTTCTACCCCATCATTAAAGGGCTTTACTTTCCGTGCTGCACAGTAGAGTTCTGCACTTGGACAGTCAGAGATCTCTTCACACCACATTTTTTGGTTTCAGTAACAGCCAAAGCTAAATGCTTTCCAAACAGAAAAGAGGGCACAATCGCAGCCCCGAAAGGTGGGTAATATAAAGACAAGCAGACCCAGGCTAGGGAAAAGAGAGATAAAAATATTAGAGTGATCAAAATTTGCCTTATTGTTAAAATAACATTAAGCTAATAAGCCAGCTGGTCTTGCCCTGACAGCAAGGCAGAGGCAGGCCTGCAACCGGGTCAGATCCTCAGTGGGTATGATTCTATTGCCCTGTTGGAGCTATGACAATGTGCACCAGCTGAGGTTCTCCCCCAGAGCACAGGGGCCTTGAGAGCAAACTGAGGTAACACACCGCAAATGGTATGTTACAATCCACAGGTACATGATGCAATGAGAGCTGGTCCCTGCGGACAGGGTAACTATTGCTTGGCTTTGGCTTGTTTTCTGGGTGGTAATACCTGGTGTTGGGGCAGCGACAGGCTCAAAGCTGTCCAAACCTTTGAACAACAACTGTTAGGCGAGGTTAAAATCGAAAGGAACCCAACTAGAAATGGCTGGCACAGGTTTAGGCTTGGATGTGCTTGCTGTGAAAAAAGGAAGTTTGATTAACAGTTCCATGGCCTTGAACCTGCCTCGAGTGGTCACTTCCCAGGACCCTAGTGTCTCAGTGCTGAGAAGCAGAAGACCCTTTTGTGCAACAGAGGTGCCTCGAGTGGGATGTTCTCTTCGACGGTTCTCTGCTTCGGAATACACTCTTCTTAGGCCTCATCAGGCCCCAATAGGCTGCCTTTCAGGGGCCATTACACCCAGCTCCTTTTGCTGGGTCTCTTGGGAAGGCGACACTGAGGGCTGCTATTTCAGGAGCAAGGTGTTATCTTTCTACAGTGCTGCTCTAAGGACTAGGCACACTCTACACTTCAAAGGTTGACAGAGCTAAGTTTTCAACAAGTGTTACGCCGCCACCCCCCCCCCCCCCCAACCCTTGAGTGGCATAGTTATGCCACTGCTGCTGCCACTGCAAACGTCTGGGAATGGGAGAACACTATTAGCAGAGATGGGGTGGTCTTACACTGAGGGACAGGCATACTACCCTGGGAGATGGGGTGGTAAAATACTGATGGAAAAATTCCTAATCAAGGAGTACTACCATCGGAGATGGGATGGTCTCATATTGATGGAAAAATTCCTACTGCAGGGCTGCGTCTAGACTGGCAAGTTTTTCCGCAAAAGCAGCTGCTTTTGGGCAAAAACTTGCCAGCTGTCTACACTGGCCATTTGATTTTGCGCAAAAGCACTGACGTTCTACTGTCCGAAATCAGTGCTGCTTGCACAAATGCTTTGACGTTCCCGTTCGGGCAAAAGCCCTTTCCTGGAAATGTTTTTGCGCAAGAGGGCCAGTGTAGACAGCTAAAAACTGTTTTCCGCAAAAAAGCCCCGCTGGTGAAAATGGCGATCGGGGCTTTCTTGCGCAAAACCATCTCTAGATCGGCACGGACGCTTTTCTGCAAAAAGTGCTTTGGTGCAAAAGCGTCCGTGCCCAGCTAGGCGCTCTGTTCTGCAAATGCTTTTAACGGAAAAACTTTCCCGTTAAAGGCATTTGCGGAAATTCAGGCCAGTCTGGACCTAGCCCAGACGTACCCCCAGCGGCCCGGGGCAGCCTGCTCGCGGGCGGGGCGCTCCCTGCTGCGGGGGCATCTCTGCACCGCCACAGCCCCAGCCCCCGCCCCCAGCCCCGATCCGATTTCGCTGGCTCGCCGGGGCTAAACTTAGCTCGGGCCGGGCCCCGCCGCCTCTCGCAGGCGCTGCCCGCCCGGTGCCCGCAGCCCCGCCCCACCCACCTGGCGTCCCCGAGCCGCGCCGACAGCAGGTAGAGGCCGCAGGAGGCGGCGCCCAGCAGCAGCAGGAAGCCGCCGAGCGGCCGCATGGCGCGGAGCCGGGAGCGCGGGGGGCCGGCGCCGCGAACGGGCGGTCACGTGACGCGGGCTGGCCGTTCCTCCCGCCCCGCCCGAGCGCGATTGGCTCCCGGACGGCCTGAGGCCCCGCCCCCATGTCAGGCGGCGCGTGCGGGCCCCGCCCCCGCTCCGAGAGGAAGCGCGTGGCGCTCTCGCTCGGACTGGACGCAGGCGCGTGCCGGGGCAGCGCGCGAAAGGCACGTGGGGCTGGCGCGGGGCCGCCAACTGCCGCCCCAACCGCCGCACGAGGCGGGACCTAGAGAGCCGGGAGCCCCCCCCAGGTCTCTGCGGAAAGCGCTGCCCGAGCCCGGCGCGCGCTTCGTGGCTAAGGCTTCGCTGAGGGCTGCCCCGCCCCGCCCCGCCGGCCACGCACCGAGCCCCCCTCCCCGCCCCGCCCCGCCCCCGCCGGCCACGCACCGAGCCCCCTCCCTGCCCCGCCCCGCCCCCGCCGGCCACGCACCGAGCCCCCGCCCCGCTCCGCCCCCGCCGGCCACGCACCGAGCCCCCTCCCTGCCCCGCCCCGCCCCCGCCGGCCACGCACCGAGCCCCCTCCCTGCCCCGCCCCGCCCCCGCCGGCCACGCACCGAGCCCCCTCCCCGCCCCGCCGGCCACGCAGGGAGCCGCTCTCCCCGCGCCGCCACCTGTGCCCGCGCCAGGCCTCGCGCTGGTCTATTTGAAGCACAGGAGAGTGCTTTCTAAAAGCGCCTCCCCCAGCCTTGTGGGAGGGACGACTGGTCCCATGTCCAATTAATTACTGGGGACAACTAATGACAAAAGGGGCAAGGAGTGCGGGCTAAAGGTTCATAACTAGGGAGTCGGATGGGGACACTGAGCAGAGAACCCCGGACAGCGCCCACTGCTCCTCCAAGCTGTCGATGGAGCCAGTGGACGCCGCCAGAGGAACTCTGCCCGAATTCGTGACACGAGGGAGGAGCGGAAATAGGCCCCACAGTCGCAGAGAACCCCCTTGTCCAACATCTTACTCCTGGTGTTATAGATGGCAACCTTTGCTAGGGCCAGGAGTAGGTTGACGAGGAGGTCTCGTGACATTGTGGGGCCACGGATAGGGTGTGCATACAGGAAAAGGTGAGGAGAGAAGTGCAGCCAGAACCTCAATAAGAGGTTCTGGAGGAGTCGGAATAGGGGCTGCAAGCTGGCGCATTCGAGATATGCGTGAGCCAGGTTTTCCCTCACGCTGCAAGAGGGACAGGCTTCCGGGATGGGGGTGAACCGTGCCAGGTACATGCCCGTGCTCACGGCCCTGTGAAGGAGCCGCCAACTAATGTCCCCGATGGGCCGTGGAATTAAGGTGGAATACACACTGGCCCATCGGGGTCCCCCACCCTCTATAGGTCTTAGATAGTCCCGCCACTTGGAATCAGGGCGGGACACGAGAGTGGGGAGATGCAGAGTGTGGAGCACGAGCGTGTACAGCTGTTCCCTAGGTGCGGTCCGGAAACAGACTGGCTGCAAATTTTGCAGCTGGCTGGGAGTCCAGGGGGGGCCCGCGGAACAGGGGCCCAATAAAAATAGACGGAGGCTTTGCAGAAAGGGAGGGGCGGGGCATCCCCTCTCACAGGGCTCTCTGTAGGAGGTCGAGAGCGGGCCGCGGCAAAGCCGCCTTCACCTCCTGGAGTAGGCGCAGAAGAGTTCAGGGGGGTGGAGAGCCCCATGTGCCGAGCGAGCGCTCGGGGATCCACCCAGTCCCCCCATTGTAGTCCAGGAGGTCTCCAACCGTGGTGGTTTCTGCCAGGATCAGCCTCCGGCGCACCGAGGGAGATTCCGCCACCTGTACGCACAAGGCTGGATTGTGGAGCAGGGGCTCCGCGAGGAGGTCTGCTCCCTCGGAGGCCACAATGGACCTGGTCACCGAAAACAGCTTCCAGGTCTGGAGGAGGTCCTGGTAGAATTCTGGCAGCTCTGAGAGGTCTCGCGGAAGGCCCCTCGGGTGGATAAAGAAGAGCTGCCGGTTGTATCGGAGCCCTCGGAGGCGGCGGAGGAAGGCGTGCGCCAAGGTGCCCCATGCCGGACTACCTGCACTAAAGAGGAGTCTCTGCAGGGCCTGGAGGCGGAAGGTCCGGACCTGGCTGCACATGCAGACCAGGCCCTGACCCCCCCTCCTCCAGGGGGAGAGACAGGACCCCTGCAGAGACCCAGTGCAGTCCTGGCCAAAGGAACTCCAAAGCTGCCCTCTGGAGCTTGGTCAGGACCTCTGGCCGGGCGAAGGGTGTTGAGCCGGTGCCAGAGCATGGACAGAACCAGCTGATTTAACATCAGTGCCCTCCCGCGAAGGGAGAGACACCGGAGCAGTCCTGCCCATCTCCGCAGCCGCTCACCCACCCTGGCCTCCAAACCTTGCCAGTTTTCCGGCGGAGAAGGATGCGTGGCAGATAAATAGACGCCCAGATAGAGCAGCGGACCCGCACTCCACCTGATGGCCTGGAGCGCGGGTGGGAGGGAGCCAGCCCGCCACCCGTCCCCGACCACCAGGCCAGAGCTCTTGACCCAGTTGACCCGGGTGGAGGAGGCTGCCGAGTAGACGGCTTGGCAAGCCTCCACCCGCGCCAGGTCGCCCGGGTCCTGGACCACGAGGAGCACGTAATCGGCGTACGCCGACAGGACCAGCCGCAGCTCCGGCTCTGGGAGCACCAACCCCGTCAACCTCGTATGGAGGAGACAGAGGAAGGGCTCGATCGCCAGAGCATACAGCTGGCCCGACAGCAGACACCCCTGATGTATCTCCCGCCCGAAGCTGACCGGCTCGGTAAGGGTCCAGTTGAGCCTGACCAGACACTCCGCGAGGGCGTACAGCACCCAGAGAAAACCCACAAAATGGGGCCCGAAGCCGAAGGCCTGCAGGGTGCCCAGGAGATACCCGTAGTCCATCCTGTCGAACGCCTTCTCCTGGTCAAGGGACAGGAGGGCGAACGACAAGCCATCCCTACACCCGAGCTCTAAGAGATCCCGGACCAAATACAAGTTGTCAAAAATACTGCGGCCCGGGACGGTGTAGGTCTGGTCGGGATGGATCACGTCCGCCAGCACGGACCGCAGTCGCAGCGAGATGGCTTTTGCTACGACCTTGTAGTCCGTGCTGAGGAGTGAGACGGGACGCCAGTTCCGTAGGTCGCGGAGGTCTCCCTTCTTCGGCAGTAAGGCGAGCACTGCTCGCCTGCACGACAGAGGGAGGACCCCTCTCTCCAAGGACTCGGCCCAGACGGTGACGAGGTTTGGGCCGAGGACGTCCCAGAACACGCAGTAGAACTCCACGGTCAGCCCGTCCATGCCCGGGGTTTTATTGTTGGGCATGAGACGGAGGGCTTCCGAGAACTCGGCCAGAGTGACAGGCAGCACCATCGCCCGTGCTGACCGTTGGGAGCTCGGTCCAGAGCGCCTTGCAGGCGTCGGCTTCGGTCGGATCCGGGGAGAACAAACTGGCGTAGAAGGCCCTGGCCCTTCCACGCATCTCCGCGGGATCCGTGAGGGGGGTACTGTCCTCTGCCAGAAAGCAGGTGACGGGCTTTTTTGCCCCCCTCCTTTTCTCCATGGCATAGAAGAAGCGAGAGTGCAACGAGCCGCCGCAGCTTGGCGGCGCCGAGTCCTGGGGCTGGCGCCTGCACTCGGGGCCTGCTCAGAGCGAGGCGGGGGCTGCTGCCGCGCCGAGCGCGGGACCCCGCGGGCTGGGCACGTAGAGGGGGAAAGGAAAGGGTCTAGGGATCTCCTTGTGCAGTGGCCCTGGGCGCCTGTTGGAGCGGGCTGCCGCCTCCCCCCCCAACACACACACACCCAGCCACCCCGTGCTACTCCCCCCCAACACACACACACACACACACCCCATGCTACTCCCCCCCCACACACCCCATGCTACTCCCCCAACACACACACACCCCGTGCTACTCCCCCCAACACACACACACCCCGTGCTACTCCCCCCAACACACACACACACACACACACACTGTGCTACTCCCCCCAACACACACACTCACACTGTGCTACTCCCCCAACACACACACACAAACTACTCCCCCCAACACACACACACCGTGCTACTCCCCCCAACACACACACACCGTGCTACTCCCCCCAACACACACACACACACACATATACACACACAAGCTGCAAGCCAGAGGTTTCCTTTCTGCCACTGAGAGATGTGGAGTTTCCCTGTACTTACTGCAGGTTTAAGACCGAACATCTTTAGGAAACTTCAGGGGGTAGCCGAGTTAGTCTGTACAGGATAAACTTAAAAAACAACAAATGGTCTGGTAGCACTTTATAGACTAACAAAACATGTAGATGGGATCATGAGCTTTCGTGGGCACAGCCCACTTCTTCAGATGACTGGAGATTTTCCCAGTCATCCAGTGGGCTATAGGAAAAACTATTTCACTAGGAGGGTGGCAAAGCACTGGGATGGGTTACCTAGGGAAGTAGTGGAGTCTCCATCCCTAGAGGTGTTTAAGTTCCGGCTTGACAAAGCCCTGGCCGGGTTGATTTAGATGGGATTGGTCCTGCCTAGTGCAGGGGGCTGGACTTGATGACCTTCTGATGTCTCTTCCAGTTCTATGATTCTATGATAAGGGGATGGTTTGATGAGATACCATGATCTTGGTAACTAATTGACCATTCATTATCAGTGGGAAATAGGTCAATGGAGGGATGATAGGAGTTACTATAGAGAACTTTCTGGGTGTCTGGCTGGTGAGTCTTGCCCACATGCTCAGGGTTTAGCTGATCGCCATATTTGGGGTCGGGAAGGAATTTTCCTCCAGGGTAGATTGGCAGAGGCCCTGGAGGTTTTTCGCCTTCCGCTGTAGCATGGGGCACAGATCACAGCTGGAGGATTCTCTGCATCTTGGGGCCTTCAAAGTATTTGAAGGCTTCAATATCTGAGACATAGGTGAGAGGATTATTCTAAGAGGGGTGGGTGAGATTCTGTGGCCTGCACTGTGCAGGAGGTCATACTAGATGATCATAATGGTCCCTTCTGACCTTAAAGTCTATGAGTCTATGAGTATGAGTATAAAGTGCTACCAGACTATTTGTTATTTTTCTAAGTTTATCTTTAGTAAAGGGGGCTTTAGTCTTAGCTTCCCAGTGGCACACACACTTGCATCTCTCCCGACAAACCTTGCAATGCTGGTTGTTCCCATTATATTTCTATAGATGGAAAGATGTTTTATGCCATTGTAGATGTTTCTACAGCTGTATCACTTATGATTTTCTCTCCTACGGAAGCCTCTAGCATTTGGATTCACGCTGCTAAGGAAGTCTGGCTTTACAGGACAGAATACCTAAAAATAATTCCCCGGAAGTATTTAAAACACCTTTACAATAGTGTGACTGTACAGTAGGTGTCTTGGGCAAAGTACATGATGATGTGGTGCTGAATGAAGGTTTTATTGGCATGAGTCATACAGGGCTCCCACACAAATGCCACTAAAACTGTCATATAAAAGGTAGGTAGGTGTGTGTGGCCGTGTTATAGGATATGTGGCTAGTGACTTCTGTATCGAGGTCGTCTAGCATTTTCCATTATAACCCATTATTATCAATTGCTTATAACAGTTACTGGCTGAAATATTTCATATTGGCTGAGTTTCCCCCAAGCTGCATAGCTCTGCGGCTGTTAAGCCCTGTGTAGGGTTGCACTGGGGTCAGTGCCGGGGAAAGCCCAAGGAGCAGCCCAGGTAAGCTGAGCTCCAACCCCCTACCGCACCTTGAGCACTCTTCTACACCCCAAAGCCCACACTGCCAGCCCAGAGCCTGTACCCCCTCTTCCAGCCCAGCCCAGAGCCTGCACTTCAACTCACAGCTCAGAGCCTGTATCCCCTCCTGCACACCAACCCCAGCCCAGAGCACTTCCTCAAAGCTGGAGCCCCCTCCTGCGCTCCAGACCCCTCATCCCCAGCTCCACCCCCAGAGTTTGCATGCCCAGTTAAAGGCCTGGCTTCTCAACCCCACTCTAGAGCCCTCACCCCTAGCCAGAGCGCTCTCACTCCTGCACCTCTGCCCCAGCCCTGAGCCCTCCTGCACTCACAGTCCCTCAGCCCCACGCCCGCCACATGAATGAAGGTGATAGGATGCACATCCCTTCCAGTCCACATTGGTGCGCATAAGAGGTGGTAATAATTAGAGGAAACACTGCACACTGGTGTGATGGGGTGTTTGCCCCACTAGCCCTGGAAGGGTTATGATAGGCAGGAGAGGCCAGTTAGCCATAGGCTGCACCAGGAGGGGAGCAAGGATCCAATGGCTATGTCTACTCAGCAAAGAAAAACCTATGGCCAGCCTGTGCCACCTGGCTGCTGCAGGCTCCCAATTTTCTCCCAGGTTCCAGTCCAAGCCCAAAGGTCTACCCAACAGTGCTAATCAATCCTGCAGCCTGAATCCTGCCAGCTTGAATGGGCTGGCATAGGCCTGCTGGGGCCAACATACATGTACTCAGCGAGGCTTAGCTGGGGATGAAACAAGCGGGGCTTGTATAAAGCCGTAAGTTGGCAATGGAAGGAGAAGGGCTTGCAATTAGAGAGCTTGCAGTCGCACATCCTGCTACGAGGGGGCAGAGTAGGTGCCTATGATAGGCAGTGTAGGGTGGGGAGAGGAAAGATTTGAGCTGCTGGGTCAAGGATCCTTGGACCAGAACCTGGCGAAGAGGGTGAGCCTGAGTTCCCCTACTAACCACTGCAGCAGTGGCTTGTGAGGGGCAGCCCATCTGAAGATGGCCAGGAGCAATTTGGAAGGAGGCTTGGATAATACTGTGGAAGAGGGGGAGCTTCGATGTGATTTAGCCAGAGAACTAAGCTGCTAAGAGGAAAGTGCTTCAGCTCCGGGAGCATGTGGCAGGATAAGGAGTGAGTGAGTAGGATGAGGGGCTGAGCAATTGCAGGAACAGGTGTCAGACCACGTGGCAAGGTAATCTCCAGATGGGCCATGAGGAGGCACTTGAGCCCTTAAGAGCATGCCTCACCATAGCTGGGTGCTGGCCTCTGGCTGAATTTTTATTCAGCGCGTTGGTGAAAATTAAATTAACACTTTTTTAGAGAGAGACAAGTTTTTAAAAAAAAGGTAGATTTGTTATTTTAAAAATTCCCCCAGCTGTGTCTTTGAAGTGGCTCAAGGGTTTCAAGCTAGGATTTGAATTTGACAGGTCCTTGTGGTCAGAAATTTGACTTAAGTTATTAGCTACAGCATTTGTATCTGGCCTTTTTCTAAAATATTGCTCACCATGTGTTTGTGGTAAAGTTGTCCTTCGGCAGCAGAGTTTTTCCCACTGTTGATTTTAAGATTCCTTGCTTGATATCACTGTTTTAAATAAACTTTTTTTTCCCCAGCAAATTGGTATAAAATCCTAACAACCAAAACCACAAACTTGAAAACTTGTTTTATGTAAAATGGAATGTTTCACTTCGTTCTAAGTTGCTTCTATCAGAACGAAAGTGACAATTACTACATATAATGCCAGCTATTTAGCTTTAACTTTTATTAGGTGTTCATATGCAGCAAATCATAGCTTTTAGTGGAAGGAGAAGTCCCATTCTGATAGCTACTCAGAATGGTAATTTAATCATAAAATACCAGAACTCTTATAAGAAATTAATAAGCCAAAAGTACTGTCTGAAAATAACATCACCACTGTGCTCAGTTGGCCTGGGGCAAAGCTTTATTGGCCATAAAAATACATCTTTGTTTAAAAAATAAATAATTTTAGATCATTGTTTTATAGCCAGTCATTTCCTAGTCAAAATGGAGATGGCTAGTTTATAAGCTGAAAACAGTAATCTCCTGCAATGTCCTTGCTGTACAATAGAGTACATTTGGGAGGCACTTTGAGCTCCTTGAATGGAAGGTACTGTGAGTGTAAAACATTTTTTTTAATACTACACCACCCTAATTGCACATGAGAGTCGCTGGATAGGCAGCAGCACACCTGGGGAGCATGGGGAATTGCACTGTAGTTTGACTGGGTGACAAAAGGTGAAGACACTGGACCATAAGTCCCTTATTTCTACACAATCTGTGAAACGTGCCATTGTCGGGATAAGAGGCATACAGCTGGGTCATCCTATGTTTTGACATGGAACAGGTTTGAAGGTGGTTTCAGTGTTTTCCAGCAATACAAGGTCATACCTGCACAGCTGTGGTCTGCATAAAGAGAACAAACAAGAAGAGTCATTGATAGAAAAAAACGAGTAGTCCTGTAGTACCTTAGAGCGGAGGTGGGGAACCTTTTTGAGATTAGGGGCCACTGACTCACAGAAAAATCAGTCGAGGGCTGCACAAAAGTGAGAAGCCCCTGACTGAGAAGGAAAAAGACACTTCTCACATTCCCCTTGCACACACCAGAGCCCCAAGGTGGGCCCAGGCTGGTAGATTTTGTATGCTCCATCTGGGGGGCTAGAGTGACAGCATGGGCTCCCCAAAGTGTGTGTGTGGGGGGGAATCGCTGAGCCTCAGAGGCTGGATATAGGCAAGCCGGGGGCTGCATCTGGGCCCAAGGTTTTTCACACCTGCCTTAGAGACTAACAACAAGCTTTACTCTTTTCTTCATTCATGTGTCAACTTACAGCCCGTTAGGGACTTCTATAGAAGGAGTTGTCCATAATATGTGCAAGAGGAAAAGGAGCTGCTAGGTGAGGTGGGGTAGCTTCCTCCCTATGCTGTAGAGAGCAGGACTATTTAAACCAGATGTTGTATGATTTTTTTTTCTGCAGCGGAACAGTCTCTTGCCTGCCTTCATGATAAAAGAAAGTGATAGCAGCAGATTGACCCGGTCTGCATGGACTTCATCATCTGGGAAAGTCTTCTCTAGGCAGAAAGTAGCCATTTCCTAGGTGAAAGCTGAGGTGAGAGGCTCATGGTAAACAGGGTACCTCAAAGGACTAGATATGGACTTGAAAAGCAGAGAGTGACGAGATCTGAGACACTCAAGTGAAGCGGTATCACGGGCAGTGTGGAAATCGAACGTTGTAGAGAAGAGACCTGGCTCATTAAACACAGAATAAATCTTCCTTTTATTATTCTGTAGCTAAGCCCAAAGTGTCTGAACTAACAGAATTTATGAGAAATCTAAACATGTCTTTCATTCCTTTTATTTTACTGCCATTTTCTCTCTACTATTAATAAGCCTTGTTTTTAACACAAGTAGATGATCCAGTGCCTGTTGCCCAGGAAATTTCACACAGACTGTCCCAAAGACAAAACCCCTCTGCCTCTCAAAGATGTGCCAAGGGGCATCTTGAGGCTTCAGCTTGCTCAGAAATCATGTTCAGTCAGAAGATGTATCTATCACAGTCAGACAAGGGAGAAACCTACTGACCAAGGAGTCGCCACAAGCCAACGGAGGGAAAAGTGAGTCATTAAAAGATTTCTTGCATGCACATTTTGCAGCAGATGCAGACCGATAAACTCTGCATGGGGCACTGTTATATAACCAGCACTAACAGTTCCCTTTCAGTGATAGCGTAGAGCAGGGCTACTCAACACGTGGCCCGTTTGTTTGCAGCCCGTGGTGCAGTTTGGGTTTACATGGGGCTCAATGCGCAGCCTGCGGGTGGGAACCAGAACAAAAAAGTAGGCAGTATAGTGGTCTTCTGTTGAGATGCATTTTAGTAGTTAAATTCCTGGACTGTCATTGTTCATTATAAAAGTGCCGTCATATGGGTGGAAATTGGGTAAATATTGCATTTTATTAATAGCAGAATTGACTTAAATGGGGCCTGTATGTTGTGTAGTCTCGCCTTAATCTTTATTCATGCCCGTGAAGGAAGCTATTTGCATATATATTTGCATGTATATGCAACCACACTTAAGTTGTGGCCCTCAGCATGTGCAGAGAGTATCATTGTGGCCCCCGGAGCTTCCACAGTTGAGTAGCCCTGGCCTAGAGTGCTAACTTTTTTCTCTTTCATTTGGAATATAAGAGAACTGCAGAAGCTGTGTGGTAGCTATTGACAATGCGGGTTTACCAGTTCCGGGGTACATTAATTGCATCTTTGTATTTATTTGTCAGATTTATTTTCAGTTTTAAATCTTAGGCAACATCCTTGTAACTGCATAAAGGGCCTGTACTTCTTTCCCACACCCTTCTTTAAATCTTTTAATCAAAAGGAGTTTTGATTGAATAGAAATTGCACATTCAGTCATACAGACCCAAATTACACATTTCAGTGAAAACAAATCAATTTCTGTTCTCAGGATGCAAAATTATCTGTGACTACAGTGGGAGTTGCATGCATGGAATTAAGGGCAAAATTGTCCCTCAAAATATACATGCAATAATTTTTAATCCCCCTGAAACCTTTAAAAGCATTTAAATTGCAAGTATGGAGATTGTTAGTAATCTAAACTTAATCTACTTACCTTTCTGGATTTGTAATTGACCGTAACTTCATTTGGAGGATCCTGAGTTTGTGCTTTGGGCCTACTACATTCCCCGTGGAAAATGCCAAAGAAATTCTTGCAATATTTTCAAAATCCTGGTCAAATCCAGCTAACAAACTAGCTTGGCTGTACGGTTGGAAAGTTGCAACTTCGCTAAGCAGAAAGCAGACAATTTAGAACATACTCACTAAAAAGCAAATCACACTTTGATTAAATTCTGTGTAATATATATTCATAAGGGTGGCTAGGGAGAAGTGCCAGTCTCTGGAATTCCTGCTGATTTTTCTGAGAGCAGTCTGTGGCTTTTGATCCCCAGATCCAAACCTGTTCTCACGCTTTTGGTACCCAGTTGCCATCAAACCCCTGAGGTGCCTTCTTTCCTGGTCTTGTTCAGAGATGGGAAAAATTTCATGAGAAGGGTGCGATTTTCATCATTCAAGAGTGTGAAAATATTGGGAAGGACTTGATTTCTGACACCTTGGACTGAAATCTAGTTAAAACAGCTCACAAGGGCTGTGTCTACACTGGGCCACTTATTCCGGAAAATCAGCCGCTTTTCCAGAATAAGCTGCGAGCTGTCTACACTGGCTCTTGAATTTCCGGAAAAGCAACGATGCTCTACTGTACAAAATCAGCCGCTATTCCGGAAAAGCTACGCTGTTCCCGCTCGGGCATAAGTCCTTATTCCGGAACACTGTTCCGGAAAAGGGCCAGTGTAGATAGCCCAGTAGTCTTTTCCGGAAAAAAGCCCCGATCGCGAAAATGACAATCGGGGCTCTTTTCCGGAAAAGCGCGTCTACATTGGCCACGGATGCTTTTCCGGAAAAAGGGCTTTTCCGGAAAAGCAGCCTGCCAATGTAGACACTCTTTTTCCGGAAATACTTATAACGAAAACTATTCTGTTTTAAGCATTTCTGGAAATTCATGCCAGTGTAGACACAGCCAAGGTGTTAGTGCCATTGAATCGGACTCCAAGGTACAATGTGAACTCTGACTCTGCCTTGAACCTGAACTCAAAGTCATAGATTAAATCCAATCATGGTTTAAACATGTATTGACCAGAAGCCATGTATGTTGTATAACACATGTTAAATACAACATTTGTGTTAAAAGGGTTGTATTTCTGACTTAGATCTGCTAATCAGAACATTCTGAGCATGGCATGTTCAAGAACCTTCATTTGGTTTCTTGTATCTGTTTCTAGGTAGTTGCAGCACATGCCTCCATAGTATAGGGATGAGCTGACACAAGCCAATGGAAAGTAATAAAGCATATCATGGCAAATGAGCAAAGTCAATAGCGTTTCGTTAAGGGATGGATGTGACCTAATGACTTTTGGCAACATGATCCATTTTATACTGAGGCTTCACAGGAACCTGTTTAGACCTTTCAGTGTATCAGTAATAAATATACACATGGAACCATACTTCACATATCGATCCAGATCTACTGAGAGATTCATGGGACCGCTGGGGCGGGTCCAGATTTGTCTGCTCCCCAGAGAGAGTGAGGAATGCAGCAAACTCTGCACTTCCTCCTCTTTCCTTGACAAAGGGGAGCAGCCAGCAATGTTCCAGTATGAATGGGGAGGCTTCAGCCCCCCCCTTCCTAAAGGGCGCCAGGAGGGGTGAGAGGCTTGGGGCTGGGCAGTCTCAGATGGTGCGGTGACCCCAGCCAGCCCCTTTCACCTGCCTGGTGATTCCATCTCTTCAATATGGTGGTTATGAGTCTCCTTGTGTGTGTGGGGGGGGGGGGGGGGGGAAGCTACAGCCCCCTGCTCTCCCTAAAGAGCTCCTAGGGGTGGGAAGCGCAGGGATGGGGCAGTCCTGGATGGGTAGGGGGCATGCCCCTCAGCCAGCCCCTTTCACTTGCCTGGTGATTGTCACTTTTCTGTATGGTTCTGTGAGAAGCAATCCCATTCCCAGAACATCCCATTTTCCTGACACAAACCAACCCTTCTTTGGTTTAAGTTATGATAATGAGGAAGCTTCATACCAGTTTGGTGGTCTGAGCTCTTACCATTTAGGAGGGGTTCTTGAACAAACAGTTGCCCCCTTTGTTCTCCCCCCCCCCCACCCCACTGGCAGGCCTACACGGGATTTATCTCTTGAAGTGCAAGCAACCTACAATGCTTGTGTGCTTGCCTTTGGCCAGAACCAGACATTGATTGGCCTAAACGGCTTGGCAAGAATTTTGGATCTTGAATCCAGTAGGACTTACTGATTGACTGTGGACTGGGCAGTGTTTCCAGCTTGATCTGTGAGTTTAATTATGAGGAAGCCTCTTCTAATATTTTTGTTCCAGGTAATAATATCCGCAAAGTAATGATAAACTGCAAGGGAGAGCGAGAGAGTACAATTAGAGTCAACTTATTTCTTTTGCTTTCCTGAGGCCATGCTCTGGGCTGGAAGTTGAGCTGCCCAGAGAGCATGTTTTTCTCCCATTTATCTGACCTTTGTGTCTTGCTTGTATTGCTTCTTTTCACTTTCAGTTTGCAGTCTCCCGCCTGCTTTTCATCTCCTTGCCTCTCCTCATTTGCTTCATTTATTTTCCCCTTGACATGCTTACTTGTCTCCATTTCCCACTGGGCATTTAACTGGACTCATCTCAACTAGCCAGTTCCTCTCCTGCTGCACTGCCCAGCCACCATGCAGTCTCTGGCTGCTCAAGGCTTTGCTCTAGGGATCATTTGGAGCCTTGTGCAATTACAGGTCAGAGTAGATGATCATGATGGTCCCTTCTGGCCTTGGAATCTATAATGTTTTTCCCTATTCAGCTGCCTGCCCTCTGATCTTTTTCTCTCCCTTTTCTTTTTGATTCACTTTAGGATCTTTCCTCGCCTTCTGGGGTGGACACATCCACATCGCAAGGGTGCGTATACTGAATCCCACCACCCGTGATAACCTGCTCAGTTGTCCTTGAAGCCAAAATGGCTCAGAGCTTCTCTGCTGCTCAGACAAAAGTGGCCAATTAAACTTGCAAAAGGATTCTTGCATGTTGGTGGCAAATGTACTGCAGAAGGGAATCGGGGGGGAGGAGGGGTCATAGTGGACCACAAGCTAAATATGAATCAACAGTGTGATGCAAAAAAGGCAAACATGATCCTGGGAGGCATTAACAGGAGTGTTGTAAGACACGGGAAGTCATTCTTCTGCTCTACTCTGCTCTGATTAGGCCTCAATTGACGTATTGTGTCCAGTTCTGGGCACCACATTTCAAGAAAGATGTGGAGAAATTGGAGAAGAGCAACAAAAATTATTAAAGGTCTAGAGAACATGACCTATGAGGGAAGATTGAAAGAATTAAGCTTTTTTAGTTTAAAAAAGAGAAGACTGAAGTTTTCAAGTATCTAAAAGGGTGTTACACGGAGGAGGGAGGAAGAATTGTTCTCTTTGGCCTCTGAGGATAGCACAAGAAGCATTGGACTTAAGTTGCAGCAAGGGAGGTTTAGGATGAACATTAGGAAAAACTTCCTGTCAGGGTGGATAAACACTGGACTGAATTGCCAAGGAAGGTTGTGGAATCTCCATCACTGGAGATATTTAAGAGCAGGTTGGATAGACATCAGGGATGATTCTAGACAGTGCTTGGTCCTGCCGTGAGGGCAGGGGATCGGACTCAATTACCTCTCAAGGTCCCTTCCAGTTCTAGTGTTCTATGATTCTATGCACATTTGGAGGCAAATTTGGCCCTACCTGGACTTGGCCAAATGTTGCCTCCAGTTACTTCAGTAGGGTTGGACACGTGGCTTTCTTGGTGTGGACATGTTATTATGATGGACGACAAATGAATGATGCATCATGTTTGCCAAGAAAGGCTGTATATGTGGGTGGTGATTCTGTGGCCACCAACAGTTTTAATGGCGTTGTGAGACTGACAACAATAGACACAGACTGAACCTCCAGCCCGAATACCTCAAGGGCCTATTCAGAGAGTGAACTGGTTGATGCTCAGCCGGAAGGGAGACAACATCCTTCTGGGATTTGCCACAAAGATGATGACAGATTCCCCCACCTTCCTGCTCCGTTCACACCCTTCCTTTTCTTTCCAGTCATTGTCAGGTTTTTCACTCTTTGGCATAGTCCTTTCCTCTGTGCTCTTTGGTTTCTTCTCAGCCACTTACTGTTTCCCAGAATGCCCTTTCCTAAGGCCTGTCACTCCTGCCAGTGAAGCCTCCCTCCTTTGTGCCAGATTCTTCTCAACTCGTTTCTCCTGCCGGCTACAGCCTCTCCTCCCGCTGTCCATCCCTGCACGCAAGCTGCCTCCTGCCCAGATTTTTCCCCTTTGTATCGCTACGTGGAGTCTCTCCCTCAGTCCCTACCTACGCACAGTTTCTTGCTCTAGTCTTTGGAAGGTGCCAAGTGTTTTTTCCTTGTTTTTATGGAAACACACTTGAATTCTTTTGACTGTGTTTGAAGTGTGGTTCTGCCCTGAAATATCTCCCTACAAAGGCTCCGTTTCACCCTGAAGATTTGCCCTTGGGCAGGTTTGCTGTCCAGCTGACTCACTTTAGGGGCTAAAATAGAGTTTTGCTACTTTTTACTCCCATTAAAACTAAGAGGCCCTTAACTTTGGGACACTGAACTCAATTCTCATCCAGTTCACGTCTGTTAGCTATGCAGCTGCTATAGCACCACCTCCTGCACCACAGCAACTCTGACGGCAATGAGAATTGTGCAGATTTCGCCTCGAGTTGGGTGGCAGAGCCTTTCCAAGCGACGAGGCAGGGGAACGAAAGACTCTGCGATCCCTGGCAGTTGGACAAAACCTCTTGGCTTCTTACACTGAGCATATTTTCTTCAGAAGTCACTGAGCCTTTAAGAGCGGCACTGCCTTTGGGAGTACCAGAGAGCACCTACCACAATCTTATGGGGTGGAGCGGCTCACCTGCAGCCCACTTCCTTCCCATGGTTTGAACCAGGCAAGGGATTGCTGTGCCCTCTGTTCGCCACAGTGACAAACACCTGAGTCACACAAGTGTTAAAGCTAACAGCTTAAAATGGTTTTATTAAAAACCCTTTTCCTTCTCCAGTTTGCTCCACGTCTACTGCCTTGATTCTTGAGTTCCCTACTCACTGGTCCCCACGGAGCCTGCCAGCCTGCACAGAACCCGAATTTCTCCTGGGGGGAGTAAGCCAATAAATGTTTAAAAAATCAACACCTATCACAGCTTCATCATCCATTATAAAGCTGTAAAAAAGGTGGCTATTGGGAGCTGGGTTTTTTGGCGGGTCACTTTAAGGATCGAGAGTTCAATCTCACCCCAATTCACCTCACTGGGATGCACCATTGACTTCAAAGATAGCGAGATTGGACCCCAGGACAGTTACAGTTTTTTCCTAGGCTTTATTCACATCTCACCTAATGTACTAGTTCTAACAGAAACTGCTCTCTCCCTGTGTGCATTTGTTTAGCTCGGGCTGGGCAATAATTTTTGGTGGGGGGGCACGCCAAGATTTTGGAAGGTGGTCAAGGGCCACACTTTTCTGTGGAGGAGATCAGGGTCTAGGATGGAGGTTGGGTGCAGAAGGGAGCATGGGGTGCAGGAGAGGGTGTGAGGTCTGAGAGGGAGTTTGGGTGAAGGAGGGGGTTGTCAGCTGGGGCAGAGGAATGGGGGGCAGGGGCAGGGAGGGTGTTCGGGTGCAGGAGAGGATTCTGGCCTGGGGGAGGCATGTAGGAGGAGGTACAGGGTCTGCGAAGGAGTTGTGACCTGGGGCAGAGGGATGCAGAGGGTTTGGATGGTGACCTGGGGGAGAGAGTTGGGGTGCTGGAGGGGCAGGGGTACCAGAGGTAGGCTTTGGCTGGGAAGCACTTACCCGGCCTGCAATTTTCCCAAGGCAAGCTGGGCTCCCCGCCTGCTGCAGTCCCCGGCCACTGAAAACTGCAGGCTGTTCCCTCAGCTCCAGGAGGGGGAAGAGGCTTGCACTGCCCCCATCCCCCAGGTCAATCTCTCAGCTCCTATTGGCTGGTGGTTTCCAGCCAATAGGAGCTGAGACATTGGCTGGGATCAGTTCCTATTGGCAGTTGTTTCCAGCCACTAGGAGCTGAGGATTGGGCTGGGGGCAGGGAGATCACACAAAGCCTCCCTTTCCCTACAGAGTAGATTGCCGCACAGATTGCATTTTAAACCAAGGCAGCTGCATCCCTGAGGGTCCCAGGCAGAGAGGTCTGTGTGCCGGAGCTGGTGGCTTGGCGGTCGGGCTGTATTTTGCCCAGCCCTGGTTTAGCGGACAGGGAAAGATTGCCAAGGTGCCAACCTGCCATTTTGGAGCAGAGAGATGATAGTG
This sequence comes from Pelodiscus sinensis, assembly GCF_049634645.1. NCBI lineage: Eukaryota > Metazoa > Chordata > Testudines > Trionychidae > Pelodiscus > Pelodiscus sinensis. Next base: position 3,592,176 of record NC_134720.1, on the reverse strand, counting down.
CAAATGGAAAATCTTTTATCCAGCAACTACAAGCCGTCCTATCATGCTGTGAGATGCAATGACAGCGAATTGACTGTTCTGCTTGCAGTGTCAATGCTGTTGCTGGCAGAATCTTCAGTGCAATGTTGAAGGAATGTTAATCACTCACGGCAGAATGGTTTTTCCTCCGATGTATCAAAAAACACTTTAGTCACGGGGGGATTCTTTAGCGTTAAATAGCTTTTCCATTTATCAGCATAGTAACCTGTAGACCACAGTGTGAAAATTCAGCATTAGGTGATTGCACAAGACCAAATGACAAGAGAAATCAAGTTAGTGCTGGATTTAGATCAAATTGCTTTTTAGTCACAAGGTGAATGTTGCAATTAATTACTGATAAAACACAGCATAAACATGGTCCCTTATTCTCTTTGCACTCCTGTGAGTAAGCTAAGTCAGCGTGTACATACTCCCAGGAATGAGGCCTACACATAGCTGTTTTTTGTCTCATATTTTAAGAGCCATCCTTTTAATAGCTAGTCTTTCTTGTCAAAACAAATGTTGCTCTGTAGAACAATAATCTCCCTTACTTTGGAAGTTGATTTCTGGGAGCTCGAGTATATTTTCTAGAGCCAAGGTCTCCTAATGTGGGAGGCTAAAGTTACACTTCTAAATCTATATTTGGACAAGTAAACAAGTGATCTGATTTTCAAAAGTGCAGAGCATTCAGCTGCTCCTGTTGAAGTCCAGAGGCCTGGTCTACACCAAAGGGGAAAGTCAACTTAAGATACGCAGCTCCAGCTACATTAATTACGTAGAGTCAGTGTAGCTTAAATCAAGTTTTCATGCCATCCACACAGCGGGAGCAAATGCTCCCATTGGTTTCCCTTGCTCCTCATGAGGAGCAGGACTACCAATGCTGATGGGAGTACCCTCTCAGTTCGAATTAACGGATCTTCACGAACATTAGAAGATTGACCTCCGGAGGGTCGATCTTCTCGTAGAACAGACAAGCCCTAAGGCTATGTCTACTCAGGCGGGTCATTGCGCAAGTAAGGCCGTTCTTGCGCAAGAATCCGTAGAGCGTCTACACTGCCCACCCGCTCTTGCGCAAGGAAATGTACAGTACGGCGTGGTAAGAGAGGGCTCCTTGCTCAAGAGCTACGCTCTTTTCCAACAGGTGTAAGCCCTCTTGCGCTGGAGCTCTTGTGCAAGAGGGCAGTGTGGACGCTCAGCAGGGATTTCGTGCACAAGAAAGCCCTATGGCTAAAATGGCCATCAGAGCTTTCTTGTGCAAGAGAGCGTCCACACTGCCATGGATGCTCTTGCACAAAAGCACAGCTCGCACATGGCACGGTGGACGTTTTCTTGCGCAAGAACCCTTGCGCAGGATGTTCTTGCACAATAAGCCGCCAGTGTAGACATAGCCTAAGAGTGCGTCTAGACTGGCAAGATTTTGCGCAAAAGCAGCCTCTTTTGCGCAAAAACTTGCCAGCTGTCTACACTGGCCGCTTGAATTTGTGCAAGAACACTGACGATCTCATGTAAGATTGTCAGTGTTCTTGCACAAATACACGACGCTCCCGCTCGGGAAAAAGCCCTCTTGTGCAAATGTTTTTGTGTAAGAGGGCCAGTGTAGACAGGGAAGAACTGTTTTGCGCAAAAAAGCCCTGATGGCAAAAATGGCAATCGGGGCTTTCTTGCACAAAATCGCGTCTAGACTGGCCACGGATGCTTTTGCGCAAAAGCACTTTTTGCGCAAAGGACCCATGCCAATCTAGACGCTCTTTTGCAGCAATACTTTTAGCAGAAAGACTTTTCCGTTAAAAGCATTTCCTCAAAATCATGCCAGTCTAGCCGCAGCCTAAGTGTTTAAGATGCTGAATGCCTCCTAGAAGTACTCCAATACTTAACAGCACCATGCGCTTATTCCACTATGCAGCTCCCCAAGGGTACATGAATTCTGCTCGCCCCTCCCTTCCCAAATCACCAAATTCTTGATTCAGCTGCTCCAACTCCTGAAGTACAGAGGTCCAGCTTTGCTGCCCTGTGCGGCAGCTGATATGGGAATGTACAAAGACTAGCTGAAGCCATTCAATCTATTTTCACGTTAATGTAAGCTAGGATTTATATCTACCTCTCCAGATGTGAAATGGTGTCATCTCACTCCCCTCCCAAAGGAAGCAGAGATTGTATTTGTTATGGGACTTTGCAAATAGCTCTGTCTCATGAGCCCTTTGGCTACAGGCACTGGAATGTTTGTTACATGTTCCGGGGAAGAAGCAGGGTACAGTATGACAGACAGCAGTGTGAGCCCTGTGGATTGTTAAAAGCCATCTCCGATACACAGCTCCACACTGGACACGAGATCATTCTTACCCAGGACAGGGCATGGCATGGGCTGGAAAGCCTCGCAGCTGGCGCACTTGCCATTCCTGTAATCGCGGTATGTATCACAGGGGTACGCGGTGATGTTGCAGCTCTTTCTCAAGGATGCCAGGTACAGGAAAACAGACCTCTGATGGTCGCATTTAAAATACTGCGATCCTTGTTGACACAAAGAGAAGGGATATTTTCATTAGAAATGTGTGCGTGGCAGGCACAATGCCAGTGCGACAGCAAAACAGGAGACACAACCCTGTTCAGGGACTGTAACAGCGTCCATTCTTAACACGAGAGGTTCACGGGGCCACGTCAAACCCTGCCCAGCAACTTGCTGAAGAGGATCACATCTTGGAAAGCAAGAAACTCAGAACCAGCGCCGCTTGTGCATCTCGCACTGTCCACCAGATGGAAGCACACACTGCGTATCCCACACTGCTCCTGGGCTGCACATAGATTAGCCCTCACCACTTCCTGGCTGTCAACCGGGACATACCTGTTCCTACCACGCTACGGGGGCTCAGACTCTACGCAACGGACTTCCATGAGACCAGGCCCAGAGTGTGGGTACGTTTACAATCCCCATCAAATGGCACCTTCCTACTCACCAGACACTAGCGGTTCCATGTGTCCCATCAAGCGATACCTGGCTACGGGAAGACTAGCCTCAGCTTAGCACTGCAGAGCCCCTGCGGGTATGCACAACTATGGCTTCTGCTCCACCTCGTGAATTAGTCACCAAGTTCTTCGCCGAGGGTGGTCACATCAGTGGCGCATTCCTGTTAAAAGTTCTTACAGAAGCACCTGATTGCATGGACTGTGCTGGAACCCGTAGCGATGTACTGACACCTGCTCAGAACACCCCCTCTCCAATTCGGCATGCTGGTGAGTAAGGAAGTTCTGTTAAAGACCTACAGCGGCCAAGCAGAAGGTCTGAGGCTGTGGGAGAAGGGCCAGAGCAAAGCCAATTTCCTGTGGGTGGAACGGGGCGTACAGATAGTTCGAAATAGGAAGCCTAGTCCAAACTATCTAGTTTGTGCCACGTGTAGCCGCGGGCACGGAGTCCGCACTAGCGGACATTTAAAAATGGCGGCGCCCGGCAACATGCAAATGAAGCCCGGGAAGTTCAAATCCCGGGCTTCATTTGCAAGTTCGTATGACTACATTAACCACCCTAGTTCGAACTAGGGTGGTAGTGTAGACATACCCTTGACTATCCTAAACAGTTTGGTATCATCTGCAAACTTTACTGCCTCACTGCTTACCCCTTTCTCCAGATCATTTATGAATAAGTTGAAAAGGATTGGTCCCAGGACTGACCCTTGGGGGACACCACTAGTTACCCCTCTCCAATCTGAAAATTTACCATTTATTCCTACCCTTTGTTTCCTGTCTTTTAACCAGTTCTCAATCCAAGAAAGGACCTTCCTTCTTATCCCATGGCCATGTAATTTACACAAGAGCCTTTGGTGAGGGACCTTGTCAAAGGCTTTCTGAAAATCCAAGTATACTATATCTATGGGATCCCCCTTGTCCGCATGTTTGTTAACCCCTTCAAAGAACTCTAAGGGTATGTCTACACTACCCCGCTAGTTCGAACTAGCGGGGTAATGTAGGCATACCGCACTTGCAAATGAAGCCCGGGATTTGAATTTCCTGGGCTTCATTTGCATAAGCGGGGAGCCGCCATTTTTAAATCCCCGCTGGTTCGAACCCCGTGTAGCGCGGCTACACGGGGCTCGAACTAGGTAGTTCGGAATAGGAATCCTAGTCCGAACTACCTAGTTCGAGCCCCGTGTAGCCGCGCTACACGGGGTTCGAACCAGCGGGGATTAAAAAATGACGGCTCCCCGCTTATGCAAATGAAGCCCGGGAAATTCAAATCCCGGGCTTCATTTGCAAGTGCGGTATGCCTACATTACCCTCCTAGTTCGAACTAGGAGGGTAGTGTAGACATACCCTAATAGATTAGTAAGACAGGATTTCCCTTTCTAGACAGTGGGGAGAGGCGGGAGAACCAAAGCGCACACAGGGGAAGTGACTTTGAGCTCCATGCTGCCTTTCATTGCCAAGACAAGCATTATGTCTTCAGTGTTGGCATCTCCATTGCACCGTTACTTGTTTTCTACACTGGTTCTAGTCCCACTTAGGTTCTTACACTAGATTTGAGCCAGATATTATATAAAAATCCCACCTTCTCTAAATGTTTCTACAAGCTCTGAGGATAAACGTGATCACTGAGCTTTTGCATGCAGATTCGTGGAAATAGGTGAATTTGCTCCACAACAAATTCTGATCCCCTTGGCTCACTTGGCAGAGAGCAGAAAATCAAGGATGGAGCAGCAGAAGATTGTGGCTCAGACCTCCTCTGGGACAAATTGGTGTGGCTCCCTGGACTTCGGTGCAGCTACCCCATGATACAACAGCGGGGGATCTGACTTTGGGTTGTCTTTCAAAAAGTTGGTTGTGATTGTTTTTTTCCTCTCAGTGAAGGTTTTTTCCCCACCATCACCTCCACTTCTTTGGTGATTGTTTGAAACCATTTTGTCCTCATTTCCCCAATGCAAAGTTTATTTTTATTGATTTATTTGAAAATATTTTTACCCTGCCTCTCTATTTAAAATATTCGAGGTGACTTACAGAGTTTTAAAACACAATATATACAAATGCAGAATAAAAGACCCCAAGAGGAGGGTATAAAAGTGTATTTCATTACCAGAAAATATCGTTTGCGGACAGCCTGGCTGGTCGGTTCCCCCATTGGCATAGAAGTCTATGTGTCCTAAAGCGTCTCTGTAGCCTAGTGCTAACAAAAGAAAATATCATTTTTAGAAAAATTAATAAAGTGCCAGGAAAAAGGAATTTCAAATGAAGAATTAGGAACAAATAGCAACGTGGATTCTTTTAGCATTGGATGGATCATCTGTGCAAGAGATTTAGCTTCCTTAATCTATTTATGCATCATTGAACTAAAAACCCCTGTTGTCGTAGCCCAGCTATGACATTAAGGGTATGTCTAGACTACAGGGTTTTGTCGACAGAAGCTTTGTCGACACATAGGCTGTGTCTAAATTACATGGCTCCGTCGACGGAACCATGTAGATTAGGGTTATAGGCAAAGGGAAATGAAGCGGTGATTTAAATGATCGCGGCTTCATTTAAATTTACATGGCTGCCGTGCTGAGCCGACAAACAGCTGATCAGCTGTTTGTCCGCTCAGCGCGCTAGTCTGGACGCTCCCCTGCCGACATCAAAGCCCTTTGTCGGCAGCCCCGTTATTCCTCGTAGAATGAGGTTTACAGACGTCGACAAAACTGCTGAGTTTTGTCGACGTTATGTCAACATAACTCGAAGGCAGTGTGGACGCAGGTATAGTTTTGTCGACAAAAGTCCACTTTTGTCGACAAAACCCTGTAGTCTAGACACACCCACAATGCCCACCATAAGACACGTGCATGGGGTGTATCTGTGCCCATGGTGGCTTCTCCTGCAGAGAAACCATGGGAGGGAAAAATCTAAGTTAAATGTCTCATTTTGTGGCATTTTTAGGGAATAAGTTTGCTGGGCCTTCAAGAAGATAAATGGATGGTCCTGACAGTGTTAACCCTGGGCTGTCTTCATGCCTTATCCAAGGGTAGCCCCTGGACTCTCAGACAGCTGCTGGAACAATCTGTAGAGTGAGGGGAGACTGAGCGCCATTGAATTAAACTGCAAACCCTCTGTATGGTGAAAACCACTTCACAGAGCCCCTTCTAGAGACTGATGACTCTTCTCCATGCAGAAGGAGACGATCCGGGAGTGGATTGTCCCCTCGACACACAGATGGGCCAGGTCTTGATCTGTTCCAGGAGGTGGATAATGAGTACGGAGCGGGTGAATGTCTGCGAGAGCCGGGGTGCGGCTGTTGTAAAAGTGAGACCTGGCCATTAGCGTGAGCTGCTGGGGTCTGGCAGGCGGATCGCGAGTGGGGGGGAGGAGAGTGCCACAGCAGGGAGGAATCACACGTAGGAGTGCAGATTACAGCAGAGGAGGGACCGAGGGGGGACAGAGGGTGGCTGGAGGCAGCCGGGGAAGAACGGGTCAAAGTCCAGGGCGGTGGCCAGGATACAGACTCACCTGGTGCAAGTGTTCCTGGCCTGAGGAGAAGAGCAAAGGGAAGCAGCATCATGCAAAGCTACATGGTGCCTCCCAGGTGACGATCACAGGGCAGGTTACAAGGGATGTGATGGCTTCAAGTTGGTGTGATTGGCTTTGCTGTTTCAGTTCCTATCTCCAGCTCCGAGTGATCTGTGCCCACTGCAAGCAGCAGTCGCCCATCTAGCCCTGGCCAGAGCTGGTTTTGAAGTGCTACTCCACAGGGACCACTCTGCCCTACCGCTCCAGGGACCGTAGCTCCTCTCCTTCCCGGCCAGCAAAGCACATGGATTCCTTCTACAGACTGGGATGTCACAGTGTTCCCTTGCTATGGGCCATGCCCCCGGGCTACCAGTCACAGCCCTCTGATGAGATCCATCCCCTTAGATCAAGAACCTAGCAGGGATAGCTCTTGAGTGAACAGTGACCCACTTTCTGAGCTGTGCAGAACAGGACCCCTCTCCCAGCCTGGCCTCACCCGATGATCGGAGTTAGGTCACAGCCCCGCACAGGCACAGAGCTCCAGGCAACGAGAGAGGTGCCCAGGTATTGTCCCCCATAGCCTTCTCCATCCTGCTGTCCAGGTCAGTTCCCGGGCGTCCCTCTAATGAAATGCAGGGAGGGAAGAAATGAAGTCTTACCGTCAATATCAGAATGAATGACGTCCACAAACTGGGCATCAGTAGGGTCTAGCCTTTCCTCCAGGGGCTTCCCGTTAAATAAGGGACCTGCGGGGTCAAGACCTGAAATGCAAAGTGAGGAGCTTGGCATGATTGTTTCAATGATTCTCGGTATCTATCCCTGGGAATGGGCAGTGCCCGCCTCCCATCCCACCGGGCACAGCGCGCTCACATACCGGGGTGGGCCTGAGAACACGCACACGGGGAGAGTTTTCCCTCCGTCCTAGTGAAGCACAAAAGAGAAACCTCCATTTGAGGCCCCTCGTGCTGAGCATAGGTTGCCAGGGATCCCCCTCAAGAGCGCGCTGTCCCTACTCGGAGTTTCTTCTGCTTCAGAGGGTGCCCAGGCTTCTACTTTTCCTGGCACGTAGCTGAGGGCTCAGCACGTCTGCTCTGGGGGCTAGTGTGACACCTGGCCTAGAAAGGGTTAAGCCTCCTGCTGGACAAATGACCCCAATCCAGCTTTCGGGGACTTACTGGGAGGTAATGTGTGTGTTGGTTTGCATGTGTACAGGCAGTCCCCGGGTTATGTACAAGATAGGGACTGTAGGTTTGTTCTTAAGTTGAATTTGTATGTAAGTCGGAATGGTACATACTGTAGGGGAAACTCTAGCCAAACATTTCTCCAGAGCTCAGTTTTATTCTCCCACACCTCACTTCCCTCAGTCCTTTATTCTCAAGCTGAGGTGTCTGCTGAGAAAAGCCGCTCCGCGTCTCCCTGGTCTGCTGGGGGGGGAGGGGCGCTAGCTTCACGTCTCCCTGGTCTGCTGGGGGGAAGCAGCTAGTGCGGGGTTGCCTCACCCCATTTGTAAGTAGGGATCCGATGTAAGTCGGATCCATGTAACCCGGGGACTGCCTGTATTGTCAGGGGGCTGAACACAGACACAGGCCTATAACCTAGGGTGTGTCTAGACTACATGCCTCCTTCGACGGAGGCATGTAGATTAGCCAGATCGGAAGAGGGAAATGAAGCCGCGATTAAAATAATCGCGGCTTCATTTAAATTTAAATGGCTGCCCCGATCTGCCGATCAGCTGTTTGTCGGCAGATCGGGGCAGTCTGGACGCGATGCCCCGACAAAGAAGCCTTTCTTCGTCGGCACAGGTAAGCCTGGTTTCACGAGGCTTACCTGTGCCGATGAAGAAAGGCTTCTTTGTCGGGGCATCGCGTCCAGACTGCCCCGATCTGCCGACAAACAGCTGATCGGCAGATCGGGGCAGCCATTTAAATTTAAATGAAGCCGCGATTATTTTAATCGCGGCTTCATTTCCCTCTTCCGATCTGGCTAATCTACATGCCTCCGTCGAAGGAGGCATGTAGTCTAGACACACCCCTATAGACTACTCCTGTAAGGACGCTTTGCAACTACAAAGCTCCTCAACGTTACTGTGAAGCTGCTCTCAGAACTGTGCTCCTGTCTTGTGTGTCCGTTGATCTTTGAGCCAGTACTCGCTCGCTCTCTTTTCTTTTTAATAGAGTTTAGTTAATAAGAATTGGCTGTAGGGGTGTGTGTGTGGAGTAAGATCTGAAACTGACCTGGGAGGTCAAGTGTCCAATCTCTTGGGACTGGTAGAACTTTATGTGAGTTGGGTGTATGGGCAGAGGTCTATGGTTGGGGTGTGTTGCTGGCTTCTGGGTAACTAGTGAGGTATTGTAGAAACATAACATACAAAGATAAGACTCAGAGGCTATTTTGTGCTGGCTTGGTAAATCTAAGTATTGGAATATTCACCTGTTTAGGAAATGGCTTCCCCATGCTTTGCAGTTTGGCTCTAACTGAGTAACCTCCATTGGCTCCCCTAGGACTCTGGGCACAGCTCAGCAGAAATTACTCAGCATCTCCGAGTAGCGTCCTTGCACCTGATGCTGTTGCATAAGGCCCAGCAGTAAAGTTGTGCTTTCTGTGTGTTCAGAACATAGGCCCGGCACTCGCTCACTAACCTTCACAGCATTCCCAGGAGCTCACTATGGAAAGTATTATTCAGCATATAGGCAAACTGAGGCAGAGGACAGAAGTGATTTGCCCAAGGCAGAGCACAGAGATTGGGAGAGGGGCTTACCTGTGATTCTCCCAAGTTTGCCATCATACATCTGTCCCACAAACCCAGCGATATGCGCTCCAAGACTAATTCCTATCATATAAACAGAGTCGAGCGATGCTCCGTCGGCCTGCAATTTAAAAAATGCCCATGATCATAGGTTACAGGAACGTTAAACATGTAAGAAACATCAAGAGGGGGGAAAACCACCCAGGTGGTTCCAGAGGTAATTAAATAGCCTGGTCTAATTTTACTTGTCAGGACTTCTCTAGTCTTTCCCAACACAAATGGAGGGGTCTCTTGAGACATAATGCCCAGTGCAGATTCCACTGAAATGAGCCCCCATTCACCCGTTGGGTATCACTTGCTCAATGCCCCTCCGTGAATCATTTCAGGGCCGGGACTAGGTTTCCATGGGGCAGTGATTATGCAGGGGAACGGTGATGAGTGCAGTGGCTGCTACCTAATTAATAATATACCTCAATTGCCAGCATGTGGTTTGAGACATTCATTGGCTAATTCAAAGACCCTAAGGCAAGCTGCTGAAGCCCATGGCTTCCTGCAACTATTAACTAACCTATGCAATATGTCACAGGAGCTCAGGTCTGGTCCTCCATTTCCTGCCCTGTACACTTTTGGCACATGTTCTTCAATGATCCCGCCCATGTTCCCAGTCACCGGGTACCAGCCAAGTGAAATCAATGAGACTGAAACAATCTTAAGAATGTAAAATCACTTTAAACAAAGTAAAATCACATTTTCATTCATGTTTTTTCACTCGCTCTGTTGGGACCCTGATGTTTCATCGGAAAAAAGACTGTTCAGAAGCCAATAACGCATTATGTGGGTAGTGAGAGGGCAGGGAACCTGTTGGGTATGGATAAGCCTGACTGAGTCACCGGTGTCATTGTAACTAGTATGAGGCTATCTCCTATTTGCAGGGGAAGTGTAGCTCAGGCCTTGTCTACACTGGCAAGTTTTGGCGCCAAAACCTGCCTTTTGGCAACAAAACAGTGAGAGCATTTACATTGCACTGTGACTTTTTTCGGGAAAAACACCCAGTTTTGGCGTCAAAAAACTTCCACCCCTGCGAGAGACTTTTGTCTTTTCCCCTCCCTTTATTGTTGACAAAGAACCAATGTGGACTCTGCTGTTTGTTTTGTTGAGAGAACTGCCTTCCCCCAGTATCCCACAATGCTTGGCCTGATGGCTCTACTCAGTGTTTTGTGATCTCTGCTGCTCTGCAGACATGTGGCCCCACCCCAGTCAAAGCCCCAGGAAGTATCTGACAACTGAGTGAGCTGCTCCGTTTGGGGAACAAACAAAAAACAAACCATTGGAGTGCTCCTGTTCTGCTGCTGCAGGAGGAGGACTGGAGAAAAAGCTGTGCTGCTTTGACATTCCTCAGCACAGAGAGTTCACGGAGCTAGGAGGGAATCCCAAGAAGTGCAGGGATCAGCTCTGCCTTCCCACAACACTGCACTGTGGGATGCTTACCCACAGTGCTTTGCTCTGTCTGTCCGCAGGGTTCTAGCCATGTGGCCATGAGTTGTCGACAGTGGGAAGCAGAAAAACTGGTTTGACTGGTTTTCACTTTAGTGCTATGGCTACACTACATGCTTCTTGCGCAAGAAGCCTTTTGCGCAGGAGTTTTTGCGCAAAAACTTCTTGCACAAGAGCACATTGTCCACACTGCATGGACGCTCTTGTCCAAGAAAGCTCTGATAACCATTCACAGAATGGCCTTCAGAGCACCTGTGCTTTTTTCCGTAGGGATTTCTTGCACAAGAAACCCCTCTGGAGCATCCACACTTGCCTTTTTGTGCAATAGCTGTAGCGCTAAAAGGAGTTATGCCTTGTAAAAGGAGGTTTACCTACGCAGGAAAAAGCCCGCTCTTCTGCCGTTTTACAGTTGATTTACTTGCGTAAAAGTGCATTTGAGGTGTGGATGCTCCAAGGGGTTTTGTGCAAAAACCTTGCAGTGTAGACATAGCCTTGGTGACTTTTACATGTCAACAGCACTTTTGTTGCCAAACCTTCAGAATGTCGACATAGCCCCCGTGGGACACCTTCACATCCCACGTACCCAAAACATTCAGCATCCTCTTTATGTGGAGAGACCACTTAAGTGCATGTAATTTAGTGTTTAGGTCCTTACAATCATCTCATTTGTATTTCCTCTGCCATCCAAGTTAGTAGCTTCACATTTAAAACCATTCATCCCCGGATGTGAACTGAACTAAAATTCAGTCTCCCAGGGAGCCATTTCTGAAGTGGTTTCAACCAAATCTGTACTTTCAGATGTCCAAATCAGTACTTTCAGATGCCCCCTAACTTTTGGGACTTGTAGTTTAGGGAATAGTAGTGGGGTGCCCCCAAACTCTAAGGGTATGTCTAGACGACAGGCTTTTGTCGACAGAGGTTTTGTCGGCAGATGCTGTTGACAAAGCTTCTGTCGACAAAGAGCGTCTAGACTACATCCAGTTCTGTCGACAAAGCAAGCCGCTTTGTGGACATGAGAGTGTAGACGCAAAGGACAGTGTAGATGCAATAGCACCTTCTGTCGACAGAAATCTGTCAACAAAAGGTGTTATTCCTCGTAGAATGAGGTTTACCGCCGTCGACAAAACTGCTGAGATCTGTTGATGTTATGTCGACAGAACTCGGTGGTAGTCTAGACGAAGGTATAGTTTTGTTGACAAAAGTGAACTTTTGTCAACAAAACCCTGTAGTCTAGACACACTGTCGAACATCCAGCAGTCTAGTGTGCCCCTGCAAATCTGATTTCTGAGGCACTTGAAAGCAAATCCTTAGAGTTCTGCATACAGAAATCAGGGTGCTTCAGATTAGAGGTTTTTTACAAATATTGGACTATGTAGCACTTTAAAGACTAACAAGATGGTTTATTAGATGATGAGCTTTCGTGGGCCAGACCCACTTCCTCAGATCAAATAGTGGAAGAATAGTCACAACCAGGTGATTCCTTAATTTCGTGGATAGTGTGAGGCAGAGTCTTTCACTGTAGTCAGTACAGTATGTTGATCTTAATGGATTGTTCACTTTCAGTCCTTTATAACACCTGATAAGTATTTTATACAAGAAACAGAAAAACATCAAGAATGACATTTCTAACTTAGAGGTGTCATTCATGCTAAAATTCGACACTCTATATCTGAGTCTAAACAAAGGATCTAGTTATCTTACCCATTACAAAGATAGCTTCCCCAATTATCACCTCTAATATCATTAGCCCACAGACATTCACCTCCCCCCCATCCCCCTTCTGTTCTGAAATTTGATTTGTCCTTTTCATGTGTGTTCATTTTTTTTAAATTGTATCCTTTGGTATATATGGTTGTGACTATTTTCTTCCACTATTTGATCTGACGAAGTGGGTCTGGCCCACGAAAGCTCATCACCTAATAAACCATCTTGTTAGTCTTTAAAGTGCTACATAGTCCTGTATTTTGCTTCAGCTACACCAGACTAACACAGCTACATTTCTATTACTATTTTACAAATATTGTTACTCCAAGTTTAAACTGAATAATTCTGTCAAATGTTAACATGCAAAGTCACAGTAACGATTTTGGCACTACATATCTTTCAGTTTACAATTATTACTTCATCTCTTTAAAGATCAATTGGCTTTCCCTCAGACTCTGTTGTATTAAATCCTTCCTTTACTCTGTTAGCTCCGTCACAATGATTGTAAACATCTAACTTACCACCATCTGGTCTATAACTGTCTTCAAGAATTCAGCCACTTTCTTAGTGTTGCTAGAAGCCCTGTGATAGAGCAGAGTGGTAGCCCCGCGGTTCCAGTCCACAATGATGATGTTGATGTCTTCCGCAGAGAGCAAAAGCTGCACTGTTTCTTGTATCCAGACGGGGGGAGAGCCTGTGGGTCGGTAGCCATGCACAATGAGGATGGTTTTCTTGGTCACGTTCAGATACTTGGAGCCGGTTGACGTGAGCGTTTCAGCGCAGTCCTGGTTTTGTCTCGTGTACAGCATTAGCTTCACTCTCAAGTCTGTGCCAATCAAAGCGCTGCTTATGCCCAGACCTGTAAATGCCGGGCATGCTTCTTCCGCGCCTGAAAACGGGGGATGGCAGGTCGTTATTAGTCACATTAGCGGCATTAAACATCTCTCTGCTTTTTTCCTCATCAGCCCAAGCAAGACTGAAGGATTTTCACCATGAATTCCCTCCCTTCGGGTCACGCGTTTCCCTCCTTTTCCCCTCAGCATCTACTGGGGCATCCAGGGAACTCAGCTGTATCTGCAGCATTAGGATGAAAGTCTCAGCCTGCACCTGCATGTCACACATCTGGCCAGCACCTTTCCACTGCCTCTAGCTCTGTGTGTGGTCCCGCTCTGGTCCCTCCCTCTGAAGCGCCTGGCGTTGGCCATAGTTGGGAGACAGAACACTGGGCCAGCTGGACCATTGGTCTGACCCAGTGGGGCCGTTCTTCTATGTCCTCTGCACTGTGCCCATCCCCACTGTGGCACCTGAATGCCTCCCCATCTAGGATGGACAAGTCAGAGCCCTCACAAGCCGTGCGCCTTGCATGTCATTACAAGGACACGCCAGCCGGTAAGCACACTCAGCACCTCTGTCTGACAGCCATATTAACGGCTTCCTTGCTCAGGTCTGGACCTGCTGCTAGGGAGACTGTGGGCCAAATTCAGGGGAGGCACGAGTGGGCACAGCCCTAATTAGTGAGTGATGACCCGGAGGCATTTGCAACCACCTTTGGGAGGGGAGGGGTGCGAGACTAGCAGGCTGGGGAAACGAGAACACAGCTACCAATGTAGCCAACCAGAGAGGCAACTCACACGTGACGTCCCTGGCCCACACCAGGAAGGGAGGAAACGCTGCTCCTCCTGCCCCACATGGCAGCTGTACTCCAGAGGCTCCCCGGTCCCTTTCCCGCTGATCAAGACACTCTTTGAGTGACTAGGGATGGAGACAAGCCCTAGAGAAGAGCGTCTCCAGGTACCTGTACATCTTGGCAGCTCTTGATTGTGTGTCGTGGTATTTGGAGGCTCTTCCCCTTCACACAGCAAACGCAACCATAATTGCCCAGGGAGACCAGCCTACCCAGGGACCAGCTTGCAATTGGTGTGAGAGTTGTGCGCTCTTTTGAAGAGCAAATCCAAAGTACCATTCCCAGACAGGCGGCCTCGTAGAGAGACTTAACAAAACCCTACCAGAAACGCTGAAGTGCTTCATCGGATCTGACCAATCACTTCCACCACACTTACTGCTCCTAAGGGAGGTCCCACAGGCCCTAAGGAATTCTTCCCCTTTGGACTATGGCGGTGAGCCTCGAGGGAACGCCTTTGGCACCTGGGTTTATTTGCTAGTGAAAAATCTACAGGCGGCACCTCAGAGCGAACAAGGTTGTAACTGAGGGGCGTGGCTGAGTACATCCCTTTGGGGAGCCTGAGTCCTGTTGCTGATACTGTCAGCGGAGTCTAACAGCGGATCCTGTTGGCAGGATCCTTACGAGGCAGCTAGACAAGTAAGACTGTTCAGTTATGAAATTCAGTTCCCAGGAAGAAGAAGCGAGATCAGAATCTACCATGCAGGGCCGGCCTTACCATGAGGCCAACTGAGGCGGCCGCCTCAGGTGCCAGACTGGGGGGGGGGGCGCCCCTAGGACCCAGAGAATCGAGACCTTTCAAAGTTTTGGCCCAAGCGAGGGGGCATGGGGGCGTCATTTGAGCTCCCTGCCGCAGGTGCCAAAATGTTGGGGGCCGGCCCTGCTACCACGTGAGTCTTCTCGGGCCCTGCACCACTTGGGAAGCTTTGCCAATGACTCCTTCCCCCGAGACGCCCGCATTAGCCCCTCAAATTCATATCTGCCAGGGTGGCCTGCTGCTCCCCACAGCTCCCATCGTCGGGGAACGGTGAACCGCAGCCACTGGGAGCTGCAGGAGGCCAGGCCTCTGGATGGTCAATGTCAGCAAAATGTCTGGTGGCCGGCTAGCAGCTTGCCCTGGTGGGCCGCAGGCTGCCCACCACTGCCGTGAGCTCTTGGGGGGGAGTCACGCTTCTCAGGATAGTGCCTAACACAAAGGGGCATCGGTCGTGCCTCCAGCTGCTACCCCAATACAAATACATACAGTTTTATTTCTTATTGTTACCATCATCCTCCCCACAGCGGGAAGGGATCAGACAGGCGCTGGGCCTGCGAGTGGCTGCCAGCGCAGAGCACTACGCCTATTGCTTAACTTGATTCGCCCCCACCCGGAGCCAGCGCTCAGACTTGCTCAGGCAAGCACTGTGCCACGCACCGCAGTCACCAGCCCTCAATCGAAGCTGCATCAGCCTCCGGGCCAGCTGGCGTCTGTTACAGATCAGATCCTGCGTGCTCCTCCAGGCACAGGGAAAGCCTCGCAAGTAGCCATTCCACGACTGCTAGAATTGTGCCCCCGTGCGCCGTACCGTCAGATTAATGCTGCAGGCTTGCGGAGCCTTTCGGGACCGTCGTGGGAAGGCTGCTCTGCACTCGAGACTGAACCACGTGAGGAAAGGTGACAGCGGAGAGCCAGCGAGTGACAACTATTTTGCTGTAAACGCTGACAGATCCAGGGAGCCCTTAACCTGCTTGCTTTGGACATGGCTTTGCAAGTTACAATACCATTTCGCCAACGTAGTTTATAGCTCCTCAGGATTTAACTGTATGTACAATGCCAAAAACCCAGGCTGAGACATGCTCTGACCGTGCCCACATCCACATTCTTGAGGAAGGGTAATTACGTTTTTAAACCTCCCCAGGGATCTCTTTTCACACGCACAGGTACAGCCAAGAGGGGCGGCCGTTTGGTTTCAATGCTGCGCGCTGGCACACAAAAAACCTCTGTGCGTCCAAAGGGAATTTCTGCGGTCCCCTAATCTCTCCTTAAGGGCTTATGTGCGCACACATTTAAATCACAGCAAGCCGGTGGGTTTATCTACCCCACCCAACCCTGCCCGTGGACAGCCCTTTCCGACACACATCAACAGTTTGTTACTGTACGTCGATCTAGCTCTCTTTGGAAGGGGACTAGATCGAAGCACATTAACAAACGGCAAATGTGTGTCAGCAAGACAGCAGTCTGCAACAACATAGTGCTGGGCAGTCACACCCCAGCTTGCTGCAAACAAATTAATTGCGTAGACAAATCCTAAGGCCATAATACTGTGTTTAGTGTTGGCGTTTTTATAGCATACATTAGACATACCATTTTCTATTATCCTACAGCATCCACATATTAACTTAGTAGGAGGCTGTATAGCCTAGTGGGTCGGGACCCAGACTAGGACTCATGAGACCTAGATTCAATTTCCAGCTCTTCTGCTGACCTTGGGCAGGTCATTTCTCTCCCCGTGCCTTAGTTTCCCCTTCTGTAAAACCAGGGATACGGTAAAAAGCTTTAAGAGATATTGTGAGGGAAGGTGTGTCAGATTATAACTTCTAGCGTGTATTTATCAAACACATCATGCAAAAGACCTCGGGCTCCTGGGAAGCCTTGAGATTGCTGAAATATCCCTGAGTATTTATCAAAATATTTCTTTCTTTTTAAGCTCACAAAATGCAGGTGTTTTTCCTGCCAGAACTGAGGTGCAAAATTACAAGCTGATTGCAGCCTTCAGCTGTTTGTTAATAAGATGCCCTGGGAGTAGTTTCCTTAGGGTTATAGAGGTTTGTTCTTGAGCTGCATGAAAGGACTGGTTTGTAGTAATAAATGCCAAATTATACACTTATAAAATTCATAGACTTTGAAAACCTTATTTATTCTACAAGTTATTGCTGCAAAAAGATCACCACAATTAACAATTGTAACAGCTAATTATTGTGCTTACCCAAGAGATGTTTATACAAAGTGGAGCTAACATACCATTACTCATTCTGTTTTTATATTTATACCCACTTTAAAACAATCTTGTTCATCTAACCAGTAGATTTTACTCCCAAATGGAAACAATTCAAATCAGCATTTCTAAGCTAAAGGCTGAATAGGTTCATGCTACGATGACATCTGAAAAACATGTCCCGTTTGTTGAGAAAGTAAAAAAAAAAGTTACATTTCTTACCTGCCCTCACCCCCCCCACCAAAGAGATGAAGAAGAAATACAGCTTCAGCATATGGAGTAAGTCAGTCAGTCGCCATACAACAGCCTCATTCAAACAGAGAGAAGTGTGTCGCAGGCCAGGGCTTTACAATTTCTTTCCCCGGCGCTTGCTCTCGTTCATATCACCGGCAAGCTGCAGACTCAAGCGGTGTCAGTAGGTGTGGTGACAAGCAGGAAGTTGATATACCAGGAATAACCCCTAAAATCTCAGATCCAGGCCTGCGCTGCTCGAAAGGGTGAGGCAGTTTCTAATCTTACAGGTTATTTTGTTTCATTTATTCTGATCTGGGGAGTGACTAAGCCAAGCCATGGGCGGTTGGGTAATGCGCACTGAGTGGCACTTGGGTTAGCTGTGTTGAAATTTGGGAGATTACTGGAGGTCTTTTTTTGCCGTTCACAAGCAATGCCAGAAAGGCGCCCAAAAGCGCAGCCGTTTCTGCTGGTCTCATATGCCTCGGGCAGGCCCAGCCTTGGCTTCACAGGATCCTAAATGAAATAATTCAGCCCCTTATGAAGAGATCCCCATGACCCCGTGTCTCTATGTGATGGGGCAACACTCGCCTCTTGCGAGCGCCCTCTCTGACCAAGCGTGCGAGCCTGCACCCTCTCTGTGCCAGCTGCCTCTTCGGCAACTCAGCCCCCCTGGCCAAGTCACGCACTCCGTGTGAATTGATTACGCACAAACCCCTTCTGGGATACACCTTTAATAGGGACCCATCTCAGTGCCCTCTGTCATGTCCCTTTGAGTCCATTCCCCACTCTGAGAGAGCGTAGTGCCGCCAGGGCTTCTTCTCCTGGACACAGAATCTTTGCCTTGACCTCAGGGCTTTATCTCAAAGTCCCATCATAGCGCCTCGGTCTCCAATAGCTCTTCACACTGAGCTCTCTGCAGTGCTGCTGCTGCTGCTCTCTCAGCCAGTCTCCCGGGCTACACACCTTGAGGTCTCCAGAGGCACTGACTGCTGTCTGGCACGTCAGCTCCTTTTATAGGGCTGTCCCCTGATTGGCTGCTTTCTCTGTACCACTCTAGCCTGCTTGGAGGATCACTCTCTATGGCTTTTCTGCGGTGGGGTGTGGCAAAAGCCACCCCCTCAGACCCTAGCATACCTATTCCCCCTGCACCGCCTATCCCCTTGGCATACTGAGATCAACCTCCCCTGCTGAGAGAGCGTGCCTTCTAACAGACTGACCCTCACGCATGCACATGCTGAAGAGTCAGGTGGGGACCCAGCATACTGCCTTTTGAGCAAGGGAGGGAACTTCCAGAATTGAGTCTCAGCTGCATCCTGCTTGGTGCGTGTCTGGCATTTCAAGGCATCCCTCTAGGCAGAGGCCAGTCCTGGGTGCGGGACTAGTCAATATTTACATTCCTGACTTTGATAACGGAGTGGGAATACGCTTATAAAATGCGCAGCTGGGAAGGCTGCCAGCGCACTGGAGCACAGAATCCACCCCCTGCCACCCATTCCCAGCTTCTGACAAACAGAGGCTAGGGCCACCATCCCTGCCCAGCCTGGCTAGTAGCCACTGATGGCCCTATCCTCCATGAATCTATGTAGGCCTTTTTTTAACCCAAACAATAACTCCTGTGTTTGTAATCCCTGGTCGTTTGGAGGCACCTCACATTTGAAACAGAGATTGTCAGGGCTCCTCCAACCAAAATGTAGCAACCAGGGAAATTCTCGACAGTACAGTGAAGAATTAAAGCATCATAATGGTTTTGCCTTTCAAATTACGTTAGAGATCTAGAAAAAATAACTGACTCATTGGAGGCGAATTATCATGACTCACTCATTTGCATGTACGGTGGGACTGGTTAGCATTCTTCCAGCCCTGGTTAGTGTGTCCAGGAAATAAACAGAAACTTACTGAATTGAGATCCGACCATTTCCAGTCAGTCCTGATGGGGGCCTGTTCTCTGGTCTCAACTTGTAGTGTGGCTGATAGAATGTGCCAGCCAATCAGAATGCTGGGTGGCTGATTTCCTGCTAAACCACGCGGTTATTAATAAAAGGATCCGTTTTTTAAAATCTGTTGTTAGAAGAAAAGCTATTTCTGGGTTTCTCCCTATGGTTCATTGCCTTGTACCTGCTTCTAAGAAGGCTTTTCTGGGAAGTGGGAGCCAGTTTATGGCATGTTACCAGCCAGCCTCACTGTCCTTCTTCCACGCCCCCCATCCTTTCCTATGAACATTGCATTTCTTTTACAGTGCTTTTACAGGGCTCTGACTACTACTGCTGCCAATCACTTGGGTCTGGGGGCAACTGCCTCCTTTCCCCCCCATAGGTAGCCCTGATCTTTTTTATGAGTCTGAGCTCAGAACTCTACTCACATCTGTGGCATTCTGATCTTTTAACCAACACTCTCTCTGTCTCTATTCTTTTTTTAATAAATATTAGTTTAATTAATAAGAATTGGCTGTAAGCATGTATTCGGGTAATATCTGAAGTATTCATTAATTAGGTGGGTAATGTGTCTGATCCTTTGGCATTGGTAGAACTTCTGTGATGATTAATAGAAATGTAGCCGTGTTAGTCTGGTGTAGCTGAAGCAAAATACAGGACTATGTAGCACTTTAAAGACTAACAAGATGGTTTATTAGATGATGAGCTTTTGTGGGCCAGACCCACTTCCTCAGATCAAACTATTTGATCTGAGGAAGTGGGTCTGGCCCACGAAAGCTCATCATCTAATAAACCATCTTGTTAGTCTTTAAAGTGCTACATTGTCCTGCATTTTGTGATGATTAAGATTTTCATTATGCCTCATCATATCTGACTTGGGTGTCTAGGTGGAGGCCCAAGCTGCATTGCTATAAGGGAACTGGCCCTTAGCCTCTGTGTAACCAGTAAGGTATTATCATACCTGCTTTGTGCTGGGTTGGTATGCCTAAGTATTGGAATATCCACTAGCTCTGGGAGATTGCCTGATCCATTCTTTACAGTTTGCCCTAATTGAATAACCTAAGAATGACTGCTCAGGGACCCCGATCACAACAAGGTTTGCCTTGGGAGGTATCATGTGAAAACTCACAATCTGATGATCGTTATTGTCCTGGTCAAATATATGCAGCACCGTTGTATGTAAAGTTATGAATTCCACTGTATGGTGCTATGTTCCAAGCCTGGGGAGAGGCAAAGCAGTTCCTCAGAGATAAGAGCAACCTGCAACTCAGCCAGGTGTAAACAAGATCAAATGGGCCATAACCTGCAAAGTGGCTATTCATTGGCAGGAAAAGGGACGTGAGTGAAAAAAATTGACATCTTAACAAGGGAACAGCATGATATTTCCATCTTCACAGTCTATCTATCGCCACTGTCCCAGCTAGAGATGCTTCTGAAAGGAAGGAGAGGACTATAAAACGGAGGGGCAGACCCCCCAAAGGATCCCCACTCCACTTCAGTCTTGATTTTTCACACGTCTGGTCACTCTAGGTGAATGACATGGAGCTGCAGAAGGCACAGACGTGTGGGCTGAGGGCAAGACACAGAATTAATGAATTAGAATGTCAGGGTTTGGGGGAGAAGATGGAAGCTCCGGGCCAGGGGGTAGGAGCGAGAGCCTCCACAGGAGGCAGAATGCCTGAGAGAGCTGGCAGCATGACAACTATCACACGCACTCAAAGGAGAGCAGGCAGCATGACACTGTCTCGGACACACGCTCAGGGGGAAATGAAGTTCGAAAAGGAAAAGACAGACTTAAGACCACACTTTAATCTTTGTAAATCCAGGTCTGGCTTTGAGGGTCAATGTTGTGATTAATGAGGGGCTCTGAGGGTGTGTCTAAACTACATGGCTCCGTCGATGGAGCCATGTAGATTAGGCTGATCGGCAGAGGGAAATGAAGCCGCGATTTAAATAATCGTGGCTTCATTTAAATTTAAATGGCTGCCGTGCTGAGCCGACAAACAGCTGATCAGCTGTTTGTCGGCTCAGCACGCTAGTCTGGACGCTCCCGCGCCAACCTGAAAGCCCTTTATCGACCTCCCCATTATGCCTCGTAGGATGAGATTTACTGGGGAGGTTGATAAAGGGCTTTCATGTCGGCAGGGGAGCGTCCAGACTGCCCCGATCTGCCGACAAGCAGCTGATCGGCAGAGCAGGGCAGCCATTTAAATTTAAATGAAGCCGCGATTATTTAAATCGCGGCTTCATTTCCCTTTGCCGAACAAACAAATCTACATGGCTCCATCGACGGAGCCATGTAGTCTCGACGTACCCTGAGTGTAGGGCTACGTCTACACTGGTGGCTTCTTGCACAAGAACAGCTGTTCTTGTGCAAAAACTTGCTGGGTGTCTACACTGCACGTGCGTTCTTGTGCAAGTAAATTTACAGACTCGAGTCAGAAAACAGGGCTTCTTCTGGAAGAGTTATTCCTCTCCCCACGAGGAATAAGCCCTCTTGCGCAAGAGGGCAGTGTAGACAGGCAACATGAATTTCTTGCGCAAGAAACCCCTGTGGCTAAAATGGCCATCAGAGCTTTCTTGCGCAAGAGAATGTCCACACTGCCATAGATGCTCTTGTGCAAAAGCACATGCCAGTGTAGACATGCTCTTGTGGAAGACTTTTTGCACAAGAACTCTTCAACATAACAGTTCTTGTGCAAGAAGCTGCCAGTGTAGACGTAACCCTTAGGAGTTTGAACTTTTGGGGCAGGCTATGCAGAGGATAGGAGCTAAGCAGAGAATATTCAGAGCAGAGTCCTGAACAAGGGGAAAATCTGCGTGTCCTGAGTGACTGAGCAATATTTGTTCCTGAGGTTTTTAACCTTATAGTTGTTTATATTTTTTGGCCTCTTATTTTAGCCCTTCAGTTTGCTGACTTTTCAGTTGGCTTGGTCAGGTTCAAAGGTCAATAGGGGCTTCACCTGACATGGCTGACTGAAAAGACAATAACAGCACTGAGGAAATGAGATCAAAAGCCTGTCAGAGGTTGTCCGTATCGCCTGGCACTCCCCGCTTCCCATGAGCAGGGATTTGAAAGCTGGAAAAGAAGGGATTAACTGAATTAAGGCTGCCTGGCTGCTGGATGGTGAACACAGCTGATTGAAAGGGAATAGAGGCTGCTACTTTGGAGGGAGGGAGGAGAGGCTTTATAAGAGGTTCAGCTGCTTGGGAGGAGCCTTGGCCACAGGCCTTCTGTAGAAGTGAGTTTGGAAGCAGGTGCTGTGAGTAATTGCAGGGGTGGGAAGTAAGGTGGCTGAGCAGAGCAGAAGCCAGGCGTGGTGACTCAGCTGCCAAACTTACAGGGTCTCTTGGGTGATGCTCCATGCAAACTATGTAAGGAACTGATTTGTGTAGAACCACACATTTGTAATATCAACAGTGGGGTAATGTAGGGCAAGCTTGCAGCAGCTGTGACCCTGCCAGAGAATTTCATCTTTCTTCCCCTTGGTAGGTATGGGAAAGGGCTTACATTATGATGGCTGGGGTCATCTACTCTTCATGGCCTCTCTGCTGTATCGGTCAAGTGGTGGGAAATGTATGTGTGGGTGGCAGGGAGGGTTCTATGCTGCAGGATCTCCCTTCATCTCTGGCCAGCAAACAGCCAGTTGAGGAGAACATTTTATAATCCCTCCTGAACTGGGCTAGATTCAAATTGGTGTCCTACAGGGGAAAAGTTCTGTGGGTCATTAGCAATATTTCATGAGCATTTCCTAGCTTGAGTGAGTGACTTTACAACCATTTGTTGGTTTTTAATTTTTTTTTCTGTTACAGACTAACACAGCTACCCCTGTGAACCTTCCTAAGTTCTTTTAATGCAGCTTGTCAATGTAATGCCTTGGCTTTTCTTGCAGTGAAAAGGTAAAAAAAATCCATTAAGTGCAACTGTAATCCCACCACCCCCAGCATGTTGGTTTGGAGCCACACCTGTTAACGTTGATGGCTGTTCCTTGGGCTACCAGGTTTTGCTGGCTGGGAGCAGGAGGCTGTTCTTATGTGAGCCTGCATTAGAGGAGGATGCATAATCAGCTGTTTCAGTGTGTTATGTAAGCATGAATAACCCCAATTTACAGACTGCACAGTTAAGGAAAAAGATATGCCCTGTGCTTTCTGAGAGGAAATTTGGGTTGGCTGTATTCATATTCCTGGGTTCTATCTCCAGCTTAGGTAATCTCTTTGAGGGATATGTTTAGTAACAACTGGGAAGGAGAGCCACTTATCAACAGTCAGTGGAAATGAAATTGGAACACATGCATGCCTGCCTTCCAATATGATGCACATCCTCCTACGCCAAAGGCTGTTTTAATAGGGAAGCAACACCAGGATCATCGTCCATTCTCTTATTGGGCATATGAATTCTGTGATCCAATGAAGTGAGACGTTAGGGCAATACAGACAGGAAGATCAATGGCGTTGAGGTATTTTAATATGGTGACAGAGAGCTGTGATGGTAAGTTACAATCTTCAGCAGTGTAGAACTTGTCACAAATCGGAATGGATATTCCTAAGGACAGAAAAATGCATCTCTCCTTGCCAGACCTCTCTGTCCTGCTGCATACCAGCTCTTGTCCACTTTTCATACAGAAAGTGTCAGGCGCTTACCAGATCAGGCTGAAAGATCACTCCTTAAGGCTAGTATATTCCATTGCTCAGCCATGAGCAGGAGACCTGATTGTACGCATCACTGGTATGCTACACCCTGTAGTGGAGAACTGCTAAATTAGCTGCTTGTATATTGCAAAGTAGACTGATGACGCACAGGGACTCTTGCTGCACCTCTTGTCCGTCATGTCAGCTGTGCGATAGAGAAGCCTTGTTACTTAAGCACCTCTAAAGGTCTCAGGAAAACAGAGAAGCAACAGCCCATCCATGGGTAAATTTGTAATGTTCAGAAAAGGTATTTTATTTTTATTTTTGGCCCGCCCCACGTCCATATAATGAAAAGAACTTGTACTTTCAGATTTTGAGGGCTATGCCTAATTGAATAGTAGAAGTTGTTTTGAAAAGGTGAACACATTTTACATAGCTTTTGAAATGGGCTTCAAAACTAATTTTTGAAATTGTGAGTTGAGTGAGGTAATCTTTTCTTGGACCAATGTTTGCTTGGCAGAGGGAGATGAGGTTAGGATCTCACACACAGCTCTTCCTCAGGTCATTTCTGAAGTGTTTAACATTTTTTGTCCTGCTTAGTCACAAAACTGAAGACTTTACCAAGTACCTTCTGGTATGGTGCCCATCAACAATTTGTGTGTATTGCTCAGGTGTGGAACCACCATGAGCTCTGTAAATAACAAACATGCTAGGGAGGGTGAGGCATGAACCCAAGCAATGGGCAGCACTCCAGCACTAGAAGGTAAAATGTTGAAGGTGAGCAGTAGCTGGAAACCAGGAATGAATCTTTGCTGTTGAAATTGATGGAGGAAACAGCTGGTGGAAAACAGAGGGGTGGCTTTTTTTTGGGGGGGGGGAAGAGGAGAAAGTGTGAAGTGGTGTGTTGGTGGGAGAGGGCATTGCCAGGGTAAGGAGTGGGGGTGTGTGTGCTGTGAGGGAGGGATGTGTTTGTGGTGGGTGTGCTGGTCACGGGAGGAGGGGTGTTTGGGGGGGTGCTGGTCAAGGGAGGAGGGGTGTTTGTGGGGGTGGAGGAGGGGCTGGTCAGTGGGGGAGGGGTGTGTGGGGGTGGAGGGGGTGCTGGTCAGTGGGGGAGGGGTGTTGGGGGGGTGCTGGTCAGTGGGGGAGGGGTGTTGGGGGGGTGCTGGTCAGTGGGGGAGGGGTGTGTGTGGGGGTAGAGGGGGCTGGTCAGTGGGGGAGGGGTGTGTGGGGGTGGAGGGGGTGCTGGTCAGTGGGGGAGGGGTGTGTGGGGGGGTGTGCTGGTCAGTGGGGGAGGGGTGTGTGGGGGTGTGCTGGTCAGTGGGGGAGGGGTGTGTGTGGGGGTTGCGGGTGGTGTGCTGGTCAGTGGGGGAGGGGTGTGTGTGTGGGGGTGCTGATGGGGGTTGTGGCACTAGCGAGTGGCAGGGAGCCGGGTCGGTGCCTGGCGGGGGCGGAGCCCGGCTCGCCCCGCCCACCGCCATGAGACGCGCGCTCCTCCGCCAAAGGTGATGCAGAGACGCGCGCGGCGCTCGGTCCCCGCCCCTCCCTTTTCTCCCCCAATCAGGACCGAACAAGCCTCTGGCCAATGAGGAAGGGGTCGGGCGGGTCCCCGCGCGCAGGTAGCGCCGATTCGCCCCGCGCCTGCTGGAGAGGGCTCCGTCCGTGACGTCACGCCGTCGCGCGAAACAGCCGCACTTCCGCCTCCGGTGGCCGAGGCCTATGTACCAATGGCTGGTGGAGGCGCTGCGCTCCCTGCTCTTCCCCAGCGCCCCCCGGCGGGACGCGCCGCCCCCCGCCCCGCGGAAGAGACGGCACCACAGGTCAGCCCGCCCCGCGGCGCGCGGTGCTCGGCCGCCGGGGCCCCGATCCTGAGCGGCGGCGCTCGCGTGCCGGAGCCGGGCGCTGCTGGGGGGCCTGGCCGCGTTCGGCCTCAGGCACCGCGCGGGCTCGGCTTCCCCGGCGGCTCCGCGCTCCCCGGGGCTGGGGCGAGCGGCTCGGCCCGCGCTGGGTGTCTCCTCCTCCTGGGGCCTGCGAGCGCCCCGCTCCACTGCCCTTCGGTCCAGAGGGCTCACGGTTTGGGGCAGAGAGGCGTGTCGCGCTGGCCAGTCGCTCCCTGGGTGAGCGCTGCTAACGGGGGGATCCCCACAGTCGGAGAACTTGGTAAAAACGTTTTTCCGGAGCCTGAAGCCACCAGAGACTCGCTGTAGTTTTGTTCTGGCGCTTGTTCAGGTCAAGCCTCAGGATTTTTGTTTTGGGGCATGTAGTTCTGGGTGCTGTTTCATACAGAATATGAGCTTAATGGGCCAATAGATGAGGTTGGGTAGAAGTGGTAGATTAGTTGTGCTGTCCAAGATTCGATTTGTGAGTTGCTTATTTTGGAATATTTTGCAGTTAAATCTATTAAAAAGAATACTTCATGTGAAACCTCAATAGTTTTAAACTAAAGCCGGTGTTCCCACATTTAAGAACTTGAACAGGAATTCTCTGTTGCCTCCTGAAGCAAAATACAGGACAATGTAGCACTTTAAAGACTAACAAGATGGTTTATTAGATGATGAGCTTTCGTGGGCCAGACCCACTTCCTCAGATCAAATAGTGGAAGAAAATAGTCACAACCATATATACCAAAGGATACAATTTAAAAAATGAACACCTATGAAAAGGACAATCAAATTTCAGAACAGAAGGTGGATGGAGAGGGGTGGGGGAAGGTAAATGTCTGTGAACTAATGGTATTAGAGGTGGTGATTGGGGAAGCTATCTTTGTAATGGGTAAGATAGCTAGAGTCTTTGTTGAGACCCCCACATAGAGTGTCGAATTTTAGCATGAATGACAGTTCAGAGGATTCCTTTTCAAGTGCAGCTTTAAAAGGGATTTAAAAGTGCCTCCTGTCGTTCTATACATTATTTTGAAAAGTTTTCACTCCCTCGTTGTTTGTGCGACCCAACAAATAAAAGTAGACACTGATTGTACAGAGGAAACTATGACACTGAATTGCATACAGTGCTGTCAAACACAAATGGTACAGTTGTGAAAGTGTGTGGGTGGAGGGGTGGGGTTGTACATCAGTTATAATCTTAGATTTTAAATGGGAAATGATCTGACGTGAGTTGGAAATTAATGGTGTGACTGACTAAAAGTGTTAGACTGCTGGTCTCAAACTATTTACTTGAGAATTACGTAATATTTGTTCCTCCTTTTTTTTTTTCTGATAAATTTTGGTTGTGGTCTTCCACCTTGATGCTCCTTGATCATCTTTACCCTTCAGAAACATACTTGATTAAACTATTAGTCATCCTCTTTCTACTCCCACTCCTGCAGTGAACCATGAAGAAAATCTGTACAGGAGCTTAAACACTTTGATACCATGCACATAAGGCTAATTATGTAAAAAGTGATGGGCAGTATGAGAAACTGAATTATTGAAGTTAGAGAAACAAAAGACTCTGAGATTCATAGGATGGTATCTAGCACTTCAGTCTGTTTGTTTTAAATCTCACAAGAGGGGACTTCTGAAATAGCAGTGTCAAAAGCTTTCTTTCTGATATTCATACTGAACTTTGTTTAATTTCATCCTATTTATTGCAGTTATATTCTCTTGTACTGCTCATTCTCCTTTTATTTTCAGTTTTCCAGTATCTGAAAGGTTTGAGCAAATCTGCCTGCTTGGGTGTCTTTTGCAGTATTACTTATTTAATAGGGAAGATTAAAGTTTTTTCCCAAGCTTCCTCTAACTTACTGCTTAATCAGTTTTGTGTACTGCTTCCTTCACTTTGTCCTTTTAGCATTACCCTAGGTTCATGGAGGTATACTTAGCTTGCCTATTTATTTTGAGATAAGGTTCCTACTAGACTTCAGAGAACCAACTGGTGCATGAACAGGAGCAAACTATAACTGGGAATATTATTTTATGTTCACTGTTTATACTTGCTCAATAACTTGATTTTCACAGACTTTGCAGATTATTTCATAGCTTGATTAGAAAGTAGGGGCATAACAGGATAATCATTTAAACAGTTAACCGGTAACCCTGGGATTATCGGTTACTGTAAACGGTTACACTCATGTTGTGCTCCCAGGAGCTGGCTGCTGCCCTCCACTGCTGCCTCTGATACAGTGGGAACTTCCCTTCTTTTCTTCCTTGCCACTCTGTCAGTTCCCAGTGCAACAAATGTATCCCTCAACTCAGTTTCATTACCACTAGGTGGTTTCTTCTTCTGCCTTGTCCTCATGATGTTTTTCCACAGATTACCATCCTCTTCTGGCAATTTGCTCTCCAGCTCTTTTTGTTCAGCAGATATCTTTAGATCTTGTGGTGTTGGTACCGATTCATCTTTCCTCTCCTGCATTATACCTAGACATGCCTGTCTGAATTCTGTCATCCCGGTTACATTTCAGTTCCTTGGATATCTTCTCCCATGAGCTGTATCTGGTGACATTTCATACACATAAACAGCTTCTGTCAGATACCTACTCAAGCATAATGTACATACTGTAGCTTCTGTCTGACCACCTTTTTTTCCTCTCTTCTAATGCTATCTCATAGCCATTGTTGTCTTTTATTCTTAGACTGTATTTCTAGAAAAAATAAAGGGGGGGGCAGACCTCCCACAAATTCCAAGAAAACTGCTAGCTGTTCGCTGTCTCAGAGAGACAAATATTTGTTGTGGGCTGTATTTGTTAAATGGTTTTGTTTGTGCATATATAACACTGAAACATGGGCTGCTTATGCCTATCTAGTGTCAAAACACTTGGTTATGTGTCCTTCTCTGGTGGGGCAGCCCACATGTCTGTGTCTAGACTGCATCCCTTTTCCGTAAAAGGGATGTAAATTAGACATATCGCAATTGCAAATGAAGTGGGGATTTAAATCCCCCCCGCTTCATTAGCATAAAAATGGCTGACGCTTTTTTCCGGCTCTGAGCTTTGCCGGAAAAAAGCGCCAGTCTAGACACGGATCTCTCGGAAAATAAAGCCTTTTCCAAAAGATCCCTTATCCCTCATTTTAAGATCCCTTAAAATGAGGGATAAGGGAATCTTAAAATGAGGGATAAGGGATCTTTTGGAAAAGGCTTTATTTTCCGAAAGATCCGCATCTAGACTGGTGCTTTTTTCCGGCAAAGCTCAGAGCCAGAAAAAAGCGGCAGGCTTTTTTATGCTAATGAAGCGGGGGGAGAGGGGCTGGAGGGATTTAAATCCCTGCTTCATTTGCAATTGCGATATGTCTAATTTGCATCCCTTTTCCGTAAAAGTCTAGATACAGCCCATGAGTTTTCTGCTCCTGTCAGCTAATGTACTTAATCATCTAGCTAAAGTGGCAGAGCTCTGTGCTGATGGGTTTAAACCCCAAGGCTTGAAAGAGGAAGTGAGGAAGGGCTTAGTTGCAGGTAATTTATTTTTCTGGGGGTTTTTTTAGTCTCTCTTTTTTTATAAAACCGTGACAAGGAATCTGTTTAGGTTGCAAAGTCAAGCATTAAAAAATTAGAAAACATCATTGCTGGGGGAGGTGTTTTACCAAAAGTCTCTATTAGGTGTTGTCCTCTCTTCTAGTGAGAGATCCTGTATGGAGCCTCTTTGTGTCTACACAGCACCCTTACCTCGAAATACGCTACGCAATCTATGCACGTTGCGGAATGAGGATTACAGGGATGCTGGAATAGCACACCCATTATTTCAAAACACATGTTGAAATAATGCGCGCGTTTAAAGATACTTCTGGTATCGCGAAATAGCCCTGCTGTCTAAGTGTAGCCTTAGTTCTGTAGCTAGTTTTTAGTCTTAATCCGTGCTTCACTTCCTGTTTTGCCTGTTCCGTGTGCACATCAGGTGAAGATTAATAGACAGTGCTGCTACAATGGAGAAGGGTCTAAAACTCCAGATTAAGCTTGGAGAAGGGAGATTAAATGAGGGTGAAAATACACGTAACCATTATTATACTGTGCCACTGGAGTGCAGCACTCATCTCTTTGCCATTAACAAATGAAAATTTGACTTCTCTTTTACAGCTTTAATTATGTGCCCCAACCAACTGTCCTGCACACTGATTGGAAAAGTGTTATGAAAAGGACAGGGCCTGATCTTACGTACGTATACGTAGGGGCTGTTCTACTAATATAAACCCTAGCTTTTTGGTGCAGTTATGTGTGTTACAGTGGTGAACGTTGATGGACACCGTCCTGTCATAGCAGGAGGGACACTAAAGTTGGGTTACTGGGAGTACTGGCTTCTACTTCTCAATCACCTTAGTTAAAATCCTGACCCAGGCTTTGGAGTGCATTTGAAACATTACTTGATCATTACTTAACTCCTTCTGCCACCAAGCCAGTGATAAAGGTTAAAATGTGACACTGAAAGATGGGCCTTTTTGAAGGTGCATAGGAGGTGAAAGAGTAGGCTCTGGGTTCCTGCTTTCTGATCTTTGCTCACTGGCTAGTTACTCCTTTAACTCTCAGATGTGTCGAGTTTTAGAACAGTCTAGCAAGGAGAAAAGTGGGAACAAAAAAACCCGAAACCGAACAGGTTTCAAGACTGAGCTTGATAGGTTATGGAGGGAATGGCATGAGATTGCTGACAATGGCAGATGGCCTGGCCATCTGTAACTGTTCTTAACAAATCTCTTCAGTGGCTGGAGATGGAATGTTCATAACTCAGAGCCCTTCCCATTTACAGAGAATTCTTTTCAGGTATCTGGCTGGCGGGTCAGAGATTATGGGTCTGATACCAGAATGGGTAGGTGAGGAGCTGGTGAGGTGCAGGAGGTCAGACTAGACTCATGATGGTCTTAAAATCATTGTCTGTCCTTGAGGATTTCAGGCCTGAAGAAGTCAGGTCTACGCTACGGAGTTAAGTTGGCTTAACTACATTGCTCAGGGCTGTGAAAAATGTGATTTGGGCAATCAAAGTCCCATTGTAGATGCTGCTAGATTTGTGGAAGAATTTGTTTGTTCTTTCGGAGAGGTGTTCCCTGTAAGTTTTTCCACCCATGAGCAGAGTGAGTTTTGTCAATATTGAGGTCATGTGCTGATATGTGCCACCGTGGCGCCACCCCCTCTAGTTACTAATAGAAATCCTAGATATAGTTTTAAACGTTATGGAAGAAGAGAGAATATAAAAACAAGGGATAATTAACAAGGTGCATGACTTTAAATGTTTGTTTAATATGAAATCAAATAAACGAATACTGCAAAATTGTCAGTAGCCATTTGGTATCTTATTAAAATGGTGTCTACTTTCCTGGCAAAGAAAACAAGAGCATATTTGAAGGCACTGGGCCGGAGCTGTCAGGGATTGGGTTGGGCTGTTGAGAGGGATGTTTTAAATTGCTTTCAAATACTGGCTAAATGATGTTGTTGAATGGGCTCACTTCTGAACGCTTTTTGTGCACACATTGTTCCCTATTACCCCAAAGCCAGTTCTTAAAAAACACTTCAGTTCTCGTTACATAACTCAAATCTTCCAGACAATTTGCCTTGCCATTCATCAGAGCTGGTGTGATTCAGCTCTGGGGAAAGAGTGAGGAATGAAATCCTTCAGTATGTTTTATTCATTTATTGTTATTTCTGCACCTAAGCAGTGTCTGAATAGCATGAGTGGACAACAAGCTTCAGCCTTGTAGCACCAAGTAACCAAAATCTCATTCTCAGCTCTGAATTGCTGTCTTCTTTTATGGGTGCTCCCTGCCTTATACTCTGAACAGCTGCTGGAGTTACCTGGAGGGAAGGGGCAGGGGGGAGTGGAGGAGGAGTGCTGCTTCTGTTTGCAGGCATGCTCACTGACAGCCCAGCTGCGGGGGCTGGCGGAGAAAGGAGGAAGTGCTGCTTCTACAGGCAGAATGATGGCAGCTCTCCCTCTGCCTCCAGACCCTGACTGACTCCCCCCACCAAGCCCACCGCCTTACCTTTTCCCATCTACAGGATCCGTACTCAGGAGGAGGTAGCTAGTTAGTGCAGGCATGCTGCACGGCTCTACTAATGAGGTGGGCGGGTCTTAATTTCCTCCTGCACAGCCACTCAGCTGCACACTTTACAGGGAACTATGAGGTAGACTTAGTGATGGAAGAGCCTCTTCTATTGCTATACTAAGTGTCAGTGCTCCAAAAGCACAGCTGCTAGCATTTCTAGTGTAGCCAACCCTCAAAGTTCTCTCAAACTTTTGAAGGGAAAGGGACAGGTAGTTTTGCTCTGTGATCAGTCTTATTCTGCACACAGTTGATCAGCTGCTATTGGACAAAATCTCAAGATAACGCTCTCCCAACTGTTGAGCGCTCTGTGAAAATTAGAGAAGAAATTACTTGGAAAGAAGAGCTAAATATTTGAATCCTCCTACCCCAGAGTTAATTTGCCTGCTGTGAAGGTAGACCACTGACTATAGCACAGAAAAGAATTTTTTACTTTGAGGTATGGCTATGTTACGAGCCTGGCTGTGGCATGTAGTATGCACCTGACAGTGATAAAAGGGGGCTTGTGTGGCTGTCATAAATCCTTTCATTCAAGAGGTGGTAGTTGTGTCTAGAGAATTCTTCTGTAGCTCTAGTGGTGCCTGTATTGATGCTTTAGGTAAGCTTAACTGTGTATCTTAGGAGTGTGACTTTCACACCCTGTGTGGTGTAGCTAGGTCAGTCTTGGTTTGGGTGTAAACTGATGCTCTGTCTTCTGGGAAATGTGCCATCGTTTTTGTTCAAGAGGTGGACTGTCTTGGCTCACTCACTGAAATTGAGCTGTTGATTCATACAGTTACTTTCAACATCCCTACTCCAGCTGTGTACAAGCTACCAGGCTGTGTAAAATGCATGGAACAGAATGGTACAGAAAGGGGTAGACTTTTCTGCTTTCAAATATTCAATAGCATGTATATTATGGACCAAAGATATGCTACCTGCATGTCGCATTGTTGCATCAGTATTGGCCATTTGATAGCCTGCTCTACACCGGATGGCAGAGTGGAACCTGAGCACAGTTCAAGACCTTGCTGCACCATGTTTCTTGTGGTACCTGGGTTGAGATACTTCAGTCTCAGATTCCTGTGCATGTTTCAGCTTAGACAAGAGGAAACTAAGAGGGTGTGATAGGGGTCTATAAAATCATGACTGGTGTGGAGAAAATGAATAAGTAAAAGTTATTTACTTGTTCCCATAACACAAGGAAGTTTTTCTTCACACAGCACAGTCAACCTGTGAAACTCCTTGCCAGAGGATGTTGTGAAGACCAGGACTTTAACACAGTTTAAAAAAACTAGATACATTCATTGAGGAGAGGTCCATCAATGCCAGTTAGCCAGGGTGCTGTCCCTAGCCTCTGTTTGTCAGAAGCTGGGAATGGGTGACGGGGGATGAATCACTTGATTCCCTGTTCTGTTCATTCTTTCTGGAGCACCTGGCATTGGCCTTGCAGAGAATGCAAGGCTCCCTTGTTACCCAGCTTGCTCCTCTTCTGCCAACTCCTCCCCAACATCAGGAAATGCTGCCTCTTCCTTCATAGCAGGGCAGAGGCTAGCACAAGACTGGCCCACAGAACCCTCTGGGCCTGAAGATTAATGGGGAGGTGGAAGGTGTGTGTTGATGGAGAAACTGGCGAAGGCTCTACATCTGGCTAACCTCTGTCCCAGCTCAAGAGGGAAGCTGGGGTTCCTGACTTAATTAGACGGGGCAGTAACTGCCTGAACCACTCAGCTCCTGGAACAGGCCTGGGGCTCCTTCTTAAGGAAAGGCAGGTGAAAGGAAACCCAGAAGGTATTGGGAAGAGGGACCAGAAGGCACATTTCAAAGAGACCCTGAATGCCAGAACAGCCTCCTGTTTGTCATGGACTTTCGTCTGCATTTATCCCGAAAGAGGGATTGAACTCCATGACCCACTTGAACCATGGGAGAGCCAGAAGACAATGTGGAGGGTGAAACTGAATCTGGGCCTGACTGCAGTGCCACATTCAGACCTAGTCACAGCTCGCCTACTGAAGGCTTATATGGATTTACAGAGATCATTCACCTTGAGAAGAACGAGCTGCCTCCAGCCACTGCCAGCTTCTTTCCGAAAGTGCAGCCTTGGTGACCCCTCCCCCAGCACGCTGTCAGTCACCTCTCTGCATGCCAGTATCCTTCCCCATGATAGCATCGCTTCGGTCTCACACAACCTCTAATGTGCATGGATCACCACCATTATTGTCACGGGTCCAGCAGTCACCTCTAACTCCCCAACAGATCTGTTACTGACCGAATTCTCTCTGGAGAGAGAGGTCTGTATCCCAGACTTTCTTAAAATTGCCATCGCCAAACAAAGAAGCTTTGACAGACGTAGAATGCATCGTGGGAAAGGGGCCTGCAAACACCCTGGTAGGACTTGTGTTAATAAAGGGAAAGAAACTAAGCCCACTCACTGTACACCCTCGTTTTCACTCACCCCCACTTGAACCTGCACAGTCCATCGCTCATGTAGGGCATTAAATGTGGGTGAAAGTAGATGATCCCTGTGCTCTTGGATAAGCTCTCAGAAAAACAAAGCAAAAATGCCACCTTGCCTATGGGTGAGCACTTTTCAGAAGCTGCTGGCTCCATATCTGCCCCCTCAGCCCTCAACCTCCAGGGAAACCTGCACAGCACCCTCAAATGACAAGCCTGGAGCCATAATTCTGCTAGACACTAAAAACCAGGGAATCAACAGAGAAACTGGTTGTTAATGCTCATCCCAAGAAGTTATAACCTTTCACTGCCTGCTAAATCTTATTTCACCTACTTTAAGTGGGTATGAATTCCATGTGCTTAATAATGTCCCAGTTTGTATTGTGCTTAGATGCCCTGGTTTGCCTTCCTCAGACCTGATGAGCAACTAATATGCTCAAAAGCCCTTCCACCATCACAAGTTGGTCCAATAAAGGATATTACCTCATGTGCCTTGCCTCAGATCCTGGGACCAACATGACTATATCACTGCAAAGAAACCGAATGCAAATATTATGTTTGCAAATGATGAGTCTTTGGAATCTGTGTTGGCATTTGCATTTGTAGACATTGTTTCTGTTCTCAGACAGAAAAAATCTTCAAAAACCGTTTGAGGACGGACACTGCTGAACTGGAATTCATATGCATATTTGACACCCTGAACCAAGGTCTAAATAAACACATGGAGTGGTTCTTACATTAAGAGGTAATTTCACATTCAGGTACTCTCACCTTCTCTAAGATTAGCCATGTCCGCTCTGAGCTGATGCTCTAATGTCCTCCTAATAAATTTGTCAGCCTTTAAAGTGCTACCCAGATTCCTTGTTTTTTGCTAGACTGATGTGGCTACCTTTCTGAAACCTTTACCCAGAATGGAACTAATGAGACAGTAACTGGATACCAAGTGCTCCCACTCCTGCTGAGAGAAGCTAGGATAGCAAAAGTTACAGCTTTGCTGGACTGCCATGTCACACAGAGGACGTTTGCTATGTTGATTGCAAATCACACCCCTGATAGACCCAACTAGCTGGCAAAAGATTGTAGTGTTCACCTGAACCTTGAGGTGGATTAAAACCAGGGGAACTATGAAGTCCAGTTTCTTATCAGTTTTCTACAACCAGGTATAAACTTTGATATAACGGCACATTCTTGAAGTCTCACGAAAGGTTACACTCCGATATGAACCAATTTGAAACAGCACATCATGTGTATCCATGATGGAGTTTAGGAACCTGGTGCCTCAGCGTAGTCTCCTTCCTTGGACAAGTGCGGCGTAAATATTTGTGTTCCAGAGTAGTGGCTTTTTCCTGCCTCTTGTCTTGGATTCTAATTAGGATTCTTTTTGTAGCTCATTTTATATAGATTGTCTAGTGATCTGGGGATCTTAATCCTGCATACAAACATCTATGCTTAACCTGTGTTAAGGCTAACAGAACGATTTCCTTTGTTTGTTGTTGTTGTTTTTGAGGGAGGAGACGAAACTTACCCCTATGTGGATTGCACTATTCAGCTAGTAACAAACTCAGATGAACTCTGTACAATTATGTTACTGGAAATGTGAGCATCTGCCTGCTTTTGCCAGTGTCTGTTACTGGATGCAGGTGGGGCGTGTTGCGTCAGGGCCTTTCCTAGTATGTGCACAGACTCTCTGGGGGTGAGTGCTGCAGTGGCTACAACCTTACGGATTTTCATAAATCCCTGTATGGAAGTCTGTATGCTCCGGAGGGGCTGGCAGTAAACAGGTGTCGTTGGAGTAAGTAAACTAATTTGGTTTGTATTTGGAGACTGGTGGGGCTGGGGAATCCTCAGATCACTTGTCTGTTGCTACAAATAACTACCTGATCTGTTCTTTCCACAGCGTTCAGCCATCTCTGGAGGACCCTAACCAGAGGCAAGCAAAAAGACAAAGATTAGGTATAGCACTAGTGCTTTTCTCATTACGTGTGGGGGTGTGGTTTTTTTTTTTTAAGTGACTAGACCATTCTTATGTACCCATGAGAAGACCAAAGTTTTTGATCTCCCGGCTGCTGCCCCACGCTGCTAACTCTGTATCAGAGGCACCTGTGTGGGGCGGCAGCTGGCTTCTGATGGGGGCTTTTAAGTCTGCTCCTGGCATATGCTGGCTCCCACCCTGCTCCCAGGGAGCTGAGTGCCATCCTGCACTGCGGGCTGTGATACAGGTGCGGGGTGGGCGCCTGCGTGTAACTGTTCACAGTAACCGGTGGGGCCAGGCTCAGGTCTTAATTGTTTATATGGTTAACTGATATCCCATCACATCCCTAGTAAGTGGATGATTTACTGCAGGCTGCCACCGGGGGTGGGAGAGGAGGGAGAAGTCTCTTGTGCTGCTGTACGCAGGTGTGCCTTTGGAGACGTCTGGCTTGAGTGCACAACTCAGGAAGTACAGGGATGAGGCTAGAGCAGGGGATGCTTGGGAGTATTTTAGGTCCTTGCTGCCTCTTGTTCTTCATTTACTGGCTCTGAAACCAATATGGTGTGTGTAAGTGGTGAGTGGTGGGAAAGAATCCTTGTATGTGTGTGTCAGTCTAAGGGGGATTTGGGTTTTGAGCTGTGCAGAGGCTACACAAGGAGAGCTGGGCTTTTCTTTCTGGGGGCTAATTGGGCTGGGGTGTCCTGGAGCTAGTTGCAGGGAGTAGCTGGTAGAGTTTGGGAAGGTTGTGAGCTGGGAGCTGGAAAGGCTGTGTTGAGTTCCTGGGGGAACACATTACACATTGTGGATGGGTTTGGAGAGGGGGGAGTAGTCAGATTATGAAGGGAGAGGCTGGGACTAGCAGGACAGTAGCAAAGCTACCATGGGGGATAAATGCTGTCCTTGACAAGGAAGTTTGCACTTCTTCCTGAGAAGGAAGAAGTCACAGTCCCCTTTTGCCTTGTACTTCCCCACTAGCCTCCTTTAGCTTCCTCAGAATCCTTCCCTGTGGCTCCCTGAAATACTGGCCCGTTTTTACTTAGCTTGGGAGCTGGGGTTCAGATTATCTGCAGCTCTACCGCTTTTTAGACACCAGCTGTCACTAGCTAGCCACAGTATCAGCTGTTTTAACTCTGACAGGCCATGAGATGGACCAAGCTGGCTAGCAATCTCTTGACTGAAAAGATGGAGATGTGGGCCCTGAAGTCCTGTCTGCTTAAGGCACAAGTACTGAGGAACAGTACAATCAACCGAGTTATTCTGTCTGACAGAAGACCATGCTCTTCTCTCTGAGGATATTGGCTCTTACTTAGTGGTAGCATCATCATTTAATGCACTTTGGAGGGTTAGAGAGCGCCCAGGAAGAAAATGGAACTATAAAGCAAAATTAAGCATTTTTTTGGTACTACCCCCTCACTTTTGACTATCTGTGAACAATATACATCATGGAACTTCTCTGCTTAAATATCATCGTCCTATCTTCGGCCAAATGCTGACCTCCAGAGTATAATTTAATTTGATTTTAAAAATCCCCCTGTTCCGCTAGAGGGTATAGAGCCAAAAATTACAGCTAACCTTTAAGACTCTCTCTTCAGTCAGGGTGTGTGTTTAGTATTTTCAACATTAAACCGTAGTCTTTGAAAAAACGTGTCTTCTAGAGTTTAAGAGATTACTGTTTTCATAGCCAATCAAGGATATCTGAAAATGTTGATAATATTCTGAAGTAAACTATTGTGCACAATGATACTATAGCTGAGAGTACTTGAATTTAAATGGGGAAAAATCCTTCTTTAGACCAAATGTTTTATGGCCTGGCTGTTTGTTGTGGTGTTTTTTTTTTTAAGATTATGTTATCTCCAAATTGACAAAGACGGTGCAAGGAGTTGCCAATCTATTTAAATTGCCATCCCAGCTGACCAGTAGGTACCTCAAGACATCAGTTTGTAATGGAGCTCCCAGTGCAGAATCTACAGATGAGGTTAGTGGGGATTCTGGAAACAAGATTGTTTCTAATGTTTGAATACCTACAGTGCACAATAAACGAACAGTTACCAGTCCCCTTTTCACCCTCCTAGAGCAGGGTTTGGCCCGAGGTTGTTGGGGCCGGTGCTGTTCTATTTCTTTTCAAATAGTAGCTATTGCCTTGTTCAAATTTGAATCCTCCATTGGAGCACTTGTCATTGAGGCCGAACTTCTGCTGTTTAACACCAGCCACCATTAGTGTTTTAACTTCACACATTGTAAACCTAAGGGGAGAAGTGAAAGTCACTGGGATTTGTCCTCCTAACTCATTTAAGTGGGGTTTTTAAGAGGGGGGTCTGTGTGGACTCTTGTCTAAACTTAGACACCTTGTAGAAACGGCAGAGATCTACATTCTGCCAGGATCCAAACCAGTCAGTCTGGGGCACTGGGTGAATAGCATGGTTTAACTCTTAATCAGAGTGACTAGGGTGTGTGTTTGCTTTGATCCGCATCCAAATTGCATTTCAATAGTTTCCTTGTTGTTTTTAAGACTATTTCAAATTCTTCTGATTCTTCGACTGGCAGACTGATTGACTCTGCACCTGGAATAGAAATGCTACAACTGGGTAAGACTGACACGAAGCCATCGCTTTTTCTTCTCTTTTCCCCCGTCTGCTAAAATGCCCAGCACATGGTATACAGCAGCATTAATACTGTCTGCTTGTACAGTGCCTTTTGTCTAAGGCTTTTCAAGTGCTTTATAGTTCTGAAATTGGTAAGGGCAACACCTCCAAAATCTAGAACGCTGAAAGATGAACCCCTGCTTTCTTTCCTGCTTCCTTCCATTGCTGCTGGCAATGTTCAGATATTTTTGTTGCAGCCATCTCGGTCTTAAGTGTTACAGCCTTCTCCTATGACGTGCCTCATTCCTTATGGCTGTGCTGTTTATGTAAAGTATAACTGGAAAACTTACTGAACAGTCTTATGTAATGTATGATGAGCTTGAACTAGAAGAGCACTAGTCTAATGGAGCAACTTCTATACAGACCCATGGCTGCTGAAAAAGCCAGACAGCGGGTACGTCTAGACTACCGCGTTTTGTCGACGGAAGTTTTGTCGACAGATACTGTCGACAAAACTTCCGTCGACAATTTGCGTCCAGACACATGGAGTTCTGTCGACAAAGCAAGCCGCTTTGTCGACAGAACTCCGTAGTCTGGACGCAACGTTACAGGCAATAACACCTTCTGTCGACAGAACTCTGTCGACAGAAGGTGTTTTGCCTCGTAAAATGAGGTATACCAGCGTCGACAAAATCGCGGAGTTCTGTCCACGTTATGTCGACAGAACTCCGCAGTAGTGTAGACGCTGGTATTGTTTTGTCGACAAAAGTCCACTTTTGTCGTCAAAACTATGTAGTCTAGACACACCCAGTACCTTAGTGTGATGCCTTAAGCCAACACGTAAACGGACATAAGAGATCTTAACGCACCTGCACTAAAACACATTGTTTTATTGAGGCTTTTGTAAATACAAACTTCTAGAATTCTACCACTGCCTTCACAACTACTAATGGCTGGTACTTCTTTCACAGATAAGAAAATACGCTGTGGCGCTAGCGTTTGTGCCAGCAAAGAGACACTACCTATTTCTTGCAAGACTGTGCCTTGCCTGAGGTAAAACTCTTGTGGTTGACTTGTCTTTCCTGTGCCACGACACACATAAAAATCAGTGCACACTATAGTGTCTGCCCACTCTTGTTGCCTGATGCATTTTTGTCCATTTATATGTAGTAGTGCTTGGCTCTCTTTCTAAATATAAAATATTACTGGACATTCTGCTGAACTGTGGCATGGCTGAGGTGTTTCTACTTTTTCTTAGTCTCCTAGAAATGTATTAAAACGTGTACAGTTTGACACAAAGTAGGACAGCAAGACTAGTCCACAAGGAAAGATGTGGGTACCAAGTGCGTAAAGGAATCAGTAAAGTTGGCTTGCCCAGCAGCGTGCTCATCTTTAGGAGGGAAAAATGTACATCCAAAACTTCAGGTGGGAGGGAAGCTGCACACGGAAAACAGACCTGGGAAGGGTGATGCAGAGCCTGGGGCAGGCAGAGCAGGGAGGCCAGCGGAGGACCTTGTGAAGGCCAGAGGATATGTTGGAGGTGATCGGGTAGAGAAGTGGGATTGGAAGTGTGAAGAGAGGGAAGTTGTGTGTTCTGTCCCTTTTTGAGGCCAAAGGAATGGGAACTTTAAGGAACAAATAAACGGGCGATATCTGGGAACAAAAACTTGCAGGCTTTAAAGAAACAGAAATACGGGCATTTGGGGAGAAGAGTATGGAATGTGGCAGATGGGGTGGACTGGAATATCTTTGAGGGAGGTTTTAATTACAAAAACATGCCTTGAATCATAGAATCATAGAATAATAGGACTGGAAGGGACCTCAAGAGGTCATCGAGTCCAGCCCCCCTCCAAGGCAGGACCAAGCTCCGTCTACACCATCCCTGACAGATGTCTATCTAACCTGTTCTTAAATATCTCCAGAGAGGGAGATTCCACCACCTCCCTTGGCAATTTATTCCAATATTTGACCACCCTGACAGTTAGGAATTTTTTCCTAATGTCCAATCTAAACCTCCTCTGCTGCACTTTAAGCCCATTACTCCTTGTCCTGTCCTCAGAAACCAAGAGGAACAAATTTTCTCCTTCCTCCTTGTGACACCCTTTTAGATATTTGAAAACCGCTATCATGTCCCCTTGGTTGTAAATTATCCAAAATATAATAAAGCCGGTGGTCCCTTGGCTTTGAATGATGGGTTCTAATAATCGTTTTGATGACCTGACTGGAACAAAGCTGATGCAGTTTTCTCCCAGATGTTAGAAATGGCAATAATTGGAAGGAAATGGGCCAGGACTCTAATACTGCTGTTTGCATCCTGCCCCAAAATGACATTGAATTGTGTCCTTGCTGTATTCCTATATAAGATGATGCTAGTTCCATAGTACAGATTCCCCTGATAAACTGTAATGCCCCTAAGTTCTTATTGTGGAGGTATTGTAGGCCCCAAGCCAGTACCAAAGCTGGTGATATCTGTGCTCACATAGGTTGAAAGTCTTCTGAATTGGCTCAACATTTTGACTGATGGGGCTCTCTCAGCTAGTGGCTCTCTTGACTCTTTCTTTCAGCTGTGTGATTTGCTGACTTGTCATGGTGTGTGGTGTTTAAGCAGCAGCAGTGCTGCTTTTTAGTTGGTTTACAATAGGTGGTTTAAACTGTCAGCTGCCTTTGTGCACCTCGCATTTAAACCAAAGCGTTTCTTACACCATGGCGGGGAGCTGAATATCGGTAGGAGAACCTTTTAATGGTAAAGAGGCAAATTCCTAAAAGGCAGCTGTTATGAAAAGGGCTTTCCTCTGAAGTGTCAGCTATATGACACCCCTCAAAATACCTAAGTGGCCTATTGGAGCATGGCTTTGGCTAGTTGATTTTCTCCGCCATACTGCAATAGGCTTTAATGAAAGAAGTATATGAGAAATTCAAAGGAACAGGGCCATCTGGAGAAGTAGGAAGCTATTGGGGGGGAAGGAAGGAGAGCGTGGCAAAGGGGGAAAACAGGATTTGGCAAAGTTTATAGTTCCTAGAGCATGTGGTTTAGCCTAGAGCGTGTGCATGTAATGGAGCTTAAAAATGGTATGTTGTAAACCGTCCAGTGGGTGTGCATGTCTTAGTCATGTGTCCACAAAGTCTCTTTTACAAAGTAGTGATTTGACTTCATCCTTCCACCTGGCTGATGCATTCAGAACATCCATGTATCCTTATGGTGTTTAAGTCTCTTCCCTCACAATGCATGTATGTGCCAGCACATTTTGAGATGTAATTTGACTCGCGTAGGTTTTGGTTTTATGTTCCTTTAATAGTGTAATAGTTTCTCTTAACAGAAACCTCTGCAACACGACAATGAGTAGTAAACACCATACCAAATCCATTCCAGAAGGCTCTTTGCCATGGAGACTGTCTAGTCAGGAGAACATAGCGGGAGCCTCCACTTCAGATGCTGGCAAGCTCGTGAGGAGACCTCACTGTACTGTGGAAGAGGTGAGTCCAGATAAAACCAGCTCAGCTCATTTTTTGTGTCACTTCTGAGTTTAGGTAATAAGGCAGCCGTGGCCACATGCAGCTCAGCTCTTCTCCCTACTCCCCTGAAAGTGCAGCTCATGAAGCTGCCCCAGTGCCCCTGAAAACAGTCCCCACCTCCCGGCTCCCTGTGCTCATCGGGTTAGAGGAGCTGTCCGGCAGGAGCCTGATGTGGCCAAAAAGCCTTTAACCACGTTTCTTAAAGAGGCAGTACACCCTCCCTCCCCCCAGCTCTTTGTGCTATATGCACAACTATTTTGGCTCTTTGCCTGTAATGGGTTGGCCACCCCTGTTATAGAGTCCTGAGTATTGAGGTGGCAAGATATGGTTTAGACTGGAAACCGTGAAAATGGCTTTTGAATTAGTGACAGTCCTGAACTGAGAACATGTCTTGCTGTGAGACTTAAAGCTCAGTCTATTTGGCTTACCAAAAACATGATGGCGAGGTGATTTCAGTGCAGAAGTATTTTTACAGGGGAATACATTAGGTACTAAAAGGCTCTGCAGTGGAGAAAAGCAGAGCACGAATGGTGGAAAGATGAAGCCAGCCACATTCAAATTAAAACTAATTTCAGAAATACTTCAAATGTGGGCAGTTAACTGTCGCAACAAATTACCATGGAAAGTTGGAGATTCTCCATCTCTTAATGCCTTTCTGGTAACTGATGTAGATAAATGAGTTACTGGGCACCGTGCAGGGGTAACTGGGTAAAACATAATGGCCTGTGACCGTAGTCAGGGTCCAACTAAAGGCTCTAATGCTCCTTTCTGGCATTTGACTCTATGAAAAGTGTTTTTGAGGGTGGGTGAGTGGGTGCCGCTTTCTTTCAAGTCTGAACGTGGCAGTTCCAAAGCTGGAAATGGTAATGAGGTTTATCGTTGGTTTACCTTTATTTGAATGTGAAAGCTGCTGAAAACTGAGGATGAAAATTGCGCTCCTTGCTTTCATGAGCATGAGCCCACTTTCAACTTAACAGCAATTTTGGGCATGTGGTACCTGCGTGAATAGGACTGCTGATAAACTTGATGTTCTCTAACAGTGTAGTATGCATTACATTTAATTACAAACTTGACACCTCTTCCACCCTCCTCCCCCTCCCCCTCCCCCCGGTTAGGATGTACAAAGAGAAGAGAGAGAGAAGTACAAACTACTGTTGGAACTAGTAAAGGAAAAGTATCCTAGAAACTACTCCACTCCTATAGCTGCAAACCACTGCAAGTAAGTATTGTTGCTCCTAAACAGTCTGGGATATAATCTGAGACTTGAGGCAAAAGGGGACATCAGACTGCTTTTCTATTGGATACGCTGGAAGCTGTCATTGCAACAGGCTGTCCAATCAACAGGATCCTGGGCTATGACCCAGCACAGATGCTTTGGAACAGATTTTACACCTGTCTAAATGCATGGAGCTGTGTAAACTAGAAGTTCTCTGTGGCCTTTAAAGATTAAAACATAAAATATTCTGTGGAAGTAAAGAAAACGTGGAGGTTCACCAACTCTTGTGAGTTTAGTCGTCCTACTGCTACCTCTTCTGCCTCCTGTGATGGATTTGCATTGGGAAACTTCCCCTTTTTGAGCACAAGTGTTGCTAGTGGTGTAAGTTCTACTATGAAATCCTGTATTAAGGGCTGTACCACAATGGTATTGAATTTGGGGGAATTATTTTCCCTTCCATTGGTGCTTTTTATGACTTTTATACTGCTGATCTGGAATGGACCTAGCTTGAGCTAATTTCTTGTCTTAACACAGCTGGTTCTGAGGCTTACATTTTGGTTTAATGAAAACCTGATCTTTTCTGGCTTCCTAAGAAATTAATTTGCCGTTTTCAGTAACTTAACCAAGTTCACAGTAATGTTTCAATCTGCGGTAAGGCCAAAAGACCATGGCAATCACACATGTAGAGCTGGAGAGTGCGTATGTGTCGTGTGAGAGCCTTGTCGGTTTTAAAGAGAAGTTTCTGTTCTGAACAAATGCAGCTTTTTTTCCCAGTTATTCTGGAATGCTGAGTGTGTGGAAGCAAAGGGTTTGTCTACACACAAGCTTTGCCACTTAAAGTGGTACAGCTGATAGTCTGGACACCGTTATAAAGGTATAAATGTGCTTGGATCAGGGTAGCTGCTTTCTCTTGGGGGGGAAGGAAGATAAGGTCTACCAGTCTAAGTACACTTAGAACTATAGCTACATCATTTTAACTAGAGTAGTTAAAAAAAAAAAAAAATCAAGCACTCTCTTTACAGGTTACATTAATGCTCTAGAACTCAGACTTCTGTAAGGTCATAGCAACAAGTCCAGACTTTCACTTCTAGCTGCAAAAGGCAATAGAGGCAGCAGCACGGGGTGACAGGTGGGAGCTGGTTTGCACGGGGAGCCAATTTTTAAACCAACTCCCCTTACGGACCAGCTCTACCTGCCACCCTGTGCTACTGCTTCTGATACAGAGGCAACAGCGCAGTGTGGCAGGGGGCTCCCCAGGAGTGTGGCTGGGAGCCCTGAAGCACACTGGCTGCCAGATCCATCCCT
Organism: Pelodiscus sinensis; assembly: GCF_049634645.1. Classification (NCBI taxonomy): domain Eukaryota; kingdom Metazoa; phylum Chordata; order Testudines; family Trionychidae; genus Pelodiscus; species Pelodiscus sinensis. The sequence goes on along the minus strand of NC_134720.1, from coordinate 3,547,329 downwards.
GGGGGCATTTTAATAACCCTGTAAGAGCAAAAATTTGTTGCTTCTACATGATTACTAAAATAGATGCTATATAATTAATAATCTATGGAGATATACCTGTCTCATAGAACTGGAAGGGACCTTGAGAGGTCATTGAGTCCAATCCTCTGCCTTCACAGCAGGACTAAGTACCATCCCTGACAGATTTGCTTTAGGTCCCTAAATGGCTCATCAAGAATTGAACTCACAACCCTGGGTTTAGCAGGCCAATGCTCAGACCACTTAGCTATCCCTCCCCCCATCTAACATCCCTACTTATAGCATTCTGTCCCATGTGCTTGTGCAGGAATGGAGTGTAGTTCTTGTACAGGGCTTGCATGTGGTGGAGAGAACAGGGCATGTAGATGCTCTTCTGAAAGAGATTCTGATGCTTTTCTACCTTTTTCTAACTTCTGCTGTACCAAAGTTCTCCAGGATACTTCAAGGAGCCCGTGAAGACTGATAGCCACGTGGAAGAAAGGTATCCTGCGGTCAGGGTGCCTACGTTTCTGACACGAAGGAATGGTTAGTATTTATCTGCCACAGTAAGTGCAGATAAACGTCATCCAGCGCAGCTTGTTCTCCTCCACGAGTCTTTCAATGAACGCTGAGTGACGTTTGTGATAGTGAAGTTGGAAAGGTTGAGACCAATGTCTTAACTGCCCTGTTCTGCATGTATTCAGTCTAATTGACGTCAGACTTGTGTGTATGCAGTACACAGGCCTTACAGGTCACTTGTGTAACTGTGGAAACATCCGTGTCAAGATGTTCCATTATGCCTCCTTTCTTTGCTATCGCTCCAAAAGCTGCTACTTCTCTTAAGCTGTTTCCCTGTACAACACTGCTTGTCTCGCAAGTTAAAGGAGAGAACGCCTGTCTTTAACGATAGGCATTTGGGTGGGCCAATTAAAAATGGGGTTTGATAACAAGCTAGTTCTTCAGGAAGATGCAGATGTGTACTCCACTCAGGTGTGAGCAGTGCCAGTGGCATTGCTGCTACCCATTCCACAGGTCCTCTGAATCCGAGTTGGAGGAAATAGCTGCACCAGTATCTTCATGGAGGCACAGGAGTCTCAAACAGACAGTCGAGCAGCTATGGTTGCTATCCCTCTGGGTGTGACCCTCCATGGACTGCTGGTACCAATTCCTCTGGGGGCCACCATCAGGGACAGGCCTTTCTTCGGGCCTTATTGGGCCTGAGAGCTCTGCAGCAGGCGTCCAGACCCTGTCACAAGTTGCACTGCTCTTCCCGTTCTTGCCAGCTGGTTCCACCAGTGTAAGAGGGGGATCTTCATAAAGCTTATCTATTAGCTCCGCAACTTCATGCTGGTGATGGGCTAATCAGAAAGTCACTTACAGGATAATCTGAAAACTAGCAGGTCTGTGCTTGACATCTAATTGCTTGACTGGGTTTTCAGTTCTTTTTTCTCATCCTTATTCCATGCAGGGGTCAGAGGTGCCAAATCACGGGGCTCACTCCGGTCTCGGAGAAGCGATGTGAACAGGTACAAAATCCCTCCTCATTCCATCTCTCCATTTTCAGCTTCTAGGTTTTGGCTTCCATCTTTGGATATTTTTATGTTAATAGCTGAGAGGGGGGCTAAGTCAATTATGGACCATACCCATGTAATGCCTGTCTTAGGCAGGAAGTTCCTTACTATTGTATTGACAACACACAACTGCATCATAGGGTCTTGGAGGAACGGGAATTAAAGCAGGACATTTGGATAGCAGGGTAAGGGACAGCTGAAGCTGTGGAAAGTGAGGAAAACAGCCTGGCTTTTGGCAGTCAAGGCCTTTAGCACTGGGGAAGGAAAGTCTCTCCTCTCTCCCTGTGTGAGTAGGGTTAGAGATGAATGGAAATAGCTGATTAGCAGGGAGGAAGCATGCTCACTCTGGAAACATCCGTGTCAAGATGTTCCATTATGCTTCCTTTCTTTGCTATCGCTCCAAAAGCTGCTACTTCTCTTAAGCTGTTTCCCTGTACAACATGGCTTGTCTCGCAAGTTGAAGGAGAGAACGCCTGTCTTTAACAATAGGCATTTGGGTGGGCCTACTCTGATCTGCAGAAACCCTCTTGCACAGTATTAGAAAGGCAAGGTGGGTGAGGTAATATCTTCTATTGGACTAACTGCTGCTAGTGAGAGAAATATGCCGAGGAGTTCTTCACACTTGGCAAAGGTACTTCTTGCATTACAGTGGGTTACAGGTTATTGTAATAAACTCTACATCCAGTATTCGTTCCGTTTGTGATTTTGAGTGTTTAGAAGAATTACAAGTGTACGCTCCCATCATCTTTTGAGTCTGTGCTGGCTTCCTCTGAGGAGGACTGATAGGTCAGATGCAGACTCTGTGAAAAGTGTTCCCCCGCAAGTGATAAGATTTTTGTCTCACTGTTGTCCTGTGTGATTTCCACCACCGCTTCAACATCCAGCGCTTGCCTGTTAAATTCTGGAATGATCCCACGCTAATATCAGCTTCTGGGACACCACTATCCTATTCAGCAGTGGAACCTTACAGACAGTCCTATACAAGAAATGCATGGATCGCCGCCTCTACCTTTGTAGATCCAGTAACCACCCCAAACACACCCAGGAATCTTGTTACCTACTGCCAGGCACTCAGATACCACAAAGCCTGTTCTGAGCAGAGAGTCTGAGACACCGCAACACAATCACATCCACCTTCGCCTGGCAAGGACGTTCTTGCAGAGAAGTAGATGGTTATGGAACTGGGCACCCAGTTTACTCTGAGAATGTTTGAGCACAGATACAAAATGTCCAACAACAGCAAACCCTCCCCCATTTATCACCTACCACCCTGCATTAGAACTAAGGGGCATCCTCAGAACGCAACCCAGACTCCGTGGGAACCATAGCCTGAAAGATCTTTTATGAAACTCCACTTCTGGCCTTCATACCACGCCCCAGCTTTTCTAAACTCCTAGTCAGAAGCAAGCTCCCCGCAGACCAAGACACCTTGATGCCAAGGAAACACGGTCCTTGACAGAGACAACAGATGCAAAACCTGCAGACATCTTTGTGGCCGCAGTGATCAGCGCCTCCATCACCACACCTTATATCCTACATGCAGGGCTGGCCCAAGCCATTCGTGCGCCCTGGCCCTGGGAGCGTGGCGCCGCCCCGGGGAGTGTGGCACATGCACGGCCCCACCCCGGGTGCCTGGTGCATGTGTGCCCCCCCCTTCTCCCTGGTCCGGCAGCCGTGTGCAGCGCCTCTACAATGGGGCGCTCCAGGCGGTAGCCCGGTCAACTCGTAGCTTGGGCTGGCTCTGCCTATACGTGCTGATCATAACACGTGGCACACCTCAACTAATGCACTAAAGGCCCCATAATTATGTGGAAAAAAATCCCATCATGTATGGGTGAACAGAAGAATAGTCACACTGGTTCATACCAGTGGTCCATCTAGCCTTGTGTATCTGTTGTCTGACAGTTGCTGGTGCCGTGTGCTTCAGAAGGAATGAATAGAATAGAACAGGCAAATGTTTGGGTGATCCACCCCGTCGCATCCACTCCCAGATCCTGGCAGATAAGCCTGAGGACACTCAGAGCCTGGTGTTACATGCCTGACCACCCTGGCTGATAGCTGTTGATGGACCTGTCCTCCATTATATTAGCTACTCTTTTGAACCCTGTTATAGATTTGATCTTCTCAACTTCCCATAGCATAGAGTTCCACAGGTTGACACTGTGGTGTGTAAAAAAGTACTTCCATTTGTTTTAAACCTTCTGCCTATTAATTTGACTGTTTCCTTATTCATTCATTTTCTTCATACCATTCAAGATTTTAAAGACCTCCATCATATCCTCCCGTAGTCATCACTTTTCCAAGTTGAAAAGTCCCAGTTTTTAATCTCTCCTCCTATGGAAGGTGTTCCATATCCCTAATAATTTTCAGAGCCCCTCTCTCTTTTCTAATTCTACTGTGTATATTTTTTTTTGAGATGGGACCACTAGAGCTGCAGACGGTATTCAAGATGTGGGTGTACCATGGATTTTTATAAAGGCATGATATTTTGTGTTAGAGTAATACTCAGACTGAGGCTTGAGAGCCACAAGTGGCTCTTTGTGTCTCCTGTGGCTCTTGGCAGGATGTGATATTAAAATATTGTGATTTAATTATTAACCAGTTTCCGTTATGAACTAATCAGGATGCTTTTACTATGTTATTGACCACTGTAGTTGATAAAGTAGTAATATTTGGTCTGTCATTTTGCAATGAAAATAAATGAAACTGTGAAATCCCACATCTGCATAATGATCATTAATTTGGCTTCTGAACCACTGAGGTGTTCCTCAAGAATCTTATCTATCTCTTTTCTAATGTTTCCTGTCGTTTTGTTAGCTTCTTTGATGGCTGCTGCACATTGAATGGATGTATTCGGAGAACTACTCACAACTCCAAGATCCTTTTTAAGTAGGAACAGCTAATGTAGGCCATCCTTTTTCTATGGCTAGTTGGGGTTCTGTGTGACCGACTTCACACTTATTGCCATTGAATTTCTTCTGCCAATTGGTTGCCCAGTCACCCAGTTTTGTGGGATCCCTTTGTAACTTCTCGCAGTCTGTGTTGGGGTTTATACAAAGTTACTCGGATACTTGTCGGCAATTTTTGCCACCTATTTACCCCTTTTTCCAGATTACTTATGAATACGTGGAACAGCGCTGGTCCCAGTACTAATCCCCGGGGGTCACCGTGATTTACTTCTTTCCATTCTCAAAACTCTTTATTCCTGCTTTTGTTTCCTGTCTTTTATCCAGTTACTGATCCATAAGAGGCTCTTCCTCTTTTCCTTTGACCGCTTACTTCGCTTAAGAGTCTTTGGTGGGGCACCTTGTCAAAGTCCTCCTGAAAGTCTGAATACAATATAGACATTGGACTACTCTCTTCCACGTGTGTTTGAGCCCCTCAAATAATTCTAATTAACCGGAGAGGCAGGATTTCCCTTTACAAAACCACTTTGACTCTTCCCCGGCACATCGTGTTAATCTGTGTCTGATCATTCCGTTCTTTACTATAGTTTCAGTGAGTTTACCTGGTACTGAATTTAGTCTTCCCAGCCTGTAATTGCTGAGGGTTGCCTCTGGAGCCTTTTTAAAAAAAACTGGAATCATATTGGCTCTCCTCCAGTCACCTGGTACAGGTAATTTAATAGCCAGGTTACCTACCACAGACATAGTCCTTCAGTTTCATGTTTCCAGCAGCGATAGGAGGTGTTACTGCCATTATACAAGGCATTGGTAAGACCACATCTGGAATACTGCATATAACTTTGGTCTCCCGTGTTTTAAAAAAAAAAGTCAAATCAGATGGGAACAGGAGCAGAAAAGGGCTACTCCGATAAGAATGCAGAACTTACCTTATTAGAGGAGACTTAAGGAACTTGGCTTGTTTAACCTAATCAAAAGAGAACTGAGAGGAGATAGGATTGCTCTCTAAAATACACCAAAGGGATAAATACCAGGGAGTGAGAGGAGTTATGTACGTTAAGAACCAATGCTGGGCCAGTTTGTATCCATTTGTTCTTGTAGCATCAGCAGGATTAAGCTTGATATTAGACACAAGTTTCTGACCGTCAGAGGAGTCAAGTTCTGGAACAGTCTTTCAAGTGGAGCGGTGGGGGGGAGTAGCTTCACGGCTGAGCTTGATAAGCTTATGCAGGGGATGGAGTGAGATTAGCATATGGCCCATTTGTGACGGCAGGTAGCACAGCTCTTCAGTGGCCAGAGATGGAACATGGGATGGGAAGGACTCTGAATTACTATAGGGGACTCTTGCCTGGCTGTCTGGTCATGGGTCTCCTGGCCGAACTGATTGCTGGATCTGGAGTCAGGAAGGAATTTCCCCCAGGTCAGTTTGATGGAGACCTTCAGGGGATTTTGCTGCCTTGAGTGCAGGTTCACCTTCTATCTCAGCTTGAGTAAAATGGTGGCTTCTCTGTAACCTACAGTCTTTAAATCATGATTTGAGGACTTCAGTGGGAGGCTGTGGACATATTGCTGGAATGTGTGGGTGAGGTTCTGTGGCCTCCTATGAGCAGGACTGGATGCAGTTAGACTGAATCACGATGGTCCCTTCTGGCCTTTAGAATCTCTGCATGTCAGGGGCTGTTTGACTAGAAGGAAGTCTTCTGTCGGGATACCTTGTGCTCTGAAAGTACAAAGCTCTGCTTCAGTAAAGCATCTGGGAAACCTAACCTGGATATCCATGATCTTGAGACATAGATTGAATTGGTCTTCAAGCGTACAATGGGCTTAGGATCCCATCTGAGTCTCAGCTTATGTATGGCTTCCTTTTTAAAAGAGACTTGACTCAGGAAGAAATAGAAGAACACTTTCCTTCTGTAGTGATAGAAGTAAAACCTGCCAGTGCCTAATTCCTTGCACTGTAGCATGTTGCATTCAGATGCTGCGTAGTTTCCATGGGCGAGCCTTTCTAGTGAGGATAGCAGCGCCCCTAGCAATCCTGGAAGAGTCACCTAAACTTCTACTAGCCACCTGCCTTGAGGCCGGGTCTGCACTAGTGTACTGTAAATGCCGCCTCCTTTGACCCACGAGGGTTTCCTGTCCGTGTAGGAAACTCTCCTCCCCAAGGGGCAGTGCTAGGAGGACAGAAGAATTCTTCCATCAACCTAGGTGGATCTTCAGTGCGGCTACAGTCGACCTAACTCTGTCCTAGGGCAGTGACAGTTTCCAGACTTGTAGCTATATCTGCATGCCTATCTTTCAGGTAAACTAGAACTGTGTTTACATGGGGAACTTTTCATTTCTATTACAAAAGACTTTTCAGTTTGTTGTGCATTATATCTTAACGTTAAGTTTTATCTTGTATCCTTGTTTTAGCTATGCTTCTGCACTAGCCCTCAGTCCTCTACTTAGGGTGGGTCTTTCCCGTTTTCCTTCCCTTGTCCCTTTTTCCTCATCTGCACCTCCTCAAAGTATTGGTGCTATAGAATGGGCAGGTTAAACTCTCGTTCTTGCGCGTTAGTCAGATTCAATCCCCACAGAAGGCGTTTCCCAGCGCTGGCACCCCAAAGGTAACTTACTATACGATATATTACTTACGAAGTAAATATCCCTGTTGCGAAACTCTGCCCGTTTTTCTCTCTCAGATTGCAGACTTCAGCAGAAAACGCACACGAACCGACAATTGGGCAGAAAAATGAAGGGGTAAGTTTGAAAGTTCTAGCTTTTTCCCTCTTTTGAAAGATGGTATTCTACAACTAAACTGCATTCAACTCTGTGTCCTCCCTTCTTAAGCATATCCCTGAATAACATGCTTTCCCCAGTGGCGTGTGGCAGGGTGGTCTTCCTAACACATAGAGCATAGAGCAATGGTGGAAGAGCCCTTGTGATATTGGGCTCTGCTCCGCATGCTGAATCTGCTCAATTTCTCCTCTTGGGAGCTCTTCAGAAGCGGAGGGGGCGCCTCAAATGTAGCATTTATTGGGGTTCATCCACATCACTATAGGATACGCTTATTACATCATTAGTCCTTTCTCAGCTAGATCTTGCTGTTCATGCATTTCTTTCCTGATTCGTGTCTCCAAAATTAAGCTTAGAGCCACAGTTAAGTTCCCAGTTTGTAAACCAGGGAAACTTTTTTTTTTTTCTAGCTACTAAGATTCTTTCAGGATTGCTGCATTTTAAATTAATTTTAATTCGGATTTCCTAGACTAGAAATACACCACCATTCTGTTCTGCATACAGTTGTTTTATATTTACCGGTATTTTGCTTGCTGCATGGGTCGGAGGATGTGTCTAAAATCTGTTTTTTAAATAGGCTAAAACTGTCTTTATTATCATGTATCCAGCCCGTGTGGGATACTCGGGCTTTTTAAAAAAAACAAAAAATCAAACCCAATCACGTAACCCTTTAAGGGCAGAGAACCTCCCCAAACCAAACTGCTATAGCTCTCTACCTCGGTAGGCTTTTAATAGTCTTGTATGATCTTCTCAAATTGGAGAAATACAGCCTAAAAAAATGTACTAAGGGTGGTAGCACAGCTGGATAGAAAGTTGCTCGGAGTAGTAATCAGTGGTTCATTGTCAAGCTGAAAGTACATAGCGAGTGGAGTCTTGCAGGGATCTGTCCCTGGATTTAGTTCTGTTCGATATCTCAATGATTTGGATAACGGCAGAGACTGCACTTACAAAATTTGCAGACTGTACTAAGCTGGGAGGACTTGGAAGTGCTTTGAAGGACGGGATTAGAATTCAAAATGGTCTGAAGTAAATAGGATGAAATTGAGTTAGGACAAATGCACAGTACTGGGCGCAAGATGGAAAATCAGCTGCACAAATACCAACTGGAAAAGAACTGCCTAGGAAGAACAGGGTTCTTGCTCACAAATTAAGTCACTATATAATACTCTTGCAAGAAAACACCCAGTCATTCTGAGAGAGATTAGAAGGAATGCTGTAAGTAATTTTGCTGTACTCAGCATTGATAGCTCCTCAGTCAGAGTACAGTGTCCAGTTCTGGCACCACACTTTGGGAAATGGAAATGATTAAAGGCCTAGAAAGCAGGACTGATGAGGATCGATTTGAAAAATTGGGAGGAGGGATAACCTCACCAGGGACATGTTTTTCAAGTAGGTCGAGCAGGGGTGACAATCTGCAGACCAAAGGCCATGTGTGCCCCAGCTAGGCGTTTTGTTTACCGTTGCCAGGTTCTGCTGGTTTCTATCTGCAAATGTTTTTCCTACCGGTATTTCTAAAGTGAACAAGGGCATGTGAGGGGAGGTGCACGCTGACTCTGAGCCATGTGCTCCCTCTGCATCCCATAACAGCCCTGCTACGGTACACTCGGCACCCTCCGTGCATTCTAGGTGCACAAGTGCAGTGAGCAAAACTACCCTGACCCGGGAGACTGTCTTGCTTATGACAATCTTGCAGCCCTCTGACATGGAGGGCCACTAATGCGGCCCACTTGCTAGCCTAGGTTGCCCGTTGCTGGTGTAGAAGAGTGTTAAAAGAGGAGGATGATAAACTGTTCTCTCTATTGACTGAGGGCAAGACAAGAAGTAATTGTCTTACATTTCGCTTGCTGCAATTTATGTTGGACATTAGGAAAACTTGCAAACTTGAAGGGTTTAAGCACCAGAACAAATGTACCCAGAAGTGATGGGCAGTGTCCATCAATGGAGGTTTTTAAGACTGTTATACAAATGCCTGTCAGGGATGGATACTTAGTTCTGCCTCAGGTACCTATCGAGGTCCTGCCTACATTACTTTGATGGTCATTTTGACTCTGGCGAATGTCCCGAAACACTTTCCTCTCACTTAGCATTACTAGCCCATTGCAGCTAAATCTTAACATTTGCTCCTCTCGGCCTCCCATTGGGGAGGCGGTGCCAAGCTATGTGTAAAGTAAGCTGGCTCCAGCGACACATTTTACGTAGCTGGAGTGGCATACCATAACCCAGCCTTCCGGGCCTAGTGTAATCTGATGGTGGAGAGTGTTTGGGTGTTTCCACTTGGAATTTGAATAAAACTGTCCTAGTACACACGGCAACAAATCACAATTTCCTGTTTCCATGCTATTGAGCTTCTGTTTGTGTAACAGAGATGGCTGGAGGCTGACCTGTCAAAAGAGGTGTCAGTTCGGTTATGCCTGGGCAGCAGGAGCTCTGCTGTAGCCAGAAGGCCAGCTGCACTAGTGGTGAAAGAGCAGACTTGCCCAGGCCCACAGAAGAGCTCAGAGCGCCTTCCTGAACTCACCGAGGTATTGTTGGTTTTGGTGTCCGGGTTGGGAGAGGAGACCTGAATGGGATGGAATAATTGGGGCTTTATTACACGTTCTTTGCGTGTGCCCATCTGCTGCCAGATAATGTACTAACCGTGGTCCAGGGGATTGGGGCGCCTAGGTGCCCCTTCTAACATGGAGTTTGGCTGCTCTTGCCTGCTAGTCAGACCTTCCAGTTACTTGGAATCGGGCCATTCTGCTAACCACTGGTTTGCAGGGAGCCAGCAGCACAACACACGAATGCTTTTGCTCAAGCCTTTCTGAACTGCCTGATTGCGTTCTGTGTGTACCTTGGTAGATGCTCCAATACCAGAAATAAGAGTGTTTCCCTTATTCGTCAGCTCAGCTCAATCAGAAGTACTTTGTTTTTAAACAGATCAAAATCTCTCTCCTGCTAGAGTGAGATTGAACATTACCTGTGATGGCTCTAACAGCGTGTATGATCAAACACAAAATACCTCCTGACTGTCGACATGGCTGCCAATACAGCCACTAGAACAGCGGGGGGGGGGAGGAGGGCAACCTGGGGCTTTGCCTGCTGCCCCTGGACACCCCTGGCTGCCCCCCTTCCCCACGTGCCTCTCGTACACTGGGGCACCGGAGCCCCACCTCTCTCCCAGCACTTTCAGAGCACTTGAATCGCTTTATTCACACTGTTGCTGTCCCTCCCTCCTTCCCCAGAGCTGGAACCCCGCAATCAGCTGTGGCCCACTAAGGTAAAGGAGGGTCCCTCCTGCAGCCTACCCACTAATATGGCAGCCCATCCCTAAACTAATATTCCCTGGTACTCCCTCTCAGATACGTCCCCAAATCTGGACTCGAGTAAACGAAAGGGGAGAACTGAGTTTTGAGCTGAGGGGCCCTGCTATCAGGCCAGTTCCAGTTAAACAAAGCGGTGGTGGGTTGACCTCTAACGATCACAAGGCCCCAGTATTGCATGAGACAGGCGGCTTCGCCGAAACGCTACCTTTTTGCTGTCTTGTTTTCAGCTCTGCTGACGTGCGCGTTTTGTTTTTCGGTTTCTGCATGATGTCCCTTTTCTGACTGATCGGCATTGATGGACTCAATCACTTGCAGTGCTGGTGTTAGTGTGTAAGAGGCTTGATAGAATTCAGTAGACTCCCATAATTCCTTTCAGTCCTCAAGAAAATGACTGAACTTCCAAACCAGAGCCAGTATAAACATCTCCGTGGTTCTGAGCTGGTAAATCAAAATGACTGAAGCACCATTTAAAATAGCTTAGAAATGTAACCATCCATGTTACTAGCACGGCAGGCGTCTGTGTGGAGCGCCGGCATGGACAAACTCAACAGAAGACGCTACCAAAGCTAACCGTCCTCTGCTCTGAAACGAACAGTGATCTCCTGGGCCCCCAGTGTCACTGTGTGGCCAAACTGTTCCTCCTTGAGTAGGCTTACGCCTCCACTTGCATCCCTTTTCTGCGTCCGCGTGAGCCCCCCGTTGGCATGCCCCATGTGCTCCCGAGTTCAGAACTTGCTCGCTAGTCACGTCATGGAATTGCTCATTTCAGGAGATGGAGAGAGAAATCACAAACGCATTAGGCTATGGCCAGGAGGATGAGATCCTGAGCAGCGCCTTTAAATTAAAGGTTACTCGTGGGGACCTCCAGACTCTCAGGAACCATCACTGGCTCAATGACGAGGTAAAATTCATCCAATAGGAATGTGTGTGTTCCACGTGCATGTGCTAAAATGCGCCCCAGTGTCCTCTGACTCTTAGCTGTTGATGGGTTCTAATTTTCTGATCCACACCTCGGTTCCTATAGGAATAGCTGTAGGGTTCTGAAAGCTGGGCCTTTAAGAGGAGCAATACTCCCGAAAGTGTCTCCATCCCTCTATTATGCTGCTTTCAGGAGTTCGCCACTAACTTAAGATCAGATTTACTTTGGGGCGTGGGTGAAATAAGTGTGTTTCCCACGGACTTGCAGGAAGGAAGTTAGTTCAGGAGTCTAACTTGAGATGAAGACGGTGTTGTCTCTTCAGATTGTAAATTCTGAAGAATTCAGCATACAAGGCTTAACTTTAGCAGGCAGATATGAATGGCCCTTCCATTCTCTGAACTCTACTCTCTGTTGTCTAGGTCATCAATTTCTACATGAATCTTCTGGTGGAGAGAAATAAGCAGCAGGGATTTCCAGCACTCCATGCTTTCAGTACTTTCTTCTACCCCAAATTAACTTCCGGGGGTTACCAGGCAGTGAAAAGATGGACCAAAGGTGTGGATCTCTTCAAGCAAGACCTCATCTTTGTGCCTATTCACCTGAGGGTACACTGGGGATTAGTGGTGAGTCACTGGCCCCTCCTTGGAATGGGAAGGGAAAGAGCGCCCTGAAAAAGCTTTAGTTCTTGCTCTGTAGGCAGCACGGAGTCTTTGGCTACATCGGTCGCGTTCATGTCTGTCTTCCAATCACAGGTAATAGATGTCAGAAGAAAGACCATCAGATACTTTGACTCGATGGGACAGAGAGGCCACAGTATCTGTGAGATGTTGCTGTAAGTAGATGCTTAATGGGTACCTAATTGCATTTCACATCCTCACAATGCATACCATACTCGCTGGAAAATGTGATTTGTGTAACACGACTTGCCCCTAAGGGACGAGAATCTCTTCCCTGTCTGGTCACGGCCAGTAATGTGCGAATTGTAACATCATCCAGCTGCTAATTCTATTCTGTCCTCCCTGGGACATTCGAGTTTTACAAATGAGCCATCGTTGAGGGACTTGTTAAAGCTCTTGTGCCAATAGAAAGATGATAAAGTCCATTCTTCTCTAAGCACATAACCTCCACCCTCTTCATAGGACCAAGAACCCTTCCTAAGAGAGATTTCATCCTCTTACCCGAGAGACACTCACTTCTGTGTTCTAGTTCTTCTGCTGTTTTTTTGCCACTCTTAAGTAACTCACCAAGCATAATCCTCTCGCAAGCTCTATTGGGACTTTGGAGTTAATTTTTGTGTAACTAGTAATTTTTCTTTCAGTATCCTGGGTGAGTGTTTGTTTGGCACGGACTCTTGTGTAACACCCGTACTTGCTGGTTAACGTGTTAAATAAAGTCACCCTGTACATCTCTCCTCCCCCCCCCCCCCCCCCCAATCTCTGCTGGAGATGGATTCCTGAGGTAAGGGTGAATCACTACCAATCTCTCGTGCACCTCACTTTTCCTGGCAGTACCTCCATATGAGACCCTAGTGCAGTAAAACAGGGTTCCTGTGATGTCTGTAACTTGTGATCCAAAAATCTCGAAAGTAATTTACGTAGGAACTAGTCACGTTACTTGTGGGTTTTCCTTTTACATAGTGTGATTCTATCCTGTAATTCTCCTTCCTGGTTCTTTGGGTCACTGGTGATTAATTAGCAAAGACCTTGTTATGCAGCTTTACAGACTGTTGGCCTAAAACATGCAGACTTTTGATTAGAAATGTCTGATGCCTCTTTTTTTTTTGTTTTGTATTGAACAGCCAATATCTGCAAGAAGAAAGCAAAACCAAGAGGAACCTAGATCTTGATCCTTTGGAGTGGACACTTTACAGCATGAAAGCACATGTATGTGAATAGTGTTTGTATTCCGTCCGTGTGCTGCCACCTAGGAGCACAGATATGTTCCAGAGAACCCATTCTAAGTTTTGGAGGGGTGTTTATGGGCTTTCTCCAGTGCCCAGGATGTATCGTGGAAACCGTGGACTCTCTCTAGCAGTGTCTTATTTGATTGGCCTTGTCCCACCTGCTGCTCTTCTGACCCTGTGTGGCTCTGGAAAAATGCTGGCAATCTGGAGTGGACAGGAGTCCTGGGAACAGCTACTTGGCTTTTTTCCTTTGGTCAATAAGCTGGTGATGTCTCATTCAGCTGGTTTTAATACATCGATTTTTGGGTGCTAAATCGCTTCTGTTACATGCTGCTTGAGACACCTCTTTCCTCCTACAAAGACTGCTTCAAATTATCGCTCTTGTCCCGGGTCTTCTACAATAAATGTCTGGTCTGTTGTGTTCTGCGACTGGCTGTCTGCTGTGACCGTCCAGCGCTCGGTTGGGTTTGGAGGCAGTGGGGGGGAGGGGGGCGCAGGGGCGTAGTCTCTGGTAGCACACGTGTGAGCTCGCATTGCTCTGCCCCAGTTCTCCAAGCTTTCCAGGGCTTTGCGTTCAGAGCGGCACTGAGGAGGCCTGTGGAGCTGTGAACTCCAGCTGCAGATGAATCGCTCTTGTAGCTTTGTTCTCGGGGTGGGAATTCATACAAGAATATAAGAACGGCCAGGCTGAGTCAGACCAACGGTCCGTCTAGCCCGGTGTCCTGTCTGCCCACAGTAGCCCATGCTAGGTGCCCCAGAGGGAGTGAACAGAACAGGGAACCATCAAGTGATCCCTCCCATCAATCATTCCCAACCTCTGACAAACAGCGGCCAGGGACCCCATCTCTACCCATCCTGGCTAATAGTCAGGGCTCAACAAACTGCGGCAAAAACCATTCGCCAGCCCTGCACTGCGCATGCGCGAACCTCCAGTGAACGGGGTGACCGGCTGAAATCTACTCGCCACAGGTGAGTAGATAAGCAGATTTGTCGAGCCCTGCTAGTAGTCATTGATGGACCTAACCTCCATGAATTTATCTAGTTCTTTTCTGAACCCTGTTAAAGCCAGGTGCTCTAGGAAGGCAAAGATGTCTGAATACTTAATAGCTCAGCAGGACTCCCACAAAAGAGTTGTGGGGTAAAACGGTGCAGCAGCCCCAGGCCAACAGCCACATCCTCTGGCAAGGAGTTCCACAGGTTGATTGTGCGCTGAGTGAAGGCGTTGGGGGGAGCCATGACCGGGGCCTGGAAAGGGTGTGCTCTAAAGACTTGACAGCTGCAGGACCAGAAATGGCACCTGGGGCAGCTGGAATTACGTGGTTGGGGTGGTAAAGTGGATTTCCTGGCATGGAGGACCAGCACAAGCGGCTCATTAGAATGCTGCTGCCCAGTAGGAAAGACCATGCACTGCACTGTGTATCTCACAAGGATGGCAGCTTTCAAGTAAGGTGAAGGGACTAACATGCAACTTTTTCCCACTGCTTCCTCGCAGGAAATCCCACAGCAGCTGAATGGCAGTGACTGCGGGATGTTTACCTGTAAATATGCAGACTACATCTCCAGAGACAAACCCATCACCTTCACTCAGGTGAGAGACGCTCTGAAACTGACCTGTCGGTGCGTTTCCCTCCCGCCTGACTCCGCTAGTTACGCCCTAGGCTCATCTCGCTAGTTACGCCCACTTACCCCATGGGCCCTGATCGGGGCTAGGGCCTCCAGGGGCTGCTGTAGCCCTGATAAGTGGGCCCTCCAGCCCTGGGAGTTGCATTCCCTGCCTTTGCTTATGTCCATTTACCAGGCAGCATGTCTCAGTCCTTGGGAGGAGGGAGCTGGAGCTCATAAGAACAGCCAGACTGGGTCAGATCAAAGTCTGTCCAGCCCAGTATCCTGTCTGCCCACAGTGGCCAATGCCAGGTGTCCCCGGAGGGAGTGCACAGAACAGGGAATCAAGTGATTCTTCTCGTGTTACTGATTTCCAGCTG
Organism: Pelodiscus sinensis; assembly: GCF_049634645.1. Classification (NCBI taxonomy): domain Eukaryota; kingdom Metazoa; phylum Chordata; order Testudines; family Trionychidae; genus Pelodiscus; species Pelodiscus sinensis. Next base: position 3,531,974 of record NC_134720.1, on the reverse strand, counting down.
CTGATAGAGGCAAGGGACACCATTCCTGCCCATTCTGGTTAACGGCCATTAATGGGCTTAATCTCCATGAATCTATCTAGCACTTTTTTTGGAACCCTGCTTTTCACAACATCCTCTGGCAGGGAGTTCCAGAGGTTGACGGGTTCGTAGTCGTCACTTGACCTGAACAATGGCATCTTCAAGGCTCCTTTCCAGATTATCAATATTTTAACCTGTGCAGAAGCTGTTTTCAGTTGCACTGGGCTTCTTGTAAAGGACACGCTCATTCTCAGACACAACATTAGTGTGTTTCCATTCTGGTCAGCATTTTCTGCCCCTTGGGAGGGGAAAGCTGTGGTAGAAAGCCATTGCATGGGAGCTATGGGGATGCTGCCTGGTAGGGTCGTGATTCGGTCTTGCCTGCAGAATGTGGACGAATACTTAGTGATCTCTTTCGCGCTGGCTGTGTTTAACGGAGAGTGTTTTTTCTTTTAGCACCACATGCCTCACTTCCGCAGAAAGATGGTCTGGGAGATACTCCATCAAAGGCTGCTGTGACCCTGGAGGGAGACGCTGGCCCAGTGATACTGTGAGCCACCTCAAAGTGGCGATTAGCCCTTGGCTTCACTAATTTGTTTCAATGCCTTATGTCTAAGGCACCTGAGCTAACGGCTTCGTGTCCTCGGAGCGGACTGTCAGTTGTTGAATGACATTTGTGTGGGACATGCCAACACGTCCTAGCCGCCCCACAAAGCTCTCACGCGGAGCTGAGACGCCGGAGGGCCTGGAGTGGGTGGTTCATCCCCGAGTCCCAACGAATGGCGCCGCTTCGGACTGGCAACTTCTCGTGCGTCACTGCTGCCAGTGGAACTGCAGCGCGCTCTGGCTGGCGCATCTCAGGTCTGCTTCCCAGGCCCCGTGTGTTTAGCCACTGGGGCCAGAGGGGCCTGTTCTGCTGCTGGGCTTTAGAAGCCTCCCCTTGATTCCTAAACCCGGCTTTGGAGAGCCCCTAGGAATGAGGCACTTACGTTTTGATTTGTAACAAATCCATGGCGAAGCCCGTGGCCGGGGCTGTTTGTTTCAGGAGGTGTGAATGTATTTATTTTCTTTATTAAAATGGAAGTGTGCTGTAACGTACGCCCGGGCTCGGCTCTGGACTAGCCTGCGGGAGGAGAACCAGCTCACTCGAACTGCTGCTGGTACCTTGGGTGCATCGTGCGCTTTGTGCCTGAGTTCCCCGTGTGTAGCGGGACACAAGCCTGCCTTTATTTCACGGGGGATAGTGAGCGCGCAGTCGCGGCTGTGACGTGGTTGGTCACCGGAAGCGAATACTTGCATCTGTGTGTCCACACGGCCTGCCTTCCTCTTTGGCTGCTTTCCGGTCCCTCGGCAGCCCCCCTCGCAGCCCAACGCAGCCTGGGTGGAACCTTGGTCTTCCGACAGTCCCGTCACTCTTCCCCCAAGCCTCTTTGCACAGGCAGCTTATGTAGGCGGCCATGACGTGCGCTGTGGAAGGTGGATGGTCCTGCAGGAGGAAAGCGCGCTGGTTGCCTGGCAGTGATCTCTGTTCAGGCAGGGTTATCAGGGAAGGTGAACTCTACCCAGCCCCTGCACTAGCATCATCTGGCTCATGGGCTTCCTGGGAATCCTCTGTCCTGTTTCCAAATGGCACTACAGCCGTGTGCAGACCAGGGCCTGCGGGGAGTGCTCAGAGCTCAACACGCTTCTCCCCAAATCACCCCCATGCAGGCCAGGGTTAGCAGGCCCTTAATTTTGTTATTGGGACCCTGGCCCACCCAGTCGTTTGCTCCTAAGTTGGTGCTGGGGTTCAAGGTAGGAGTTGCAGTAGCAGTCCCTAGGGTCTAAAATAAATGATACAGGGCAGTAGTGGTGGTGGCAGGGGGCCGGCTGCGTAGGAAATGATGACACCTGCTCTCATTTTGAAATGGTAATTGTAGAACCAATTACAGCCCAGAGCAGGGAGGCAGAAGTGCCACCCTAAATCGCTGCCAGTGGAGCTAGTTAGTTTTCACCCTGGGGCCTGCTGCCTTGTGCCAGCTCTGATGCATAGTGGGAGGGGAGTAGTACTAGCAGCCAAAGGGGGGGGTGGTCTTTTTTCACAGCCCACGCAGGAGCTCCAGGGTCCCCCCACACCTCAGCTGGGCTTTCCTAGGGCCCCTCCCAGCAATGTGAACTGCACAACACAAGTAAGATCCTGCTCCACCCCCAAAGCCAGGGTGGGCAGGGCTACCTCCACTAGCACTGCACCCTGCCACCTGCTGGGGGAGAGCTACAGGTCTACCCCCTTGCCCTGCCAGCCTGTGGCAGGAACCTCTCTCGGGCTGGCGAGCAGCAGCCCCATCTTGCTCAGCAGCACCACCGTGGTCTCAAGCCAGCTGGGATGAGCCCATAAAGCAGCTGCAGGTGTTTTAAACCCCAGTGCATGCATGTGGGGGCCTGTGTGCTCTGGGCAGCCCAGGGAGGGGTGGGGGTGTGAGAGAGAGATGGCATCAGAATGGGCCTGAGCTGCAGGGCAGCTGCCCCGGCTAAGCGCCAGCCTCACCCTTTAGCACAGCTGTTCCCAAATGGGGTGGGGCCCACACTGGATCACATCCCCATTTTAATAGGGACACCCTAGGCCTTTCCCCCCAATGTGGTGGCCTGCTCCCACACATGCACCGGACTCTCCAAGGGCTGGACTTGGGGGGTGACAGGCCAGGTGCCCCCAGCAGTGACGGTGCAGGCTGCTGGCGATCCCGGCTTGCAACAGCGCCTGGCCGACTCCAACCCGCCCAGAGCCTGATTTTACATGAGCAACTTGTTTTGCTTGGCCAGAGCGACCCATGCTAACCAGCAGCTCCCCCAGCCCCCGCAGGGGCCACGGTGATGAGCCAGGCAGACTAGGGCCCTGCCTAGCAGCTGCAGCACACTGGGGTCTGGGGAGGGCTCAGTGGCCTCCCTAAGGCCCAGCTGGGGAGTGGCGCATCATGTCCTGTGCCAGGCTGTAAGGCCTGCAGTGAGGTAGGGGCCAGGCGCTGCTCTGTCCTGGCAGGATTTGCATGGGGCTGGGGCTGCAGAGCAGCTGGCTCGGAAGGTGGGGTGAGAGCCGGCACAAGTCTGGCCCCAGGGCCATTCCTGTCATTTGGAGCCGCCTGGCTGGTCTAGCAACTTTGCGGGAGTGGCTGCTTTCTCCCCCTCTGAGACCGCTCCCTCCCCTCCCATGTTGCCAAGGTTCCTCTGCCAGGGCAGGGCACGGGGGGGGGGGGGGTGCGGAGGACCTGGGGGGCGCGACTTGGCCCCTGTATTGCCCACCCAGGCGGGGGCGGGAAATGAAAAGGAATACCACGGGCAGGCTCGTGTTAGCTGGATATATTTCTTTTTTCACAGAACACTGTTTGCAGTAGAGGAAACTGGCGTTGCAGTCTGTTGGTACAATGGTATGTTCACAGCAACCAGTCCATGGGCGTCCTTTAGCACAGAAAACTCCTGGCGTGTGCACTAGCAAAACCCCGGGGTGGTTCTTCGAGCCTTTCTGGCGCTGGGCGGGGTGGCAGCTTCAAGGTGTCTCCCAAGGAAAGGCTCTCGGCTCGCAGAACGAGAAGCGAGTCGCCCTCGCCGCACACGCAGGGCGGCGCTGGCTCCTGCCCGGGCAGCTGACTTGGTCTCGATTTTTTTCCAACTCATTTTTATTAAAAAAATAAAAAAATGCTCCAACTATCAGTTTTACAAGGCATACAAAATCTCTAAAAGGGAAACACGAGGGCAAGGTGCTGAGGTACGAAAACACCTGAGGTAGTTTTTTTTTTGTGTTTTCCCTCCCCCCCCTTCTTCAAAAAGAAAAATAAAATTGCCATTTTCATGCCCTGAGCCAACAACATCGTGTACGGTAGTTGTCTCCCCTCCCCCCGTTAAAAGAAAGAAAGACTCCCCACCCCCCCAGCCCCACTGCAGTGTCGTCTTGCCCCCAGGGGCTGACCCAGCTGCATGGCTGGGGGCACCAAGGCTTCTCCTGCTTCTTTCTTTCTTTGCAAAATGCTCAGACAGGTACCGTGGTGGCTGGGTTGGGCGAGAACCCAGGTGGAAGTTGTGGCTGGGTGTTCCTTGCGTTTGCGGTCGGTGGTGTGTTATATAGAGCACAGCGGATGGGACGGTGGAGACAGACAGAGAGCGCGTGCGAGGGAGGGACCGGGAGAGGATGCAAAAACCAGTGTGGCATCTGTGAAGCGCAGAGAAAGGGGGAGGCGAGCTAGACAGAGCTCGAGAGAAAGATTCCTCTTCTCAGAGACGGTATCCCTTGTGTTGGCACAGACAATCCCAACGCTGCTCTTCCTAAAGCCTTTACAGAACCCGCCACTTTTACCCTTTCGATCGTGCTGCTGACAGTCCCTTCGGTCTACTGTAGGTTAGGTCTCCCCAGGGTTCTGCCCTGAGCGGGCTACGGCGGCCTGCTTTGTCGGAGAACCACAAGCTCCAAAAAACAAGTAAATAAAAAAAAAAAACAACTTAACCTTTTACAAAATGAAAAGTGGGTTAGTTTGGTTACAGCGCTATTCGGTCTAAAGTATCGTCAACGGTGCGAATGCCACGTCATGCACTGTAAAACAAAAAACTCCCCCCAGCTACCGCGTGGCCCCAGGCACGGGGAGCGGGCGCTGCCGGGGGGCTGCCTGCCCCGTCTCCGCCTATGTTAGTCCAACTAAAGGGATCACGTCGCGCTAGTAGAGAGGGGAACGTGGAGGTTGTGGCTGGGAAGAGTCAGTCGGCAGGGCCCCTGCGGCGGGGCGACGGCAGCGTGAGTGGGGTGGAGCCCTCCCCTGCCCAGCCCCGGGCAGAGCGTTCTGCCTCAGGAAGGTCTTTGGTTGGCGCCCCACGCTGGCGGCCTGGCAGGCGTTGGAAGGGCTACATTCGTCGGTGGCTGCGGGCTGGCGCGGGCGCCTCACTTGCTGCGCGGGAGGGAGGGGGCTCCCTGAGCGTGTTTCTGCTCCTGCCGCTTCACCTGCTGTACGATTTCCCTGATCTTGCGCTGTGCAGTCTGCAGGCAAAGCGAGAGAGAGACAGCGCTGCAGGGCCAGCCCGAGGCAGCCCCCGCCCCGCCTGCAGCTCCCAGAGCAGGACAGAGCCAGGCCTGGCGCCATGTTGGAGCCAACGTGCAAGCTACCAGGGCGCAGGGCATCCACGGGCCCTCAGTGCTGGCTGGGGCTGACCCTCGCCCCCCAGCTCAGCTGTACGGCGCCAACACGCCCGTGCTGCGACCGCCACCCGCCCGCCGGCACGGCCACGCCCACAGCACCCAAGCCCGTCAGCCCAGGATTGGACCTGCCCCTGTCATAACCCCAGACCGACAGCCCTGCAGGCGGCCAGCTTGTGGGTCCAGCCACCGGCCGCTGACAACCGAAGGCGGCAGCGAGGCCCTGAGAGGCCAGGCAGCTAGTCAGGAGGGGGGACCGTGCCGAGACGAGGCAGCGCTGGGAGAGTCGACCCGGGCTACCAGCCCCGCCACCCAAGCGTTCCTGGTGCTCTGACTGGCCACGCCAGCCGCCGTTCCATGCTGAGGCAGTGAGCAGGTTGCTGGCATTAGGGGTTACTCTGGGGCCCCACAGGAGTCACTAAGGATACGATTTCGGAGCCGTCCGAGGAAGCTTTCTTTGGGCCAGGGGTTGGCACCTGAGGGCCCCAGCTACGGGGCACCAGGAATCCCCCTCAGGGGCTGGTCCCTTGAATCCACTGCAGACTTTGGGTAAGCAGAAAGGTCTGGGTGCAGCGACCTCTTAGGCAACTGAGGCCAATGTCCCCCGAACACCAGGCCCGGGCAGGGCTCAGGTGACTGCAATTCTGACCCCTTTGCGCACGGGTCAGCGGGGGGACCCAGCGAGGGGCCTGGCGGTCAGTGCCCAGGGGCTCCCCGGGGCACAGGATGAGGGCGGAGGTGGGCGAGGCGGCTGAGTGGCCAGTTACTGTGGCTGGCGTGCGCGAGGGGCGTTGCTTGGCCCATTCAACAGAGGTGCGTGCGCCTGCCACTGGCACCAGTGCCGGCAGCTCTTTCCTCAGCAGCACCCGTAGGGGAGCCGGCTCAGGTGCCCCCGGCCTGGCGCACACGCCGCGCTAGACAGGGCGCCTCTGGCCCCTCCGGCCCTCCTTGCTGGACAACGGCGGAAGCAGGTCAGGAAGGCACCTCAGACCAGCCCAGTTCCAGAAACGGGCAAGCGCCCTTTCTTGGGGCGCTGGCTCGTGCCCGTTCGGCGGGGGGGGGGGGGCGGGGGCGGGCATGACTGACTCCTCAAGGCAGTGTCCTCGTGGGCTGGCGGTGGGCGCCAATGACCACGCTGCAGCCCGGAGAGGAACGCGGCTGAGGAGGCTTGCGCTCTGCTCGACTGTGCCCTGACCAGCGCCTAGGGGAGGGGGGCCGGTCACCACGGGACCGGTGCCGATCAGCCAGAGCGGGGTGCCAGCCCGGGGCAGCTCACGGAGGCGCGGTGGGGAGTTAGAGCCGACGAGCCTCGTGCCGTCCATTGGGGGGGATGGGGGGGGGGCGTGTAGCTCTGAACATCTGTGCCAAAGCCCCAGGGAGCCCCATCTGCTCCCTTGGTGGGCTCAGGCCCCACCAGCAACAGGCCGGCTGCAGACTCGGCAGCTCTTGCTTCAGAGGCGAGGCCTGAGAAGTTCCTCGGGAGGGGAACGGTGCTTCTGTGGAGACCGGGGCAGTACTACGAGTGGCTTTTCCCCCGTGGCGCAGTCCCGCAACCCCTGGGAGAAGACTCTCTGGGTGCCTGCAAAGCCTCGGGCGTCGGCAGCAGCCGGAGCCGGTCGACCTCACATGGAGACTGGACCAGGGAGCGAGCAGAGGGCGCCTGAGGCATCTGCCAGCCAAACAGGAGTGTCCACCAGTGCCGACATGCTGGGCTGCCCTTCTTGGGCCCAGGAGATGTGCCCTGGCCTGGCCTCAGCCTGCCGGAGGCCCAGTCCCCACGGGGGTCCTGTGCTAACTAACCACTAAGATCAGGAAACTGGCTCACAGGAGAAACTATTTACAGCAGCGACCGCCCAGGGGGAGGGTCCACGCCCCATCCCTGGCGGTAAGGAGGAACTGAGAGTGGCAGGGAGAGGGGTGGAGGCGCCCTATAGAACGAGGCATGGGCGTGTCCCTCTAGGGCGCCTGAGCCGGCTCCCCTACAGGTACTGCGAGGGGAACTCTCCCGGCGCCGGTGCCTGGGGCGAGCACACACGCCGGCATTGGATGGACCAGAGCAAAGCACTCGAAGAACAGTCACAAACCAACGGCTTCCATGTTACAGAACAGAACCGGTCCCACGTCCAGGGAACCACGCGACACTCGGGAGAACAGCCGTGTGCTGGGTTCTGTGTGGATGGGGAGCCAGGCCCCCCAGCACCAGGATGTGGGGAGACAATACAGACTGGTCCCCCCGCGAGGGGCGGGCCGATCCCCCTCCTGCCCCAAAACCCTGTCGAAGCCGAGAACTCTGCCCACCGCGTACCTGGCTGGCGAAGAAATGCCCGATGATTTTCACCACAACTTCCTCGTTCTCATCGGGCGTTTGGTCGCGGGGGACGATGACTTCTGCGCTCGTTAAGTTCTGCAGTTCGTTCACCTGCGCGAGAGGCGTCGTGGCAACAGTCTGTGGGCACGGTGAACCGCGCCCGCCCCCAGCCGTTCCCGGGTCTTCCTCAAAGCCCGGCCAGCAGCCGGACAGGCAGCAGGGGCCCCCCCGCCCCCACCTGGCAGAGTCCAACCAGCTGCTCAGAGGAATCTCCCCCCTCTTCTCTCACGTCTCTGCACTTTGCTGAGCTTCCTCTGCTCCACTAGCCCCCTGCCCGCCGGGCCCCCAGCCTGCCAGGCTCCCCCAGCGCCCAGCACCGCTGGTTCCCTGGCCCTACGGAACGAGGCCTCCCACAGGCGCTAAGCGTGGGCAGTGAATGGCTCTTAGTACCGCCAGGTGCCCAGCACATGTAGGGAAGGAGGCAGGGGGCACAGTTTTGGCCCAGGCATCGGGGCCTGGTGCCAGCGGGGGCAATGCCAATCCATCCCAGCTCTGAACACAGCCCCTCCTGCCAGGCTGCAGGCCGGGTCTGCTCTGCTGCAGGGTCACAGCTGGCTGGGTTCCTGCGTGTGTGCGGGGATGTGGGGGAGGGTGCGTGTGGTTATGCTGGGGTGTGGGTTGTGTGCGTGGCTGTATCAGGGTATGGTTGTGTTGGGGGGTGTGGGTTGTGTGCGTGGCTGTACCGGGGTGTGGTTGTGTTGGGGGGTGTGGGTTGTGTGCGTGGCTGTATCGGGGTATGGTTGTGTTGGGGGGTGTGGGTTGTGTGCGTGGCTGTATCGGGGTATGGTTGTGTTGGGGGGTGTGGGTTGTGTGCGTGGCTGTATCGGGGTGTGGTTGTGTTGGGGGGTGTGGGTTGTGTGCGTGGCTGTATCGGGGTATGGTTGTGTTGGGGGGTGTGGGTTGTGTGCGTGGCTGTATTGGGGTATGGTTGTGTTGGGGGGGTGGGTTGTGTGTGTGGCTGTATTGGGGTATGGTTGTGTTGGGGGGTGTGGGTTGTATGTGTGGCTGTATTGGGGTGTGTTGGCTGTGTGTGGTTGTGTTGGTGTGTGGGGAGGTTTGTGAGGGGTGGGGGGGTGTGCGGAGGTGTGTGGTTGTGTTGAGAAGTGTGTGTGTGGGGGGCTGTGTTGGGGTGTGTTTGTGGGGGAGGAGGGTGTCCCGCGCTGTTTTCCGTGTGTGCTTCCAGCACACGAGTGCCACGCTGCCCCGCCCGCCGCAGGCTGCCGTACCGTTTTGCCACCTTTGCCGATCACGCGGCCGGCTGCAGAGGAAGGCACCTTGATGTGGGCTTCAAGCTTCACCTCTTCTTTGGGGCTGAAGAAGTTCTCCTCCTTCAGTTTGCCAAATATCCGGCCCTGGGCCTGCGGGAGGAAGCGCCGTGGTGAGCCCCCGGCAGCGCCCAGCTCTGTGCCCCGGGTCCTTCCCCAATGGCGCGGGCGCCCGTCTGTCTGCCGCGGGGCAGGGGAGAGCGGCCGACGGGCGAAGCCCCCGGCCTGGGAGGCAAGGCCCAGGCCCAGGGCTGAGGTGCAGGCAGCAGCTCCCAGCGAGCCACATTTCAAACGCTCTCAGCGCCCGGGCACTGAGCCCACTGGGACGCTCCCCGCCACTGGGCCCCCACACAGCCCCTCGTGCGCCAGGGCCCTGCACGCCCGAAAGCCGACACGGCCAGGTCGGACGGACACCGGGTCCTGAGGCAGGACTGGGGCAGGCCCAGGTAAGTAGAGAGCAGGAGCAGAGCGGTGCCGCCCCCTTCGCCCCCCCAGCTTCCTGCAGAATTACTGGGCCCCTGGGGCCGCAGCCCCCGTGGGTGCAGAATTCACCAGGAGGCTCTGCCTGTGCGGACAACGCGGCTCTGAGCTGTCGCCCTTCCTGCCTCCTGCTGGCCTCTCAGGGTGTTGACACTGAAGCGTAACGAGGGCACGTTAGCCTCTCGGGGACCCGCGCTCACTGCTCTGGCCCAGCGGGGCAGCCCGGGGCAGCAGGCTGAAGTGGAGCTCAGCTCCGGCTGAGCCTGGGCCGAGCACCCTCCTCTGGCTCAAATCGGGTGATGCAGCCCCGCTCCTCTGCTCTCCCCTGGGTGGCTCACTCTGTCCCCACATGCAGCCTGCCCGCCCGCTCCCCACTGACCTTAAACTGGGCTTCTGGGGGCCCAGTGATGATGACCATCCGCTCGCTGGCGTCCGGCCCCTCGGCTGGCGCGATCTGCAAGCCAGAGAGGTAAGTGGTTAGCAGCACCACGAGCCTGGCGCTCTCCCGCCGGCGCCTGGCTCTGCCCAGCCGCCGGACAGCTCCTGGACAGGCGGCAGGGCGCCCAGGCTGCGTCGCGTGGTATCTGCCCCCTCTCCAGGCAGCCTCACGTCACAGGCGAGGGCTCAGGGAACCAGGATCGCCCCCAAGGCAAGTCTGGCCGGAGACCGCCTGTCTCCTTTCCAGTGGCCCATTTCGGGGGTGCCGAACGGCCCATCCGGCCGGCTCCGCAAACGACCGGCTTCCTGTCTCAGGCAGGGAATCGCTCTCCCCAAAATCTGAACAGCCCTGCTCTGCCTTCCCGGCCAATCCACCCACGCCCGCCTTTCCCCCGGGCAGCTCGCGCGGTAACAGCCTCGCACAGCAGGCAGGTGTTATGGCAAAGAGAACAGGGCTCGGTCCTCAAAATATCAGCTCATTCTTACGTTGAAAATACGGTTCTGCACCTCCCAGGCCTTGGCTTCCCTCTTCCGCTCTCCCTGGCTGGCTGTCTCGGCAGACAGGTCCAGCGATGGCTGGGTAGGGAGGGTGTCAGAGGCTGGGAAGGGGGGACGGGGGAGGGATCCCTGGATGATTCCCAGCTCTGTTCACCTGGCATTGGCTGCTGGCGGCAGACGGGACAGTGCGCTAGATGAGGGCTGGGCAGTAATTTTTGATGGGGGGCGGGGGGTGTCACACACAGATTTTGATACGTGGTCAAGGCCCTCACTCTTCTATGGAGGGGGTGCCGGGGCTGGATGCAGGGAGCTGGGGATGCGGGTCTGAGAGGGCGTGTGGGTGAAGGGGGGGTGACCTGGCGCAGGAGTTTGGGGGCAGGGTCCAGGAGCAGGGTCTGGGTGCAGGAGAGGATTCTGGCCTGGGGGAGGGGCATAGGAGGGGGTGCAGGGTCGGGAGGGGGGTACAGAGGGTTTGGGTGGTGACCTGGGGACAGGGAGTTGGGGCGTGGGAAGGGCTGGGCTCCATGCAGTGCAGAGAGGCAGCAGGCAGGGAGAACGGACGGGGTGGGCTGCATGCTGGCCCCGCCCCCAGCACAATCTCTCAGCTCCCATTGGCCGACTCCTTTCGCCGAGCGCCGGCGCGGAGGGCTGTGGGCGGGGCCGGGCTCTTTGCTTACCTTGATGGAGGCGCCGGCGAATCTCGCCAGCTGCTTGATGTGCTGCCCTTTCTTCCCGATGATGGCGCCCACGGCCTGCGTCGGGATGAACAAATTCACCACCTCCTGCGCCGGCAACTGCGAGGGGAGACGAGACAGCGACGGGCTCGCTCGTTATTCTGCATCGCCTGGCGGGTCGCACCAGGAAGGCCCCTGGATGTCTGAGAGGCCTGGGAGGTTGCCGGGGCGGCGGACACAGCGCGAGGGGCCCGGCCCGCGAGCAGCACAGCGCGGCAAGCGGCAGGGCAGGGCGAGAGGAGGGGAGGCAGCCGCTTCCGTGCGCGCCGACCCGAAATTCCTGGGCGTCCACAGACCAGAGACCTTCTCCTGCTGGGGGGAGGGAGACGATCTTCCACGCCCGCTCCTGGCTCTGCCACAGGGGCGCGGACAGCTGGACCGACCGTGTGACGGAGCAGAGACGGGCCGGCGAGGGGCGGGACGAACCCCCCTCAGGCCACCACCGAGCGGGTGGGCAAGAGGCCAGGCCTGGGTCTGTCGCTAGGGCCCCGGGATCAAACTGCCTCTCAGTGGGTCTCCGCTCCCAGGCAGGGCTTTGCTGGAAACCCGGGACGTGGGCAGCACCAAAGCTGGGCCCCTGCCCCTCGGCTGCACCAGGGCCTGGCTAAAGAATTGTGGGGCCTTGTGCCCTATTCCCTGGGGGCCCCTCTTTCCCTGCCCCAAAGGTGGGGGGCGGGGAGCAAGCCTGCCCCACATCCCCTGCTCCAGCCGTCAGCTCTCCCCTCCGCACACAGGCAGGACACGGCTGCCACCTGGCCCTGAGCAGGGCTCGGTGCGTGAGGTGGGGTGTTGGCCTGTCCCGGCTCCGGTGGGCAGCAGGAATCGGGGAGCGGTGTGCCCTAACCCGAGGAGCTTTCTCTGCCTGGCAGGGTGAACGGTCTAAGGTGAGGCTGGCTCTCTGAGCGTGCGCCCGGGCCCCTAACATGACAGCCCCCCCGGAGCACGTTGCCACACAAGCTTCCCGCTGACGCACTGCCAGAGAGGGGAGAGCTGGAGGGGCCGGAGGGCAGAGCCTGCTCCTCTTCCAACTCCCCCTTCCCACGCAGGCCCCGAGCCCCCCCAGCTACACCCAGACGCCAGCCCGGTAACAGGGCTCAGGCGCAAAGAGACAAGTCGAGATCCTTAGAGCCGCCCGGACCTTGCAGCTCGTAGCTGGGCCCAAGGGGACTCCCCGGCCAGGCCCAGGTGAGAACAGGGCAGTGGGCCTCGGGGAGCCACTTCCGGAAAGGCTGGCCCAAGGCGTATTCTGTGCCTCGCTCACAGGAAACCCGGCGCAGCAACCCCCGGGGGCCGAGCGAGGGGCCCACAGGGAGGCTGAGCCGGAGGGCCCGGAGCTCACCTGCGAGTCTCTCTGCGAAGCCCCGAGAAAGTCTGTTGCCCCAGAGCTCAGCGCAGTGGCTAGAAACCCAGCCGGTTGCCGGATACCCTCACTCCCGTGCAGCCCCCTGGCTCAGCAGGTTTTCCCAGCGCCCCTCTGCTGCTCTGGCTCAGAGGAGCCTTGGAGAGGCAGCGTCCTGCAGAGCACGTGCCCCCGGGGCCCAGAAGGCGGGCGGGCGGAAGGGCTGGGCGGCGTTGCCAGCTCCTGGGATCTGGGCATGACGGGGGGTGGATCTCGGCCCGGCCCGGCCGTCCCTGCCCGGGGCTGAAGGGCTCCGATCTCCAGCGCTGGCAACGCTTTGGCAGTGCCTCGTGCACACCAACATGCCATGTTCAGCACCGAGTCTGGGGACCCGCCGCAGACCTGCCGCTTCTGAACCCACCCACCCCCAGAGCCTCGAGGTCCAGCTAGTACGGGGTGGGCGAGAGGCGGCTAGTAGGTTGGATCTGGCCCACAGTCGCCTCGCCGGCCCCCTTACCACAGCGCCACTCACATGGTGTTAAACAGCTGGCTGCTAACAGCGCTGCAAGCTGGGGAGGGACGGGAGAATTCGCGCGCTGTCCCCACTCCCAGCAATCCCGCAGCTCCCATTGGCCAGTTTCTAGCCAATAGAAGCTGAGAAATGTTGCTGGAGGCAGAGCCAGAGCGAACCTGCTGCCTCCCACCCTTCCCCTTCCCTGTGCTGGAGCAAAACCCCCAGGGAGCAGCCTGCCCAGCAGACAGGCAGGGAGACTGGCTCAGGTTCCTGCAGGGCTGCTGGCTGGGAGCCACCTAGGTAAGCGCCTCCCAGCCAGAGCCTGCCTCTGGCACCGCCAGCCCTCCCCCCCCCCACCGCTAACTACCTGCCCCAGGCCACCCTCTGTATCTTCTCCCTACCTCCTCCAGGTGGCAACTCCCTCCCAGCCCCTGCACCCCTTCCTACGCCCCTCCCCCAGGCCAGAATCCTCTTGCACCCAGACCCCGTCTCGACCCCGCACGTCAAGCCCCTGCTCCCAATCATAATCCCCTCCATCACTCACTCCCCACACCTCCTCCTGCACCCCGGTCCTCCAGCCCACGCTCCCTTTGCACCCCACCTGCCATCCCAGACCCCCCGTCCCCTCCACAAAAGTGCAGCCCTTGACCGTTTGGCGCGGCCCCCCCCTAAAAAAACTATTGCCCACCCCTGCTCTAGTACCACACGGTCGCCTGGGGCACTGGACGGTCCCCTCTTGTCTCTTCCCTTTTCCCGCCTGCATTTCTCCCTCTGCTGCTTCGAGCGACCTTCCCGTGCGGCAAAACCAACAACGGCGCCCCCTTTAAAAGGCTCCCCAACCCGACCCGGCGCTCTCACCCACTGCATTGCGCTGCACGCGGCCGGCGAAACCACCAGTCCACACTAATGCCCCGCATGGGGAAAGGGGAGGGAAAAGGCGCCCCCCCCCCCCCGTCAGGCTCACAGCAGGGCTAGCGGCCATCTCGACTGCCCTTCAGCGCAGACACCCTGGGGAACGCAAGCAGCACGGGAGGCAGCTCCGCACGCCGCTTTGCTTCAGCATTCGTGCTTTCGGCTGGGCCTGGCGGGGGGGTCTGGACACAGCTGTCCTGGCACAGAACTGGCACACCTGCCGCCACTGGAGGGGGCTGGAGGGAAAGCGCTGGGACTGGCGGGTGGGCTGGGATGCTCGGGGCGGCGTATGGAGCCCCAAGCCTGTGGTTCCCGTGAGGGGAACACGCGCGGCCAGAGCCAACAGCCGGGGCTCTTTCTGGGGGGGGAGGGGGTCTCTCGGCTCAGGCGGACAGGGCTGCCTTCCGGGCGCTGTCTGGGGCTGACCCTGCCTCAGCATCCCACCCTCCGCCGTACCCACGGGCCCCTCCCCACACAGGAAAGGTGCCGCCCTGGGTCCTTCACCTGCCCTTTAAACGCCTCCAGCTTCAGGCCCCTCCCCTTTTCTCTCTGAACACATGGGGGGCTGCGAGGGTTAACCCTGGCCACCTGGCTGAGAAGGCCCCGCCCCTCAGCCCTACTGGGCATGCTCCAGCAGGAGGCCGGCTATAAAGGCGGAACAGCGCCCAGGCCCGCCGAGAGGCAGGAGAGGTGCCCAGGCCGCGCGTGGGGGAGCCCTGCACGGGTGCCGTGGTGCGGGAAAGCGCCAAAAGGACCCCGCGTTTCCCTGCCGGCGTCTGGCCTCGGCAGCCTCGTGCCCAGCAGCTGCGTCGTGACCACCGGCTGCCCCACGGGCACCGGCCGGGCCCACGCGCCACCAGGGCCGGGCCGCACCGGAGGGCAGCGCAGCCGGGAGAGGAGCGCGGCGGCCAAGCGGGGCGCGCGGGGCCAGCGCAGGCAGAGCGGGCACTTACAGAGTGCGGCTGTGGGAAGGCGCCAGCGGGGGAGGCTCCGTACAGACCCGAGAGGTATGCCGAGGGGCTCTACGGCAGGAAAGAAAAGGACAGTCAGTGCGGCGCCTGGGCCTGGCCGCTGGGGATCCCCCCAGCCCCCGCAGCGGGGCCCTACGCCGGCTTCCCTGCGCCCCGACGCAGCGCCCCCAGACGGACCAAGAACCAGGCCTGAGCAAGAACAAAAATCCCGCCGGGGCCCCAGGAGGAACGTTGGCCCCTCCCCCAGCTAATCGGGTCTCAAGGGCTGATGTAAACACGCCCGGCTCTGCCGAAACCGATAGGAGCCGGGTCGTGCTCCGACCCCCCGATTCACAGCACCGCGGCCTGGCTGCTGCAGCGCGTTAGCTGGGCAGGGGGCTCCCCCATGACACCAGAATCTACCTCAGGCAGGGAAATCCGCTGGGGGCAGCCACGGGGGGAGACAAGGAGGCAGCTGGAGGCGCCTGGGTGAAGGGCCTGAGGGGGGAGCAGGCTGTGCCAGGCAGCCAGTCGGGCAGAGAGGAGGATGCCGGGCGTGTCTGCAGCTGTGCCAGGGACACCAGGGAGACCGGGCTCCCTGCAGCAGCCCCAGGAGGGGCGGAGAAGCGTCCCGCAGGCAGCTAGGCACGGTTCCAGCTGCGGGGCAGGGGCCAGGCAGTGGAATCACAGAACAAGGGCCGGGGGAAGGTGGGCGAGACACCGAGGCCTGGGCCACACGACAGAGGAAGGTCGACACGCGGCTCCCGCCGACGTCAGCGCCCCATGGTGCACGGCAGCGGCTGGCCACCCCTCTGGTCCATTGCGCCGCCCCACTGTAGGGCTGTGAAACAGACAAGCAAGGCTGGGGGGGTTCCCGGCTGGGGGGCTCCCGGCTGGGCTCTCGGCTCCCCCTGGAGCTGGCCACTCGGAGCCTGGTCCAGGGTCCCTGCTCTCTGCTGGGGGACTGGGCTCGGGGCACGGAGCTCCCCTCTGGGGATCGTGCCTCCCCACGCGCTTCCAGGGGTCGAGCGCATCTGTGCGCTGTAGCTGGATCCTGGGCAGCTGCTGGGCCCCCGACCGGGAGCCCCACAGGGAGCCGAGAGCCCCCCGCTGCTCCTCTGCCATCAGCAGAAGCCCAGCTGGGGAGGACACGCACCACAGGCCCGCGGGGGAGATGGTAATCACCGCAGGGGCTGTCAGCCGACCTAACATGGGTCTGACTCTAAGGGGGGCTCTCCCGCTGCTGCAGCCGGGCCGGGGGGTGGCTGGGCTAATGGCACATCGGGTGTGACAGCGGCCGCGTCCAACAGACCCGTTCGGGGCTGGGGCAGGTTTGAGAAGCAGCTCCCCGAGGAACGGCCGTCGGGAGCGGCTTTCGCCTGAGAAGCAGCAAGCGCTGCAGAGACAGGGCGAGAAACCGGCTTTCGCCAAAGCACCGTCGCCTGCCGGAGTTACAGAGACACGCACACGCACTCAAAGGCACCGGCAGAGAGGCACGGATACACAGACACACATTTTTTTGCAGTTAACAGGCTGGGTCTTTTCTGCACCATCACCCAAGTCTTTTGACTCTGACCGCTGGGACACTCCCCATCCCTCTCCGCTTGCTCGGCCACGAGGGTTTTCAGAACACAATAATGAGGTACATAAGCTCGGTCCCAGCTCCTGATGACACTCCAGCAGCTGAGCTGAAATCCTGATCCAGAGCGCTAGCTACGCCCTGGTCCCCTGGGGGTGGTTTTGCCTTGCGCCTCCAGCGCGCAGGGGCCGGGCCTGGGGTCGCAATCCCAGCTCTGAGAGGCCCTGCCGCCCGGGGAGTGGGGCCACGCCGGCATGGCTGGTTAAAAACTAATCCCACGCAGCTGGAAACGATGGAGTGATGAACACAGCTTCCGTGAACCCATCGGAGTCGTACGGCGGGCACGTCTCCTCGCAACCCCCCGCCAGAGAGCTCAGGCTGTCTTGGAGTTGCTCCAAAGGGGCTGGGAGGCAGCGCAGAGTGACGAGCACCAAAGTGCCCCACACCCCCTAACTCCAGAGCACGTTACACCAGCAGAGCGCGGACGAGCCAAAGTCACCGCGGAAGCCTGCTCCTAACAGGCCAGCCCAGGTAAAGGCCCCTCGGGCAGCACTGCCTTGTGGGCGTTCCGGGGCAGCGACGGCCACAGGCAGGCAAAGGCCACCAAGACCCCTTACACCCTCCTTCACAGAGCCCCCGAAAGGCAGGGCGGACAGGCCAGCCCCCTGCGTGGAGACGGACCAGTCAAGCTAGGCCATCCCTGGCAGGTCTAATTGGTTCTTAGATGCCTCCAGCGATGGGGGGCCCCACAGCTTCCTTGGGAAGCCTCATCCGGAGCTCAGCTCCCCTCAGAGATTGCCCCTAATCATAGAATCACAGGGCTGGAAGAGACCTCAGGAGTCATCAAGTCCAGCCCCCTGCCCAAGGCAGGACCAACCCCAACTCAATCAACCCAGCCAGGGCTTTGTCAAGCTGCGACTTAAACACCTCCAGGGATGGAGATTCCCCCCCCCTCCCTAGGTAACCCAGCCCAGCGCTTCCCCACCCGCCCAGGGAAACAATTTTTCCTAATGTCCAACCTAGACCTCCCCCACTGTAACTTGAGCCCATTGCTCCTTGTTCTGCCACCTGTCACCACTGAGAACAGCCTCTCTCCAGCCTCTTTGGAACCCCCCTTCAGGAAGTTGAAGGCTGCTCTCAAATCCCCCCTCACTCTTCTTAACCCAAATCCCTCAGTCTCTCCTCATGGGTCATGCGCTCCAGCGCCCTCATCATTTTGGTTGCCCTCCGCTGGCCCCTCTCCAATGCGTCCACATCCTTTCTGTAGTGGGGGGCCCAGACCTGGACACAACACTCAGATGTGGCCTCATCAGAGCCGACTAAAGGGGAATAATCACATCTCTGGATCGACTGGCAATGCTCCTCCTAATGCAGCCTAACATGCCATTAGCCTTCTTGGCTACAAGGGCGCCCTGTTGACTCATATCCAGCTTCTTATCCAGTGTAACCCCCAGGTCTTCTTCTGCAGAACTGCTACTTATCACCTTCCTGATAACCCCCCTGCATTCTTGAGCTATTTATTTATGCTCCTCCCTACTCATCTGTCCAGGTTTCCACTTCTTGAAAGCTTCCTTTTTGAGTTTAAGCTCACCAAGGATTTCCCCAGTAAGCCAATCTGATCGCCTACCATATTTGCTTTTCTTGCTGCGCATCGGGATGGTTTCTTCCTGTGTCTTTAAAAGGCTTCTTTAAAATACTCTTCTCTGAGGGAGTCAAAGTCCGCTCTTCTGAAATCCAGGGTGTGTATTTTGCTACTCTCCTTTCTTCCTTTGGTCAGGATCCTGAAATCGACCATCTCATGATCACTGCTTCCCAGGCTGTCACCCACCTCTACTTCCCCTACTAGTTCCTCCCTCTTTTTGAGCAGCAGGTTAAGCTGCACCGGCCTCTGGTCGGATCCTTCAGCACTTGTACCAAGAAGTTATCCCCAACAGTCTCCAAAAACTTCCTGGAATGTCTGCGTCCTGCTGTATTTATTGGTTTCCCAACAGATGTCAGGGTGATTAAAGTCCCCGATGAGAACCAGGGTCTGTGTTCTCTCAGTTGTCCGAAGAAAGCCTCGTCTACCTCATCCACCTGATCCGGTGGTCTACAGCAGACACCAACCACAACATCACCCCTGTTGCTTTCACTTCTCAACTTAATCCATAGATTCTCTCCCTCTATATACTGGAGCTCCGAGCAATCATACTGCTCTCTTACATACTATGCGACGCCTCCTCCTTTTCTCCCCCTCTTGTTCTTCCTGAACAGTTTATACCCTTCCATGACAGTGCTCCAGTCATGAGAGTCATCCCACCAAATCTCCGTTATTCCAATCAAATCATAGTTCTTTGGCTGGGCCAGGGCTTCTAATTCTTCCAGTTTGTTTCCCAGGCTTCTCACATTGTTGTACAAACACCTTAGATAACCAGTTGATTGCCCTACCTTCTTCATCCGAATTAGGGGTCCTCCTTTGTTGCTCATCCTCCTTGTGTTTCTTCCCGGTGTCTGACTTCCTCACTTACCACAGGGCTTCTTTGGTCACTGTCCCCCAACGAACCTAGTTTAAAGCCCTCCTCACTAGGTTGCAAGCCTGCCCACGAAAATGCTCTTTCCTCTCTTGGTTAGGTGGATCCCATCACTTCCTAACAATCCTTGTGCCAGGAACAAAGTCCCATGGTCGAAGAAACCAAAGCCCTCTCTGCGACACCACCTGCGCAACCACACATTTACTTCCTCAATTTGATGATCCCTAACTGGATCTTTTCCTTCAACAGGGAGGATGAACGAGAACACCACTTGCGCTTCAAATTCCTTGAGCCTTTTTCCCAGCGCTACATAATCTGCTGTGACCTGCTCAAGGTCATTCTTGGCCGTATCGTTAGTTCCTACATGGAGAAGCAGGAAGGGGTAGGGATCCGAAGGTTTAATCACTTTCGGAAGATTCTCGGTCACATCCTGAATGCGAGCTCCTGGTAAGCCGCACACTTCTCAAGATTCCAGGTCTGGATGGCAGATGGATGACTCAGTCCCTCTTAGGAGGGAGTCCCCGACCACCACCACCACCCGCCTTCTTCTCTTGGGGGTGGTGGTCATGGAACCCCCATCCCTAGGACTACGCATCCCATGCCTTCCGGTAGATGGTGTTACCTTCTGATTTCTTCCCTGAGAGGTCCCTGTCAAAGCATTCTCCACCGCAGTGCCTGTGGAGAGAGCCTGAAAGCGGTTGGTTACTTACCGCTACATGAATGGGGGATATCTGAATTGGCCTTCTTCTTCTAGAGGTTACATGCTGCTAGTTTTCTTCCTTGTCCTGCACTGCCGTCACTGGCTCTTCAGCCTGCTGTCCCTGCAGGATTAAACGCTGCCTTCTATTGAGGAAGTCTTCATCCTCTCTGACAGAACGTAGGGTCAATATTTGGGCCTCAAGTCTTCTAATTTTTTCTTCCAAAAATGGCAACCAGCTTGCACTTAGTGCAGATGAAATCCCTTCTTTCTTCCGGGAGGAAGACAAACACAGCACATGCTGTGCAGGTAACAGCAGCAGAGCTATCACCATCCATACCTGCCTTCCTTCGGAGAGATTCCTCAGATGTTATTAAATGCCTCCTTGAAGGGCAGGAGTGTAGTGAAAAATTTTAAAGAACGGCGAGTGTGTCTCGCCCCCTTCCCAACTCCCTCTCAAAACTCCCTGTTAGCAGCCCCTGGTTGCTGACTCTCTCCTTTATAAAGCCCTGGACTGCCTGATAATCAGGGGGAGGGGCTAAGGCTCAACCAATGAGCAGAGGCTTCTAGATTTCAAACCCTGATTAGAAGCTCACAGCTTCCACCTGCCAGCTGTGAAGGGAGGGAGGGAAAAAAAACCCAAACACACACACACACACACACACACACACACACACACACACACACACACACACTCTCTCTCTCTCTCTCTCTCTCTCTCTCCCCCTTCCCCCCCCTCAAGGGTCTTGTATTAGCTTCCTCCTTCACCGGGAGAACTCCCTCTCCAAACTCCGTTTTCAGTTGCTGTTCGCAAGCTCCCTGGTTGCTGACTCACTCCTTTATAAAACCTCTACCCAAATCTCTCTTGCTGCAGACCGACTCGCCCCACCTCCCGTGGGCATGGGGAACGGCTCGTCGCTTTGGAACAACCCTTCCCTGGGGCGAACGCCCTCAGCTCCACTCTCTGTCTTCTGTTCCCACGAGGCGACAGCCCAGGTTTAACCTTCCCGCCCCAGGGCAGGGTTTCGAAGCCTTTCGTCGCTGTTGTGCCTCTCTCTGGTCCGTCCACATCTTTCCTGAAGGGTGGCCCCAAGACCTGGACAGGGGGCTCTAGCCAGGGCCTCCCCCAGGCCCAGAAGGGCAGGACAGTCCCCTCCCATGGCTGACTTCTGACATGCCTGCCCACGCATCCCACATGGACAGTAGCATCTTTGGCAGCTGCGCCACACGGGGACTTCTACCTCAGGGCCTTGCCAGCAGCACCGACACCTCGCCAGTACCCCCGGCAGGATAAGGACACAAGAACGACCAGACCAAAGGTCCATCTAGCCCAGTGTCCTGTCCACCAACAGTGGCCAACACCAGGTGCCCCAGAGGGAGAACACAACAGAGAATCATCCAGTGATCCCTCTCCTGTTATCCCTTTCCAGCTCCTGACAGAGGCTAGGACACCATTCCTATCCAGCCTAATAGCCATCGATGGACCTAATCTCCATGAATCTATCTAGCTCTTTTCTGAACCCTGTTAAAGTCCCAGTCTTCACAAAATCCCCTGGCAAGGAGTTCCACAGGTTGGCTGTGCACTGCATGAAGAAAAACTTCCTTTTGTTTTAAACCTGCTGCCTATTCATTACATTTGGTGACCCCTAATTCTTATGTTATGGGAATGAGTAAATGACTTTTCCTTATTCACTTTCTCTACACCAGTCATGGTTTTATAGACCCCCTTAGTCTCAAAGATGAAAAGTCCTAGTCTTTTCAATCTCCCCTCATGTGGGACCCGTTCCAAACCCCTCCTCATTTGTGTTGCCTTTTTCTGAGCCTTTTCCAATGCCAAGCTAATCTCTTTTGAGCTGAGGTGACCACCTGCGCATGCAGCATTCAAGCTGTGGGCCTCCCATGGCTTTATAGAGTGGCAATTGAATAATCTTGGTCTTATTCTCTGTCCCTGTCATCAAATGATTCCCGGCGCTGGGTTTGGGTACTGGGGGCCTAGTGTGGGCAGCAGCAGGTCAGGAGAGAGCGGCATGGCAGGACTGGGCAGAGCAGAGCCGGGCTGATTTGGCTCCCACCATGGTGAGTGTGGGAGGGGGGGGAGACAGACCCCTTCTGCCGCCCCACACCAGGCCCCATAATCCCCTGGCTCATGTTGCCAAGGGGAGAGGGCAAGGGGGCGGGGCTTGGGAAAGGGGCGGAGCAGGGCGGAATGGACAGTGGCAGGGCGGGGCCTGTGGCGGTGGGGGGGTGCCCAGGGCCCTGTGCCTGGGGCACTAGGGGGTGTTGACCCAGGCCCCGTGCCCCCCCCCCCCCGCCGGCAGGGTCGGCCCTGCTGATGTGGCAAGCTCGTTTTGAATTCTAACCCCGTCCTCCAAAGCGCTGCAGCCTCGCCCCCCTCGGTGTCACCCCCCGTTTTCCAAGGCGCTCGCTCCGCTCCATTATCCAAGTCATTAAGGAACGCGCTGGCTAGCACCCGAGCCAGGACGGACCCCTGCCTGCCTCCCCAATCCCCCCTGGCAGCTGCACAGAGTAGGTCTCCCAACCAGTCGTACACCCGGCACCTAGAGCCCACGGCCCTCGTTTTCCTAGGGGGATGCCACGTGGCGCAGCGCCAAAGCCAGACTGACATGGAGCTCGCTGTGGCCCACGCCCTCCGCCAGCGCCCCGCGCTGCTCCTGCCCAGCTGCCTGGGATGCGCCTCCCCCAGGGGGTGCACAGAGCCTGGAAGACGCACCCACAGCATGTGCTGGTTTAGCTGCCTGTCCGGGGATGCAGCCCCCAGCCCTCTTCCCCGGGCCGGCTGGGGGACACAAGGCGCGTGTGCAGGTATGTGCTGTGCCAAACGCAGGCCAGCCCCCCACCAGAAGACACACCGACCAGCGTCCGGCCTGGGCCCCACCGGCAGGCACCGTCCACAGGCAGGTTCATTGCTAGGCGCGGCCTCTCCTGGCTGCGTGCCCAGCCCCACAACTAGCGTGGGAGGCGCCTGTACGGACACCGCCTGCCAACACCGCACCTGCAGGCCTAGCAAGAGTGTCTCCCCCCAGCCCGCTGAGCGAGGGGCCCCGCCCGCTGGGTACTCACCGCAAAGGGGCTGTAGGCGGCCGCAGCAGCCCCGCGGGCCCCCGCTGCGGAGGGCAGCATGGACAGCCCCGTCGAGAAGATCCCCAGCGCGCTGAGGTTCAGCCCCGGGATCAGGTTGGCTTGTTGCTAGAAAAGGAGAAACGCAGAGAACGTGAGACACGGGGGAAGGGGGGAGACACCCGTGCCCGAGTGCCCAGTGACCCCTACACAGCCGCCCACCCGCTCAGGTCTCTCCTGGGAGGATGGCAGCAGCGGGGCGGGGGGAGGGGAGCTTACATTGACGGCCACAATGTCATTCTCATAGGCCTCTCGCAGCTTCTTCATGATCTCCACCTCGGCGCCGGAGCAGGCCTCGATGCTGCCCTTCACCGTGATGGTCCGCTCGGGGTTATAAATGGTTAGATCCTGTAAACTAAGCCGTGACCGGAAGGTGACGCAGCTGCCCTCCAGGCAACAGAGAAACAAGCCACCTTCGCCCTTCTGCTCGGAGCAGGCGAGCCCAAGAGCCAGGGTAGCCCGGTGCCACCCCGGCCCTGCCCAACATGGCTCACTTTACTGGCACCCAAGGGTGGGGCACCCCCACCTGCGCCCCTTTGGAAGAGCCCCATTCTGGTTTTGCACGTTCACCCGCACGTGGTTTATTCTGTGTCGCTTGGGCTGGCCCCAGCGGCTCCCCCGGCGCTCGCCTCCCACAGCCTGAGAGCTCCAAGCAGCGCAGCGGGTCTCGGGGCTGGAGGCAGGTTGTCCGGCACGAAGATACCGCCACTTACGGAGAGATGGTGATCTTGGTCCCTGTGTCTTGCTCAATTTTCTTCAGGTTTCGTCCCTCTTTGCCGATCAGTCTCCCGACCAGACTGTTGTGGGCTAAGATTTTCAAGGGAACCTCTTCGGCCCTAAAGGAAACAGAAGGGCTTTGATGGTTTTGTAAGTTTCTTTTCCCCTGGTCTCCTACCCCAGCATGCTCCAAACCGCAGAGGAACACACACAAAAAGAAAAGTAGGAGAAAAACTTCCTGTGGACTTTTTTCCACTGCAAAACCTGCATGTTTTAGAGTCCTTGTCACGCAAAGAATCTGAACTGAGTCCTCTCGGCACGGACAGAAAACCCAGACAAATAGCTCCTCCTTCAGCTAAACAGTGCGGGCCGGAGGGGAATCAAAATAACCCTGATCTAGCAATCCTGACTGTAACCGGGGTGGGTCAAAAATGGCTTGAGTTTCCCCAAGAGAAAATTCGAACCTCCCCTCCCCAATGTGTTTGGTTCCAAATACCGTAGAGGATTTTCCCTCCCCAATTACAGAAGCTGAATTGCTCAGATTTGTTTCAAATCATTGCCTGGAAAGTTTCTAAAGCACAGGAAATGGCCTCCCATTCCAGCAGAGAGAAAGGGAGAGAAAAAGTGAAGCATCCAAAACACTGGCCCTCGGGTATCAGCTCCAGCTTGTGGCTTTACACATGGGACGGTTTCCCTTTCTGTTTGCCCAAGCACGTTCTTGCAACTCAAACTGTACAGTGAGTAATCGTGCTGATTAAGCCTTTTAATACACAAACACATGAAACCAAATTCCCATTCCCAACGGCCGCATTTTCTCTGCTGGGCCTCTGGGGGCTTATTCTTCAAACCGGATTTGTACTTGCCCGCTGGGTCTTGCCCCAAGCGTGGCTGCGGGCGCCTCCTCCGGCGGAGAGCTGCGCGGGGCACACTTACGATTTAGTCTCGTCGGCTTCTTTCTGCATGATGTCGAGGATCATGCGGCACGCTTCGGAGCACCCTTCGGGCGTGGCGTGGATGGTGATGGGCTTCTCGGAGGCACCGGCATTCTCCTTCCGATGAATGTCCACCCTGCACCGAGAGAATCAGCACAGAGATCAGGCAGCCGTCGCAACAGGGCGCCTCGAAGAAAGCACATCGCTTTGCGTGACACTGCTTTTACCGGGCTGTCTGCGGAGGGGAGCCCTGAACCAGGAGTCCCGCTGCTGACTCCACCTCCGAACCGCCTCTCCTGCTGAGGCCAGAACTCAGCCAGTGGCTGTGCCGTCAGTCGGGCGGAACCATGGGAAACTCACCAGGTGCACTCACCACTCGCGACAGGTTTGTTTCAAGGCCTGTTACGCTTTTGGCAGGAAACTGGGCCTAGGGTTTGGAACGCCAGGTGGCTCAGGCTTGCGTGAGCCCACAGCGATTTCTACTCCAGTGTTTCTCAACCAGCGGTACGAGCACCCTTAGGGGTACTCGAGAGAAGTCGGGGGGGTACGTCAACACAGCCGAAATCTGGAGAAAACTGAATGTTTTAAGTTTGACAGCGCTTTATTATTTTTGTACTTTTTACACCCAAAAATTTCATCACCCGCCCGGCTACAATTAAGTTGTTTAAACGAATGTGTTGCAATGGTAGAAAAAAAAATGTCGTGTGTCTGAAAATTGTAGCTAAATGGGGTACTTATTGTTTTTTTGGAAAAAGGGGTACTTTATTAAAAAAAGGTTGAGAAACACTGTTCTATTCAACGCCGGGTTTCAAATAGCGGGGCCCTAAACTGGGTTCAACTCCGCTTTGGACTCTTTGGCTTTCGGATTTGGGGTTCGTTTGCGATTAGAGAATGGGGGTTGGGGGGGGGCGCGGAGCCAGGCCAGATCAGAACAGAGCTGGTCCCTACGACTCAAGGGGAAGTGTCTCTGGTTCCGGCTGTTACTACGTGGGTCTTCTCGTCTGCTTCTTTAGGATCTGCCAGAACACGGCTGAGGTCGGGGGCCGGGCGAGCTGTCAGGGCCACAGCACCGCACAAGTGGCCTGGTAGAAACCAGACGGGTAGCATGTGCGTGAGATAGCTGACCTGGCTCTGTGTCTGTGTGTGTATTGCACGCTGTGATAGGAAGTATCTTGTATATTACAGCGGCAACGTTGCACAGGGGAGGAATTACACCAGGAGCGGGACTCGGCCTGTAGTTTCCAGTCCGTCTCGGTACTCTTGCAGACAGCCGGGCTTACACCTTCCCACGGCCGACTGATATGACAGGTGCAGCCCAGAGGCCAGTTAGCACAGCTGGCTTTCTCCAACGGCAGCCTGTCCTGGATGCTTTCGAAGGAGACCTTGCATCCCCCTACCACCTCAGCCATATGTGCATCTCTTGTCTGCTCAGAGCCCGGCTGGAAATCTGCTCCCACCAGCAGGCTGGACGGCGGCTTCCGGACACAGCCTGCATTTTGGGGCAGAGGGAGGTGTACCAGGGAGTGCAGGCGGGAGGCCCTGGAAGCATCTGGGCTGCTAGCCAGGTGCCAGGTGCATTTCTCCTGCCTCCCAACCCCACATTGGCCCCGCTGTGAGGGCCAGCCTATGGACTCTGGGGTGGTCCTTGTGCTGCCCACTCTGGCACGGCCGTAGTTGTTGAGAACGGTAGCTAGGAGTGTTGCGACCACGGCAGAGTCCTGCTCGGAGGGCAGCCTGTGGAAAGCGCCACGCTCCCTCTCCTCCTACCCAGGGTCAATTTGTGAGGGGCCGCTATGAGGCATTTGGTTACTCTCTGACACCTAGGACGCTAGTCTCCTTCCAAACAGGCCTGATTCTTTTCTAGAGCATGAGATCAATAATTTACTGTCACCCTGCAGCACTGAGTGCCACAAGTTAACCAGATCATTGTATATCAAATTAATGCTGAGTACCAGGCTGGCTCTGGTAGCAGCATCTTCTCTTATACCAGCCAGGCTGAAGCTACAGAGGTTACCAGTCCTCAGCATGCTTCACCGGCTGGGGTCAAGACTTTTTTGGGGGCCCAAGTAGGTATCTTATCAGGGTTTTGCACGTTTTCCTGACCCCGCTGTCAGCAGCAGGACACCTAGAGGAACTAAATGGATTGTGGATCAGTTCTGGGATGATAATTCTTGTGTCCTGCTAGGTCTTCGTGTGCGGGGTCAGGCGGCCGATGCTGGCGGATGCGCTTTGGGCTTAACACAAATAGCTTTGGGCAATAACAAACCGGAGAGGAAAAACTGTGAAGAAAATCAGAAGGTTACACACACGTTCAGCCTCGGGGAGGCAGATCTGGGAAACCTCCCAAGCGGCAGGTTCCTTAAACACAAGATGGGGAGGGGGCGCAGGGTTCGAGTCTGACACCACCTGGGAGCCGCACTGGACTAGCAGCTCGCCCGTTTCCAGGCACCGTACCCCGACACACAGCTCTCCTCCAAAGCCTCCATGGCTCACGCCAGGGAGCTCAGAACGTGCCCTGCAAGCACCTTCGCGCCACTCGGATCGACTTCCTGATCGGCGGGTTCCTTGCCAGAGCCCTGCGTGGCGGGAGTGAGCCGACGCCGGCCTATCTAGGACCCTTTGGGCACGGAGAGCCCCTCGCTGGTACCGGTCGTCCCGAGAAGAGACGCCCCTTCTCGTGGGCCAGCGGGAATGGTTTGGGGCCTGCGACCCCAGCCAGGAGGTGATCGTGGGACCAGACGCCATGTTAGTTCAAGCCGGGGGAGGAGGGGTTAGCCGCTGGCTGCCAGGGTGGCGCGCTCTGGCCAGGGTGTTGTCATGGCGCCCTGGCCAGGAAAGCGACATTGTGCGCCCCCTCACGGCCCCGTCCGCTACCATCCGCTGTCCCCTCCTGCGACGGGCCGGCACGTTCCTGGCCCGCCGGCGAGCGCGCTCTATTGCCCCCGCGCTGACCGGCAGCCACCGGCCACGCACGGGGTCCTGGGGAAGGAAACACAACCGTTCGCGGTACTTACTTGGACTGGGTTTGCTTAGTGAGGTTCTTTATGGTCAAGCCCTCCTTTCCTATGATCGCACCAACAAACTGCGTGGGGACCAGGATCCGCAGTGGGAAATCGAGCTGTTTGGACTGTGAGGAGCCCCCCGGGGAGGAGCCCTGCTCCCTGGAGGCACGGCCCCCCCGGCGGGACCGCTGAGGGGGCGGAGGGGAGCTCACCTCTTCATCCGGGATGTAGGAAATCTTGAAGGAATAGTTCTCAAACTGGTGGCCGCTGAGCTTCTCAATTGCTCTGAAAGGCAGAGGGGACGTCACTCGCGCGGCCCGGGCCCGGCGGGGAGCCTCCGAGCTGGCGGAGGGCAGGAGGCCGTCTCTGTCTCTGTGGCCTGCCCCTGTCAGAGGCCAACGTACGGGTACCCTAGAGCAGAGACCCCACGTCTCCGCAGGCCCCGGCCTTCGCCCCCTCCGGCAGCTGCTCAGAGACATCCAAACGCCTCAGACAGGCACAACCCGTCCAAAGGTGTGAGCGTAACCCACGGCCGCTTGGCAGGGCTCAGTGCCCTGCTGGGGTGCGCCCCCTGCACCAGCTCTGTGCCCTGCCCCTCAGCCCCGTACCCCCCTAGGGTGCACCCCCCCCGACCAAGCTGCGCCCCGGGTCCCTGGAACACCGCCGGGCAGATGAACCTCCTTTAAAATGGAGCCAGTCAAAGCCCCGTGGCAAGGTGCTGTCCCTGCAGAATTCAGTGGGACTTCTGTCCTGGCTTTTGGAGGGGCCAGGTTTCACCCACGGAGGATGCTGAACCTCCTGGCTGAGCCCACGCGAGGGGCGGCACCAGCAGCCGCGAGCCGGGAGACGAGGACGGACTCGGGGCTCGGCCGACAGCTTCATCGGCGACCCACAGGCAGGAGGATACCGAGCATACGAATGACGGGGGCGGAGGACGACCCCGGGGGCCTGGCGAAGGACGAGGAACCGGTGGGGGAAAGGAGGCTAAATTTCAGCCCGTTTTCCGGAGAGGAAGGGCAGCGCCCCCGAGGGGGAGGGCGAAACGGGACCAGCGCCACTTACACTTTTGCTTCTTCTTTTGCCGCGTACGTGACGTTGACAACGGCCGTTTCTGTGTCTGTGTTGACTAAGGGGAAAACACGAGACACCAGCATTAGCCTGCGGCGCCTTCTCCGGGGGCCCGTCACAAAGGCTGCCGGCTGTTGGGGGGAGGGGGGCCATGACCGCGACAGCGCACACTGGGCTGCCTTTCTGCCAGTGGATCTGGCTAGTCGTGACCCACAGGCACCTCTATGGGGTAGCTGGTATGGGCCCCCTTCCCCCTGTTGCTGACTGGGCCCGTCCTGCCACGCAGCCGGGGCAGGTCGGGCCGTGGAAAGAGGGGAACTGACGCCCGAGATGAGACCTCCAGGCTCATCTCCTCTGGGCCTGCTCAGCCAGTTTTAACTGCCCTCTGCGGACGCCTAGCCAGCTTCACCCTCCAGCCGGGACATGCTGGTTGCTGAGGGAAACCCCTCTGTTTCCCCTACACAGGGGCAGCCTCCTGGGAGCTGCACCCTGCAATGGCTGGCGAGCCGGGAGGCCAGGCTGGGGATTTCGGGCAAGTCGCTTGGACGACCTGTGCCTCAGTTTCTTCTCCTGAGCCTCCCGCTGGCCTCCCTCCCAGGACTATGGCAGGGGCTAAGGGGGCAGGGGAACGGCGCCAGGCCACAGCCAGGCGGTGTCACCGTCACGAGGTTACAGCGCCCCCTGCTGGCCGGCACCACAGCAACACCTGTTCAGCCAGGCTCACACCCGTGCTTGCCGGCTCAGGGAGCAGAGCCCTCGGCGCCCCCTGGGGGGCGGGGCAATGTGCCAGGGCGCGCCAGGGTGGGTTGTGCTCCCAGGCTGACTCCCACAGCTGCCCTGGGGGACAAAAGCCACTTCCCGGCCAGCCTGCCCAGCTCCCGAGCCAAACGGCTGCGGGCCAGGGGGCTCTGCTCTGCACGGGGGGGCCAAGGACCCGGGCCCCATGGATTAGGCCCCCCAATGAGCAGGCCGAACAGGGCGCCCTGGTCTCAAGAGACCGGCGGGGCTGGGACTGAGCACAGCGCTTTCCAGGGGAGGGGCAGAGTCTTACCTTGTTCCACATTCTCTACAGTCCCATATTGAGCTAACAGGCCATCTAGCACCTGCAAGAGAAAGCACCAAGCCATGCAGGGTGAGCCAGCCGGGAAGGGCTCCCAGGGTGAGACCTAGCCCACCACGTCCGCTGCAAGGTGGACCCAGCAACAAGCCCAGGCTGCTCCCCCCCGGGGGCCAAGCAGGAAGGGCAGGTGGCAGCTCCTCTCCTGGGCCCAAGGGGGTCAGAGCCGCCTTCAGGCGAGGGGAGCCCCTGACTGCAACTCATGCTCTGGCCAGGCACCTCGGGCACAGAACCAGCGTCCTCCGCAAAGGCTGCCCAGGACTCTGTCCCCAAGGGGCAACTTCCCTTTGCCAGAGAGTCCAGGCCAGCTCTCCGCTCCGGCCCCCGGCACCTTGCGCCCCCTCCCCTCGCGGGGACGGGGAGGGCAGGGGCGGACCAGGAGGGTTCACTCGCAGGCCAGGCCGGGGGCGTGGGACTCTACTTACCTCCCACTGTAGGTGAGGGGGGATGTTCCGGATCTGAATCTTCCTGCTTCTGTAAGGAAAGTCGCCACTTAGCACCCACACCACTGCCCAGCCAACGGGCCAGCGTGCACCGGGGGGAGGGATCACCCCACGCCCCACCTGCCGGCCACGGGGCTCAGCCCGCCCCACCCGCCGGCCACGGGCCACGGGGCTCAGCCCGCCCTGCTCGCTCAGGTGCCTCTAGAACAGGCCAGAATGCCCGGCAGAGCCAAGTGGCCCTAGCTCCGGAGCAGACACACCTGCCTGGTCGCCAGAGCCCCAGCGACGGCGGGAGAGACGCTGCCTGCTCTGGCCACACGGGAGTAATGCAGGGAGCCCCAGCACAGGCAGACCCTCCGCCTGTAGGCCCAGGCAGCTGCATCCCCCCAGGCCTTGCAGCCGTAACCCCCCCCCAGGGTCCTGCAGCCATACCCCAACCCCTCCCCCCAGGGTCCTGCAGCCATACCCCAACCCCTCCCCCCAGGCCTTGCAGCTGTAACCGCCCCCCCTCAGGGTCCTGCAGCCATAACCCTGCACCATTCACCGGGACAGTCTCAGACAGGCTCAGCCTAATGCCACAGGCAGCGCAGCAGGGGGGCGGGGGGAGGGGATAGGAGGGTCCCCGAGCCCTGCGACCGCCTGGCAGAGCTCAGCACCACCGAGGACAGAGCCAGCTGCTCAGAGCCGGAGTCCAGTCCCGCTCGCGAACTCCCCAGCCCAGGCCGACTCTGCCAGACTCACCTCACAACCAACACAGAGCCAAGTCCCAGCCCTGCGCCCACCCCCATGCCGGATAGAAGGCGAAAATACCGGACACCTGGCAACCCTATTTCCTGGCACCGCCGCCTTGGCAGGTCACTGCTTACAGAACCAGTGGTTTATTTGACTAAGAATTACCCCAAGCCAACTCGGCCCCGCAGCAGCAACAGCCCACCAGATCTGCCTAGGTCACTCGCAAGCATCCCCAGCTCTGCTATCACACACACTCTCAGCACACTCTGCCAGCAGCAAAGGAGTCATCCTGAGAGCTAGAAGTCTGAATAAGATGGGTGAACTAGAGTACCTCGTGTTAAAGGAGGATTTTGATACAATAGGTATCACGGAAACTCGGTGGAATGAGGACAATCAACAGGACACAGTCATACCAGGGTACAAAATATACCGGAAGGACAGAACAGGTTGTGCTGATGGGGGAATGGCACTATACGTGAAAGAAAATGTAGAATCAAATGAAGTAAAAATCTTAAATGAGCCAAAATGTTCCATAGACTCTCTATGGATAGTAATTCCATGCTCCAGTAATAAGAATATAGCAGCAGGGATATATTATCGACTACCTCACTCATAACAACTATGAAATGTTAAGGGAGAGGAGAGGCTATCAAAATAAAAACCTCAATAATAGTGGGGGACTTCCACTATCCCCCATATTAATTGGGCACACATCACCTCAGGATGGGATGAGGAGATCAAATTTCTTGATACCTTAAATGACTGCTTCTGGAACCCACAAGGGAAGAGGCAATTCTTGAGTTAGTCCTAAATGGAGCGCCAGATCTGGTCCAAGAGGTAAATATAACTGGACCGCTTGGAAATAGCGACCATAACGTCATACAATTTAATGGCCCCGTGGTGGGAAAAACACCTCAGCAGCCCAACAAGGCAGCATTTAATTTCAGAAAGGGGAACTACATAAAAACGAGGTTAGTTAAACAGCCATTAAAAGGTACAGTTACAAAAGTAAAATCTCCGTAGCTTAACAACCAAGTAAAAGAAACAGACACAGAGACAAAGACATTTTTAAAAAGTGGAAGTCAAATCCTAGTGAGGAAAATAGAAAGGAGCATAAACTTTGTAAAATTAAGTGTAAAAATATTATAAGAAAAGCCTCCTTCAAAAAGGAGGTTGAAGAACAGCTAGCCAAAAACTGAAAGGCTATGTCTATACTGCCCCTGTTTTGTGCAAAAAATATGCAAATGAGGTGAAGTGTGGAATATTACCGCACCTTATTTGCATAATTAATTAGGCTCCTTTTTGCACAAAAGCCCCCTCTTGCGCAAGAGCCATTCTTCCCGAAAAAAATGCGGAAGAACAGCTCTTGAGCAAAGGCCTCTTGCTCAAAAACGGAGCCTAATTAATTATGCAAATGAGGTACGGCGATATTCCATGCTTTGCCTCATTTGCATATGTTTTTGAGCAAGAGGCTATAGTGTAGACCTCGCCAAAGAGTAATAGCACGGCTTTTTTAAGTACATCAGAAGCAGGAAGGCAGCTAAACAACCAGAGGGGCCCTTGGACGATCGAGATGCTAAAGGGGCACTCAAAGATGATCAAGTCATTGCAGAGAAGCTAAATGAATTCTTTGCTTCAGTCTTCACAGCTGAGGATATTGGGGGGATTCCCAAAGCTGAGCCATTCTTTTTAGGTGACACATCTCAGGAACTGTCCCAGGTTGAGGTGGCGTTCAAGGATGTTTTGGAACAAATTGATAAACTGACAGTAACTAGTCACTGGGACCAGATGGCATTCACCCAAGACTTCTGAAAGAACTCAAATGGGAAATTGCAGAACTATTAACTGTGGCTTATAACCTGTCCTTTAAATCAGCTTCCATACGCAGTGGCGGCCTGTCAATACAGGCGACCTAGGTGGTCGTCTAGGGCACCAAGAAAAACGGCCGTTGAGGGCTTTGGAGGCGGGGGCACCAATCGCGTGCCGATTATGCAGTTCTCCTAGGGAGCCAGTTGCCAACAGCTCGTCTAGGGCCGCTCCTGTCCATAACGAATGGCAGGAAGCTAGCTAATATGATGCCAATATTTAAAAAGGACTCTAGAGGTGATCCTGGCATTTACAAACCGGTAAGTCTAATGTCAGTACTGGGCAAATGAGTTTAAACTATAGTAAATAAAATTGTCAGACACCTACCGTATTTTCCGGCGTATAAGGCGACTGGGCGTATAAGACGACCCCCTAATTTTCTAGTTAAAAGATAGGTTTTCGTCTTATACTCGCCGTATAAGACTACCCCCCCTTAAGAGGCCAACCGGCAGTGCCCCAGCGCCCCTCTGCCTCCCCGGCTTTGCTCCCTGTGTCCCTGCTCTGCTGGAGACGGTCCCCAGCAGACCAGGGGCACCGGGAGCAAAGCTGAAGCGGCGGTGGGGTGCCGCGCTTCTGAGGCTTTTGCTCTGGTGCGCCTGGGATGCCCCGCTGCCGGCTTCCCCCGAGGCTTTGCAAAGCCGCGGAGGGGCTCGGGCAGTGGGGCAGCCCAGGCGCGTCTGGGATGCCCTGCTGCTGGAGCCCCTCCGCGGCTTTGCTCCGCGTCTTCCTGGTCTCCAGACCAGGGAGACGCGGAGCAGCTTTTCTCGCCCCGGAGTACACGGGCGGCAGGACCGTGAGGTCCCGCAGTCTGTGTCCTCCAGGGCGAGAAAAGCCCCGTTCGTACCTGCAAGTCGGGGACTGCCTGTGTACCCGGCGTATAAGACGACCCCCCCAATTTTTGGGGGATGTTTTTTAGCATAAAAAGTCGTCTTTTACGGTGCCCGTGCCAGATGCAAGCCTGCCAGCACCCATCCAGCAGACCCTGCACCTGGTACGGCTCGAGCCAGCCACCCACTGCCACCCAGCCCTCCACCTCTTCCCGGGACCAGACTGGCGGCTCCCGGGAGCCTGCCCAGGTCCGCAAGAGGCGGGCGCCCGCCTGGTCTAGTACAGAGATCATGAACCTCATCCACGACCTCCGCACTAGGCACAGGAAAGTGGCCATCTAGGGCAGGAGAGCTGCCAGCCTGGCCACCCAGGAGCAGGTTGTCATGAAAATCAAGGTGGTCCAGTGAGACCCCCCGACCCTGAGCTTAGAATGGCAGTACTGGGTCAGACCAAAGGTCCATCTAGCCCAGTAGCCTGTCTGCCGACAGCGGCCTACCCTAGGTACCCTGGAGGGGATGGACCGAAGACAATGACCAAGCCATTTGTCTCGTGCCATCCATCTCCAGCCTTCCACAAACAGAGGCCAGGGACACCATTTCTACCCCCTGGCTAATAGCACTCCATAGACCCAACCTCCATGACTTGATCTCATTTCTCTTTAAACTCTGTTCTAGTTCTAGCCTTCACAGCCTCCTGCAGCAAGGAGTTCCACAGGTTGACTATTTGCTTTGTGAAGAACAACTTTCTGTTACTAGTTTGAAGCCTGCTACCCATTCCTTTCCTTTAGTGTCCTCTAGTCCTTCTATTATGGGAACTAATGAACTTTTCTTGATGCACCCTCTCCACCCCACTCATGCTTTTATAGACCTCTATTCTATCCCCCCTCAGTCTCCTCTTTTCTAAACTGAAAAGTCCCAGTCTCTTTAGCCTCTCTTCATATGGGACCTGTTCCAAACCTCTGATCATTTTAGTTGCCCTTCCCTCTCCCACCCTCTCTCGTCCCCTCTCCCACCTCCTTTTCCCAGTCTCCCCGAGTTTTGTTCAATAAAGAGAGATTCTACTTTTGACCACACGTTTTCTTTATTTTGTACATCAGGAAGGGGAGCTAGGGAAGGGTAAGTGGAAGGAGGTGAGGGAGGAATGGGGCACGAGCCCCTGATGGGGAGGACTGGGCTGGCTCTGCAGGCTTCTGGGGATGGAAGCTCTCCTGCAGCCCCCCAATTGCCCCCTCTCCTCAGATGGCAGCCTGCGGCAAGTGCAGCCGGTCTGATGGCCGAGTGCTGTGATGTGCCCAGTGTGGGCACTCAGGGCACTCCAAGCCAGGACTGCTTTGCAAGCGGGGAAGCCCTGAGAACTGTCTGTCTGGGGTGGGGGTCGGGACCCTTTAAGCACAGCCCTCGGCTAGCCTGAGGCAGCAGCTCCACGCTCTAAGTCCTCATCTGATGCCCTGCCAGCACTACTTCCGGCCATTCTTAACCCCGGTTCAGGGTCCGCTCAATGTGGACATGCTAGTTCAAATTAGCAAAACGCTAATTCGAACTAGTTTTTTAGTCTGGATGCGTTAGTTCGAATTAGCTTAGTTCGAATTAACTAATTCGAAGTAAGTTAGTTCGAATTAGCGCTGTAGTGTAGACATACCCAGAAAGTTCTTCTTCACAAAGCAAATAGTCAACCTGTGGAACTCCTTGCTGCAGGAGGCTGTGAAGGCTAGAACTAGAACAGAGTTTAAAGAGAAGTGAGATCAAGTCATGGAGGTTGGGTCCATGGAGTGCTATTAGCCAGGGGGTAGGAGTGGTGTCCCTGCCCAAAGTTTGTGGAAGGCTGGAGAGGGATGGCACGAGACAAATGGCTTGGTCACTGTCTTTGGTCCATCCCCTCCAGGGTGCCTAGGGTTGGCTGCTGTCAGCAGACAGGCTACCGGGCTAGATGGACCTTTGGTCTGACCCAGTACAGCCATTCTAAGCTCAGGGTCGGGGGTCTCAGTGGACCACCTTGATTTTCATGCACACCTGTTCCTGGGTGGCCAGGCTGGCAGCTCTCCTGCCCTAGACGGCCACTTTCCTGTGCCTAGTGAGGAGGTCATGCATGAGGTCCACGATGTCCGCACTAGACCAGGCGGGTGCCCGCCTCTTGCGGTCCCAGGCAAGCTCCCGGGAGCCGCCAGCCTGGTCCCGGGAAGAGGGGGAGGGCTGGGGGTTATCAGGTGGCTGGCTCGAGCCGTGCCAGGTGCAGGGTCTGCAAGCTGGGTGCTGGCAGGCTTGCACCTGGCACGGGCACCGTAGCCAGCCCGTGCCCCTTTAAGGGGTCCGGGGCCGGGAGGGGGGCATAGGAGTTTCCCTGGTGTTGGCCAGAGTGGCCACCAGGGAAAGCTGGGGAGGGCTAGCCTCCCACTAGTTCGAATTAAGGGGCTACATACCCCTTAATTCGAACTAGCAAGTTCGAACTAGGCTTAGTCCTCGTGGAATGAGGTTTACCTAGTTCGAACTAAGCGCTCCGCTAGTTCGAATTAAGTTCGAACTAGCGGAGTGCTAGTGTAGCGCCTATCAAAGTTCATTCGAACTAACGTCCGTTTGTTTGAATTAACTTTGTAGTGTAGACATACCCTCTGTTATTAGTTTAAAGCCTGCTACCCATTCATTTCATTTGGTGTCCTCTAGTCCTTCTAGTATGGGAACTAATGAAAACTTTTCTTTATGCACCCTCTCCACATCACTCATGCTTTCATAGACCTCTATCATATCCCCCCTCAGTCTCCTCTTTTCTAAGCTGAGAAGTCCCAGTCGCTTTAGCCTCTCTTCATAGGGGACCTGTTCCCAACCCCTGATCATTGTAGTTGCCCTCCCCTCTCCCACCCTCTCTCTTCCCCTCTCCCACCTCCTTTTCCCAGTCTCCCCGAGTTTAGTTCAATAAAGAGAGTTTCTATTTTTGAACACACGTCTCCTTTATTTTGTACATCAGGAAGGGGGGCTAGGGAAGGGTAAGTGGAAGGAGGTGAGGGAGGAATGGGGCATGAGCCCCCGATGGGGAGGACTGGGGTGGCTCTGCGGGCTCCTCAGGGTGGAAGCTCTCCTGCAGCCCCCTGATTGACCACCCCCCCGGATGGCAGCCTGCGGAAAGTGCAGCCGGGCTGATGGGCGAGTGCTGTGATGTGCCGAGTGTGGACATTCAGGGCACTCCAAGCCAGGACTGCTTTGCTGTCCCTCATCGAGTTAGACAAGTGAGTGGGGAACCCTGAGAACTGTCTGTCCGGGGTGGGGGTCGGGTCCCTTTAAGCACAGCCCTCGGCTAGCCTGAGACAGCAGCTCCACACTCTAAGTCCTAATCTGATGCCCTGCCGGCACTGCTTCCGGCCAGCCTTAACCCCGGTTCAGGGTCCACTCAATGTGGACATGCTAGTTCGAATTAGCAAAACGCTAATTCGAACTAGTTTTTAGGTCTAGATGCCCTAGTTCGTATTAGTGCCGTGGTGTAGACATACCCTAAGTGATTAGACAACAAAATGGCAAATGCAATTTAATGTGGATAGATGTAAAGTAAAGCACATTGGAAAAAATAACCCCAACTACACACACAATATAATGGGGACTAATTTAGCTACAACTACTCAAGAGAGATCTTGGAGTCACTGTGGATAGCTCTCTGAAAACATCCACTCCATGTGCAGCGGCAGGCAAAAAACCAAATAGAATGTTAGGATTCATTAAAAAGGGATAGAGAATAAGACAGAAAATATCTTATTGCCTCTGTATAAAGCCATGGTACGCCCACATCTTGAATACTGCGTACAGATGTGGTCGTCTCATCTCAAGAAAGCTACATTGGCATTGGAAAAGGTTCAGAAAAGGGCAACAAAACTGATTAGCAGTTTGGAACAGGTCCCATGTGAAGAGAGATTAAAAAGATTTGAACTTTTCATCTTAGCCTCCTCCTCTTTTCTAAGAGGGGCTATGACAGAGGTCTATAAAATCATGACTGGTCTGGCAAAAGTGAATAAGGAAAAGTTATTTACTTGTTCCCACAATCTAAGAACTAGGGGTCACCACATGAAATGAATAGGCAGCAGGTTTAAAACAAACCAAAGGAAGTTCTTCTTCACTCTGCACACAGTCAACCTGTGGAACTCCTTGCCAGAGGATATGGTGAAGACTAGGACTTTAACCAGGTTAAAAAGAGCTAGATAGATTCTTGGACGTTAGGTCCATCAATGGCTATTAGCCAGGATGGGTAGGAATGGTGTCCCTAGCCTCTGTTTGTCTGGAAATGGGTGACAGGGGAGGGATCGCGTGAGGATTACCTGTTGTGTTCCCTCCCTCTAGGGCATCTGGTATTGGCCACTGCTGGCAGGCAGGATCCTGGGCTGGATGGGCCTTTGGTCTGACCCAGTGTGGCCCGTCTTATGTGGGTCACAGCAATGAGCTGGGCTCTTAGTGCGCTGGCATCGCCCACAGGAACCGCCCGTGCCCTTGGGGCGGCAGCACAGGGAGGGGAAAAGGAGCCAGAGTGGCAGAGCCCCAGAGCGGCAGTTTGAGCTGGTATGGAGGGATGGCCGCACTCGGGGTCAGGCCTTCCCTCTCCTTGGGAACAGGGTCACCCCTGAAAAGGCCGGGTGCCGGCGGGGTTAGCCAGGGGAGGCAGGGCAAAGAAGGGGCGACAGGCAGCCCATCCAAGGGCCTGGCCCAGCAGTTCTGAACCAGAACAGGTGTTTCCATGGCTCCCATCAGCCTTTGACTGGAGCCCCCGCTGCCCAGGGCCCCTTGGCACACCAGGCGGGTGGCCGGGGGCCTCTTCCCTCACAGCCAAAGAGCAGAAACAGCAGCCCTCCCATTACCTCAGCCAGCGGACAACGACCCCGAGAAAAGCCCTTGT
This sequence comes from Pelodiscus sinensis, assembly GCF_049634645.1. NCBI lineage: Eukaryota > Metazoa > Chordata > Testudines > Trionychidae > Pelodiscus > Pelodiscus sinensis. The sequence continues at coordinate 3,493,814 of NC_134720.1, read as the reverse complement.
CCCAAGTCCCGCCTGGGAACGTGCGCCTCCCCCAACAGATGGCCCCGCAGTGTGCCCGGGAGCTCCCCAAACCTGGGTATCTTGGACCACGAGGTGCCCTCAGAGAACACCCTGCCTGCTGCCCCACCACAGGTAACCAGGGACAGCCAGCTCGAGTGCCCCTGCCTGCAGCTGCGGCTGCATGGCCTGGGGCAGAGGTGATGCCTGATAGAGCCCTCTGTAGCCTGGAACTAGCCTATGGGTCAGAACCAGCCCCCGGTCAACACCCCCTCTGGTTCTGTTCCTCTCGGAGAGCAGAGTCCAACCAGACCTGGCCCCGGCAGGAGAGATGCTCCAATCTCAAAGCGCAGGAGGCGACAGCCCCTGAGGCAGTGCTAACCTCCCCGGACAGAAATCCACCGTCACCCTTCATTGGAGGGCGCACTCAGGTAGAGGGAGAACAGAACCTGCCCCTGAACGCCAAGAGCACGAGGAACGGGAGCCAGGCTGCCGGCGGACGGGGGGACGCAGCAAGGACGCCAGGCGAGAGGAACCAGTGAGGGGCAGAGCGCAAGCGGGGGTCAAGGGGAGCTGGACTGGGAGCAAGGCGCGGGAAAAGGAGGGAGAGTGGGACGAAGCCCCGGCAGCGTGCCCAGTGGGGCCTGTTTCCACACACCGAGTGTCCCGGCAGGAATGCAGAAATTCCGCCTCTTTCCAGGGAGGGAAGAGGAGCCCCGGTGTGTGGGCTCCGGCAGTTGGTGTGAGGATCACCAGCATCCGGCCATATGCTCCATGGTCTCAGTGCAGGGAAGGGGGCACCGGTGGGCCAAGCTCCCGGGAGCAGTCTAGGTGAGCCGGGCATCCGTGCGGCTCCGGTGAACCCACTGGGGGGACTTGGGAACCTACTGCAAGCCCCACCCTGTCATGCCTCATGCCTGGCCACTTCCCTAGGAGCATCCGGGGCTTTGTGGTGTATCAGCCCAAGAGGCGAGCCGGGAGATCAGCAAATACGGCCCCCAGCGGTCAAGTACGGAACCGGGCTCCTTCCCGGAGGGGGTATTCACAGCCCCGCGCCCTCCGGCCTCACCCTGCCCTCTGTGCAGCCAGCTGTGGGGCCAGCCAGCACAGCGGTGTCTTCCCAGCACTTCTGATGCCTGGGGGTGGGAGAGCAGGAGACAGGTTTGAACTCTTAACACTCAGAGCAAATCCGCACTTCAAACACTGCCACGGCGCCATGGTGACGCCTTAACGAAGATGCCCGAAGTTGGCCGGAGAGCGTCCTCCGTCGACGCGGCTCATGCACCTCCGCGAGAGCCAGTCGCTGGACCGGCGAGAGAAGCGGTCGTGTAGACCAGACCTCACTCAGCAGGATCCACAGGCTGATCACCACCCTCCTCGTCATCAGTGTATTTCACCCGCAGGAAGATGGCCCAAATCGGCCCCAGGAAGTGTGCAACACGCCCCTCTCCCGGCACCAGGATCGTGCAAAGTGCCAGAGCTGCTTGGTCTACCTGGCAAATCAGGCCAGACAAAGAAATTCCACTGAAAGCAGGAGTTGAAGATGCTGGTAACGGCCTCAGGCTCTGGGCTGAGGCCCCGGGACACATCCCCTCGCTAATCGCAGCTCTAAGCCCCTGGGCACGGCCATCAGTGCCCAGCACAGCAAGAGAAGCTTCCACATGGACATCCCGGTGAGATGAGTCTGATGGGACGCACAGGTGAGCGATTCCCTGGAAAAAAGGCCTCGGAACGGATCAGTTTCTCCTCCTCCTGGCTCAGGCGGGTCCACACTGCTTGGGATTTCCACTCAGCTGCAAGTTCAGCTGGGGCTAAAGTGAAAGCGCAGGGCCGGACAATTTGAAAAAAAACAAAACAAATCCAGCAACTTTTATAGTGCGAGGAAGCCAGAGAGAAGAGTAGGCAGCTGCAGCAACTGGACTTGGATTTTTTTCCACAACCAATTTCTCAGCCCTTCACCTGAAATTTCTCAGCCCACGATGCTTAAAAGGCAAGAAATAAACAGCCGCTTTTTAACCCGGAGTGCAATCGATCCCGGGGAGATGCGCCCAGGGGGGCGAGGGATTCTCCAGCCTGGACAATTGGACACCTTGCTACAAGCTCTGCTGGAGTTCCCACTGGCTTGGGCACGGCCTGAGAATCTAGGTCTCGATGGGAAGCCGGGAAGGTCCATGCGGAGCACCTCAAAGTGCAGCAGAGCCGACTCGGCCGCAGCCCCGCTGGGAGGGGCCGCTGCGCCCCAGCTTGTCCGAGCGCAGCCACTGGCGCAAGCTCGCACCAGCCGGATGCCACCCGTGGCACCGCTCCCTCCCGGGGAAGCCATGTGGACTGGCCCCGGGCAGAGCCAGGACAGGCCTGGAGGCAACGGCATCTCCGGCTGCCTGACCGGGGCGGAGCAAAAGAGCCGCTGGTGCTTCAGGGAGGGGAAAAGGCGTCGACACCGGGAGGCTGGCAGCTACCACAGACGGCACCAAGGCCCTGGCTCGGCACCTAGGGCAACCCTGGGCCGGCTCGGCACCGTGCTGACAGGAGCCTTCGCCCCGGCTGGAAGCAGGAGGGGAGCCCCGGGGTCACCGCGAGGAGCTGGGAGGGGGGACGGGGGTGGGGGAGCTCTCTCCACAAGCCCCAGCAGCCCAGCCCCTTGTCCCCGGGGCTGGTCGAGAAGAGGGGGACACCGGGCATGCGCGCACTGTCCCAGCACAGCAACTCGGGGGCCCGTGCCCCCAGCCCCCGACAGGCCCGACTGGCTGCAGGGGGAAGGCCCCATGGGAGGAGCTGGGGGAGCAGGGAAACGAGACTCCCTGGTACAAAGCGACTCTCCCCGCCTGCAGCTGGCCCGCGAGGGCCGGAGGGCGGCTGTTCGGGGCAGCAGAGCCTGGCTTTCCTCGAGGGCCGGTGGGGAAGGATCCCCTCAGCTCCCCCCACTGCTGGCCCTGCACGGCTTGGGGAGGGCGCTGGGCTCCCTGCAAAGGCTGCTGCCGCCGGACTGAGGCCTGGCCTAGCAGCTCGGAGCAAGGGGTGGCCTCCGCTCCAGGCCTGGCGAGGGAAGTGCAGCCCAGCGGAGATGCAGCCGCACGGAGGACAGGGCAGGAAATGAGTCAACCCACCCTCGGTCCCTCCCGTAGGGCAGGAAACCGTCAGGCAGAGACGCCCACAAACAAAACCAGGTCACCGAGGGGAGAGGCCGGCAGAGCCTGAGCAAATTAGCGCCCACGGACGCCGGGCTGGGCCTCCGCAGGGCGCGAGGGGACAGCCACGCCGGAGGCGGGGCACAGGGCCACGCACGCCAGGGCCCTCCGTGGCCTGGCCCCCATGCACGGCCGGGCTCCCCGCAGCTGGGCTCCGACTGCCCCCAGTCTGCGTGCCCGGCCCTGCGCCCTGCTCCCGGCGTGGCTGGCCCCTTGTGCCCTGCCCGGCGTCCACGGCCGCTGATTTGCCCGGGCTCTGCTGGCCTCTCCCCGGTGACCTGGTTTTGCGACCAGGGTGGGTCTCCTCCCAGCTTGCCCCAGCCCCCCCTGCGAGGAAGGCTCCGGTCGGAGCAGGGCCAAGGGGAGAGGCAGGCCGGAGGCAGGCTGTGCGCAGAGGAGGGGTGGCGTCCGCAAGCCTCCGCTGGTCACTGATTGACTCGATGACCCAGCAGGTCCCACTCTGATTTTGTGCCTACTGAACTCTCGGGAGGGGTGCGATTTGCCAGCAAACAGCCAACACCGTCCAGCCCTGAGCGGCTGCAATGTCCGAGCCCCGTCCAGGATCCGCTCCCCTGGCACAAAGCACCCACAGAACTGCAGCTGCGCGGCCCGAACGAGGCCAGGGTGGAGAAAGCTTTGGTGCCGGGACCAGCCCTTCGTGAGCCGGGTTTCAGCCCTGAGCAGCTACCAGCCCTTTCCTCTGGCTTGCCCGCAGGGCGGGAGAGCACCGTGCGGCGCGGATGCCGCACCTCCGCCGAGCAAACCGCGCTGGGTACACAAAGCACCAAAGCAGGCAGTAACCAGCCTGGCCAGCGAATGGGGCTGGGCTTACGGCCTGTTAGAACCTGGCTCCCTCCACAGCCAAGTTGAACGCCTGCCGTGGAGAGGCCCTCCGGCGTCCCTGCTGCTACTGCCAGCTTGGCGCCACGGCGGGTGCCCCGAAACCTGGCGTGGCGAGGTGAACCGGGAGGCCCTGCTCAGTGCAGCAGCCGCCAATCCCATCGGGGGCTCGTTGTCAGCGTGGGCACGTTCTGTCGCCAAACCAAACAGGATCCCCGACGATGCTGGATCGAAGAGCCCCGGTGCCCGGGAATGCAAGCCAGCCAGGGAGCCCGGGGGAGGGGTGCCCCACCAGACCAGGGAGCCCGGGGGAGGGGTGCCCCACCAGACTAGGGAGCCCTGGCAGAGGACCTCCTCTGATCCAGCAGGACCCCTCGTTCAGGGTGCCGGACCAGGGAGGTCCAACTGTAGTACGGTAGCTGCAGAAATGGGCTGCGTTTCAGATGTGCCTTGACCAGCAGGGAGTTAACAACGTTGCTATTTAAGTCCCGCTGGTTCTGCGTTAACACCCCGTTGAGATGAATGGGACGTTTTGTAACGGCAGGGCTTGTCTCTCTAGCTGGCTGCAGGCTCCGGGGCTGGTGGCACTCGGGTTCACATTTTCACGACTTCCTCGTGACCACGAAGGGGAGAGGCAAATTCAAACAGCAGCTAGAACAAAAGCCCAAAAGACGTTGGAGCCAAAGAGCCCTGCAGGGAATCACCAAGTCGGGAGAGTGTAATAAACCCAGGGGCAAACTCAGACCTAGAAAGCTGGGAGATTTTTATGGCAACCCCTGGACCCTGACCAGTCCCCCACATTCAGGGAGGTTTTAACGTGCACACGCAACACTGCAAGCCTACGGCATTACCTCCCGAGGGAGATCGCTGCTTTCTCCGTGCCTGCGGTCCAGAAGGAGGCTTCGTGATAGATGCCACTGCAGATGCTAAATAACCACCCACGTTTTACACCTGCGCATCATTTCAGGCAGAAAACCATCTGCAAGACCAGCGGCTGTACCCTGCCCTAACTACCTGGGCGCGCTGGTTGAAAACCCACCGCCCCGTCACCAGGAAATCAAATCGATGTCGTTTATGTAGGGCCTACAATGTGTCGCATGGAAGATTTAAAATACTGCTGCAAAGGCAGCAAAGGGGGTAGCCCATCTCCTCCTTCCAGATGTGTATTCCGGCCCGCACTGCGGATGCTCGGACAAAAAGCGAGCGGTTTTTCCTCCACCGGGGCGACTCTGGTTTTAGAAATCGAACGCCACCCTCCCGGCACAGTTTATATCTTGCTGGTGGAAGAAGGGTGAGGTCAGGGTTTGCAGAGGTAAGAAACAGCACACGCACTGCCCACGTATTGGGCAGCTGGTGAACCCAGCGAACGCCCAGAAGTGAGACGAGACCTTCAGACACGTGGCAATCCCGAAGGGCCAGGGCCGGGGCCGTATCTGTATGCAGCCTACGGCGCTTCTCCCCACCGAACGCAGAGGGGAGAACGTCCAAACGCAGCGGCCAGAGAGCTCAGACATGCAGGGACCCAGAATCGGGTCTGCTCCTTTGGAGGAAAAGAACTTCTCTGGCTTGCAGCCGGGACTCGCTTTCCTCCCTGGTCAGGCAGGCCTCCCTCATGGGTGCGGCCGCTCGGCCCCTCGCACCAGCGGAGCCCTAGTTAAACAAGGAGGGGGCCCCTTGACCCAGCTCAGCTGATGTCCCCCCATCCCAGTACCCAGCCCCAAGAGAGAGGGAACCCAGCACCCACTCAGACATTGCAATGACGAGTCCAAAGGATGCAAAGCATCCGTCAAGACCGGCCCCTCTAAGGCAGCGGGCCTTTGCCTCAGTTTCCCGGCTTGAAGCTCAAAAGGCAGACGGGCGAATGCCCTTAACACACTCCTCTCCTGCTCCCTGCTCTGCACCCCTTGCAGCTCACTGTCCCAGGGCAGCGAAGCCCCCGACGGCAGGGGCATGTTCACCTCCCACCCCTCCGGACAAGCCCACGCCTCTGCCCCTGCTCACCGTGGTGCCTGCTGCCTCTCGCTGCAATGCTGAGGCTGCAGCACTTTGCCCAGCACGTACAAGGCCCCGCTGTTGTATCCTCTGTACCCGCACCCAGTCTTGGGGCGTATCTGTATTGGGGGCTTCTGACAAACACACCCCCTAGCCCTGTGCGTGTGTGATAGTCACAGGCTGCGTGTGTCCCCATGACGCCGAGCTTCTCCCCACACCGTGACATTCAAACCCATTAATTCGGTGTCCTGCTCCCAGCCTAATAATTAGCCCTGCACCCCTAGATCAGTGCTGCCCCCCCCATCAGCTCTTCTCCCAGTCTCCCCACTCACCCGGCGCCCCGCATCTGCCCGTCCACCCTGCACGAGGCGGATGCTGCCAACAGGGCTGCAGCGGCCGGATCGTACTCCTGGAGGGGACACAGCGAGCTGGCCACACTGGGCACCCCGGTGCCTCAGGCAAAGGGCCACCGCTCTACGGAGCCGCTTACACACGTCGGAGCCGACAGCTCTGATTACGGGGCATCTTCCCAACATGTCCAGTGCGGGGGACTCTGGAAAGGCAGCGCCGTCCTCATTCGGACGCAGGAAGGGGAAATGCTCTTTCATCTTGGCCCAAGGGGTTTGGATACCCAGTTCCCAGGAGACTTTTAGGAATTGTGCATCCAACCCCCCTAGGCAGGTGGGGCACCTCAGCTATGAATGTTTTACCAGGTGGACTGTTCTCTGGTGTGCGGGAACAGCCGACGGATCCGCGGTGCCCGCCTCCAAGGGTGAAAACACCCCCTGCTGCAAAGAACCACATGCCCCCAGCGCCCTGGGAGAGCCAGGACTCTCCGATCCCCGAGCTGCCACGCTGGATGGCTGGTCCCTGCCTGTTAGCCAGGCACTTGGTACAACGGGGTTACTCCCCAAGGCCTTGCAAGGGGCGTGAGGCTGAACTTACCCAGCCTGCCCAAAGCTCCGGCGTGGCTGAGGAAAGCTACGCGAGGCAGAGAATTGTAAAATCTTCCCTGGTTCCTGAATTAGCAGCCACGTGGGTATTTTCCGGCCGCCCGCGGCTGATTCCTCTGCAGTTTCCATCACAACTTCACTGCAAGGAAAGCACAGTCCCTCTGGCACTTTGGGACTATAAATACAACCCTCCTCGGTCCCTCTTCCGAAAAGGGTCCCTCGCTGGCGTCATCTCCGACAGCCGGGCAGCCTCTGCCACAGCGCGCAAAGTCCTCCCATGGTGCCGCGCGGGAAAACCCAAAAGGCAAAGCCAGGGGACAGCTGGACGCCATGAGATCCAAGCGCCAGGTCCCCTCCAGCTCCCCCGGACGTTAGCAGGAGACGGAGGCACTCGGAGTGAAAAATCCCTCCCGTACGGACAGAGTCCGCAGAGACGACCTCCCCGTGTGTGTCACACCCACGGACAGGGGCTCGCGTCGTACCCGCCGTGTTCGCTTCCCACAGCAGGTGTCGCTGGCCCGTATGTCTTTGCAAGGGACTTTCTTTTCCTCATTTCCATCTTTTAACGGCGCAGAAGGAAACGGAGGCGAAGTCGACGCTGGTAATTTGCAGTGCTCTCTCTTTCTGGCTTCAGGGAGCCAACAAGCGTGAACCAGGCTGCCGGTCTGGGACTGGGGCTCGCGGGAAGGCAAGTCACCAATGCGGGGGCCCACCCTCCCTGCACCCAGGCGGATCCCCTAACGACTCTTGCTTGGCTCGGAGTAAATCCGTCAGGACCTAGTGCCGGTCGCCAGCGCTGGGGGGGCGCAGCGGGAAGAACGCGGCTAGTGCCGCAGGGTCTCCACAGGCAAGTGGCTCACGTCCCGGCCCAGAGTGCTTGTGGGGCGCTCCCTTGCCTGAACGAACAAGCCACGCCGGCAGGCCCCGCGCCTAGGGCGAGACCAAGGAACAGGGCTCCTGCTCGTTTGGTACATCCGCGTGACACAAGCTGGCGTGCAGTAGGCGCGCCAACAGGGAGATGTGTCACCTGACAAGCCGGTCCACACACGGGCGGAGGGGGCTCAGGGCTGAGGCAGAGGGTTGGCGAATGGGGTGATGAGGGGACGGGGCCAGGGCGGAGGTGCAGACCGCCCGGGGGGGGGGAGAGGACAACCCCAACCCTCTCTCACAGCCGTAGCTTGCAGCCAGGTGAGAAATGCCTCTCCATGGCCGCTGCAGCTCCAGCGGGCAGCGCGGGCTCCTGTCCCCCCAGCCGGGGCAGGTCCAGGCTAGACTGTAGGGGCCAGGGAAGGGCGCCTATCCCGCCGGCAGCGCCTCAAAGGGTGGGACACGGGGAAAGCTGCCCTCAGCCCTGGAAAAGAGCAGCTCCATCATAAACCGGCGCAGGCGCACGTGTACCCACACGCCCCCCCTGTACCCACCGCTCCCGCCCTGAGCAGGGCTCAGACCCCCGCCCCCGGCACAACAGCAGCATCTTTCCCGGACGCTACCCAGGGAGACGACGGTGACTACAAACAGAGCGCACAGTCATCTGCTAATCCAACCAGATGACACCATGGACCGGAGCCCAGGGCCACACGCTGAAGGAGAGCTCTGCCCAGCTAATGGAGGCCGAGGCCTGTGCCGAGGGGGCTGGCCCGGCCCACAGCCTAGGGCGGCTCTGTCCCACAGAGAACAGGGCACACAAGCACACGGCCGCTGAGCCCTCCCCGCAAGCGGGAAGAGGGCCTCACGCCCGAGCTGGGGCAGCAGGAAGGCCACACACGTGACCACGCACAGCCCAAGACGTGTCCGCGGGCGGTTACCAACACGAGGCCGGCCGGAGCAAGGCGACGCCCGCTCAGGGCACATTCTGGGGGGGACTGGAAGCTACACAACCGGCCTGAGGCTCGGGGGCTGTATTAGGAACCGAATCGAGCCAACGTTTGCGGCCCCAGCAGGGGAAGAAGGACGCGGACTCGTCCCTACAGGAAATGCAGGAGAAACCCCTGCCTCGCAGAGGGGCCCTTGGCAGGGATTAATCCCCAGCCTCACCCTGTAGAGGCTCCCGAGAGGACCGTAGCAGGGTGGGTCCCCCTGCATGCAACACGGCCTAGGCTGGTGGCATTGTTTTGCTTCTGCTGATTAGGGCGTCTGCCTGCACAGCCATGCTCCGAGTGCAGGCCCAGCTACGCCAGCGCACACTCCGGCGCGGGTACGGCTGATGTGCTCGGGGATCTGGAATAACTCCTTTACGGGTGGTAGATCACCACCTACGTCGGGAGGGTCTGCCGGTAGAAAAACACGGGCCTAGCAGTCTCAGAACACCTCTGAAGTAAAGACGAGGCCTATCGATGTGAGCCATCCGCTGGACGAGGGAGATGAAAACGCCAAAGTAAGGAAAGCCACGTTCTCTTACTGCTTCCCTCCCAGGGCCCACTCTAGGAGCGAGCCGATACATTTTCTGTCATTGTAAAACCACGCCGACACATGCGTGTACGCACGCACACGCACGGTTAGAGACCCGCTGCAAAGTCACGGCTTGGTCTCCTTTTTCAGGGGGTAAAAAGCTGAACCCAACAGGCCCTTTCACACTGTATCTGATCTTCAAAGGAATCTGGCTACTCCGTACAGGAGAGTCGGTAGCTCCCTTCTTGGAAAAAAGAAAAAAAAAAAAATCGGTGATTTTAAAAGATACATTTTTCCACTCCTAGGTCATGCCTAGCCACAAACGGCAGGGCTGGAAAAGGGAGACCTCACCCAGTTGCAAAGAGGGCAAAACAGCTGGTAGAGGAATTGTGTGGGAAAAGCCTTAATCTTCGTTAGAGAGGAGGGAGGGAGCGATCTTTGGATATTGGGCAAACAAAACCAAAACAAGGGGGGGGGGTGGAGAGGAAATCTCCATGCACCTGGCGTCTGATAGCTGACCAGATCTGCAGAGAATAAAAGCGAACAAAACAACACAAGCTGGCAAGCACGCAGGCAGTCTGAGGTACTCCGGGACAAAAAGACGCCACTTCTCTGCAGAAAGATCACAGGGACTGCAAACAGGTCCAAACACAGAGTCACTACACATCTGTCCTCAGCACTCCTCTGGTTCACTTCCTCCCACATGCCAGGTTGGTGGTTTTTAAAGATCCGTGCGGATTTTTAACACTGTATGAGAATAAGTCTATTTCCATATAGAACTGATAAAAATGAGGACTAGACGCTAACGTGGCATCTCTCCGGCTACACCTCCCTTTTCTTCCAGTGTGCCCATCAGGGAGAATTTAGTAACATTTCTTTCACACTCCTCTTTTTAGAGGTCTGAATTAGGCTGCAATAGAGAAGTGGAAGTATTACACTGAGCTGGGGATAAAGATAACCCTCCGATGTGCTCCGGACCGATTTCCTTTCCACTCTGGGGGCCCACTGCAGTTTGCAATCAAGGAAATTGAAGAGCCGGGGGGGCAGATTGGCCCCACAGAGATCCCACGCCATAGAGAAGCGGCTTAAGTGAAGGGACGGTGACGTGCCGCACAGAAAGCACCTGGGTGTTCCACCGGAGTCTGATTCCGAAAGGAAGGCGAAGGTTTCTGAGCGCTCCCCAGACGCAACACACCGATTTGAAGATTCTCAGGCCTCACAGGGCCATGGTGATCATCTGGGCTGACAGGCAGAGCACACGACAGAGCCCTACCCCAGAATCGTACCCGAAGCAGAGCTTTTAGAAAACCAGCCAGCCTTGATTTAAAAGTGATCCGTGATGGGGAAGCCAGCCACCCCTTCGGTGAGCTGTTCCAGTGGCAATCGCTCTCACACTGAAAACGTACTTCTTACGTCCCATCTGGCTTCAGTGCCCTGCCACTGGCTCACTTAGACCTTTCTCTGTGCGACGGAAGAACCCCTTGGCCAATGTTTGCTTCCCATGTCGGTACTTACCGACTGTAAGTCTGCTCCTACCAGCCCTTTGTCAAGCAAAGCAGACTCCGCTCCTGGAGACTAGCGCTGCAAGAGGTCTTGTGGCTTTTCTCTGACCTGTCTCCAATGTATCAACACCCTCCGTGAATTGTGGACACCAGAACGGGACACTGGATTCCAGCAGCAGCCACACCAGTGCCAAATACAGAGGGAAAAGAAGCTCTTGGCTCTTTGTGACGTAGTGTTGGTACCTTGCTGGTTGCTATGCTGGAGCTGTGGGTGACCCCCACTGGCTGCTGCCTGCAGCACGGCCCAGCAGGACAGGGGATGAGTCACTAGGCCAGGGTGTCTCAACCTGTCCGACCAGCTACCCCCCAGGGAGAGAAACAAAGGAAGGGGGAATGCCGCCCCTGGCTGGGGGGCAGGGCTGGAAGAGAGTTAGTTTCTGTCTGGGAGCATGGAGGAGACAGCCTAGGGAAAGGGGCTGGGATTTAAGGGCCCAGTCTCCCCCATCTCAAGGGGGGCTGAGGCATCCTAGGCCTGCCCTGGAACCAGATTACATCCTGGAGAAGCAATAAACACTCTCTCTTATACTGGCTGGTGGAGTCTGTCCATGCCACTACGGGGGTGCAGGAGACGGGAAAACCCCGACGCGCCGTCACACTCTTACTGAAGACTCCTCAGTTTTGGCCACAGCATCACACATGGAGCTCATAAAGTGGCCAGACTAGGTCAGACCAAAGGTCCATTCAGCCCAGTGTCCTGTCTGCGAACAGTGGCCAATGCCAGGTGTCCCAGAGGGAGTGAACACAACAGGGAATCACATGGTCCATCCAGTCTCCCATCTCCAGGCAAACAAACAGAGGCTGGGGACACCATTCCTACCCATCCTAGTTAAGAGCCATTAATGGACCTAACCCCCATGAATCTAGCTAGCTCTTTTTTGATCCCTGTTAAATTCCTGGTCTTCACCACCTCCTCTGGCATGTGTGACGTAGTGGGGGAACCTGGCTGGTTTCTATGCTGCTGGCTCTGGGGTAACCCCCACTGCTGCCGTGGGTACCACGACCCAGCAAAACAGGATGAGTCACTATGCAAAGGGATCTCTCAACCGGTATGGCCAGACACCCCCCCATGGAGAGGAACAAAGGAAGGGGGAATGCTGCCCTGGCTGGGGGGGCAGGGCTGGAAGAGGGTTAGTTAGTTGCTGTCTGGGAGCATGGAGGAGACAGCCTGGGGAAAGGGGCTGGAGTTTAGGGGCCCAGTCTCCCCCATCTCAAGGGGGCCTGAGGCATCCTAGCCCAGCTCTGTGACCAGATTACATCTGTGCTGTGCTGTATCCTGGAGAGGCAATAAACTTCCTCTATTCCACCGGCTGGTGCAGTCTGTTTGGGCCATTTCGGGATGCAGGAGATGGGGGATCCTCAACGCGCCGTCTCAGCATGTTCAACAGGTTCTCTACCACAACACCAAAAACTTGCTCAGCCACGGCTTCCCAAGATAAAATCCCCCCCCCCCCGGTGGAAGTCTAGCCTACATGCTTTGTCCCTAGAGGTACACGCTGCCATTTAGCCATCTGAAAACAGGCACTGATTGCCTGTGCCCAGCTTGCCACACGGTTCAGATTGCTCTGTGCCAGCGACCCACCTTCCCCCTTAGCTGAGCGCTTGGACAGCTGCCCAAGAAATTCACATGCCACCCAGCTGATTAACAGAGCACCCACAGTGGGCAGCGTGAGTTTCTGTTGGTGGTGCACATCCGCCCGTGCCTATGCCAAAATTTACTCCACCCATGGACGGAAAAAATTAGTAGGCACATTGTCTGTGACCTGCTTCTTTTCATTCTTTAGCACTCCCTCAATGTTTGTGTTGTCTACAAGCTATCAGCATAGGGCCAAGAACGGATCCTTACAGAACCCTGCTGGAGACATCTGCTCAAAGCAATTCCCTGTTGAGTTACATTTTTGAGATTCATCAAGTTAGCCTGCTTTTAATCCGTTTAACGTGCGCTGTCAATTTGATCTCTTTCTAGTTTTTCTAATCAAGAGGTCATGCAATACCCAGTCAAATGCATTACAGACGTCTATGACGTAACACTATTACCTTCGTCAACAAACTTGTAATTTAATCAACGAGATATCAAGTTAGTTTGATGGGACCTCGCTTCCATAAACTCACACTGACTGGCATTAGTTATAGGCTGCTTTTTAATTCTTATTTAATCAAATCCTTCATCTTGCCCAGGGCGGATGTCAAACTGACTGCCTGTAGACCACAGGTGATCAGGTTTACCTTTTTAAACTATTGGCCCAACATTAGGTTTCTTTCAGTCCTCCGGCAGTTCCAAGGTTTATTTTAAATCAACATTAATGATCCAGCAAGCTCTTCAGCCAGCTCTTTTAAAACTCTTGGGTGCAAGAGGTTTTTGAACATGCTGAAATGTCTAATTGTAACCGCTGATGTTTAACATCCTCCAAGGAGACTAGTGGAATGGGAAGAGCATCATCACTACCATACGATGAGACTGCATCAGCTGGTTTTTTCCTCAAGATACAGAAGAGAAATATTGCCTTTTCTGCATTACTGTTGGGGATTCTATCATTACGTCTAGTAACAGATCCGTACAATTATAAGGATTCTTTTTGTTCTGAATATACTTTAAAATCTTATTGTTCTTAATTCTGCTGGCCATGGATTTCTCCTCATCTCCCTTTGCTTCCCTTATTAAATTGCTACAATTCCTAGCTTCTGATTTATACTCACCAATTTTCCCTTTCTTCCATTTGCATAGGTACACCCCACACAGAGTTTTGGAAAGTGCCTTCACATTACCTCTAAATCAGGTAATTTTTAAACCAGTATGGTCTTCCTGGATTGTGGCTTTTGGGACATCTAGTAAAGTGTTCTTAAAGAATTCCCACTTATTCATATTTTTCAGATTAATTTCTTTCTTTCTCCCAGCTGATTTGGCTCAATTGTTTTAAGCCTTGTGAAACTGGTCCTTTTAAAGCAACAAAAATGATTAGGGGGCTGGAGCACATGACTTACAAAGAGAGGCTAAGGAATTTGGGTTTATTTAGTCTGCAGAAGAGAAGAGTGAGGGGGGATTTGATAGCAGCCTTCAACTACCTGACGTGGGGGGTTCCAGAGAGGATGGAGCGAGGCTGTTCTCAGTGGGGGCAGATGGCAGAACATGGAGCAGTGGTCTAAAGTTGCAGTGGGGGAGGTCTAGGTTGAATACTAGGAAGAACTATTTCCCTGAGGATGGGATGGGTTACCTAGGGTGGAGGGGGTGGAATCTCCATCCCTAGAGGTTTTAAGTCTCAGCTTGACAAAGCCCTGGCTGGGATGACTGAGTTGGGGTTGGTCCTGCCTAGGGCAGGGGGCTGGACACGATGACTCCTTTCTTAGCCCTGTAAGTCTATGAAAGCAGCAAGCATGCGTGCATGTAGCTAGGTAAAGAACTATTTTGGACTTGGTGACTGACTTGTGACAACTCCCCGTGTTCCAAAATGTCGAGACTGCTGCCCATTGGAATAATGGTATATCTGATTTATTGATAGTTGGTGAACGTCCATATAACTAAAGTATATGCTCTATATTCACTTAGGCATTTTCCCCTCTATCTTACACTAGATCCAAGATTTTTGGTGGTCTCAGAAAACACCACTCTGCAACACCAATTATGTAGTGTACTCTGATCGGCTTTGATGCAAAAACACTGGCACAGCCAGGCCCCTGGGCACGGGGCAGTCCAGAGACAGAAATGGGGTCTCCTGCAGTAATCTACTCCACATGGACAGAGGAGCTTGCACTTTCCAGAAGCACATGGTGAGGGGGACACTCTTTGTAGAGTCCCCTTAGGAAACAGGAGCTGTCTCCTCTGGGTCACCAGGAATTCAACAGCGTCCGGCCGGCCGCCCACCAAAATGTTGCATTGAGCACTTCAGCACGAGAACCATTCTGGTGGCATCCAGACTCCTTGTCCCTCACACAGGACCCAGTTTCCCGTCTCAGACATTTTCTCTTGTTTGGGGAGCAGGGGGGTTAGTCCGGGAGCAGGGATTTTCTCAAACACACCCTGCTGCGTCTGTTCTCCGCCTGCCTCCCTCGGGCCCTGCTCATGTCAAGCCTTGAAGGAAACAGGATTTCCAGACTCTGCTGTTTGCTCAACGCCTGTTCCTCCCTCCCAACGCAAGCTCATTCAGTCGCCGGCGCTGTCACCAGGGCACGCTTCGTTCCCAAGCTGTCTCGGGCCATTCATAAAACGACACTCCCCGAACGCAGAGGCGGGAGCCCAGGGCTCCGGAACGGAGGGCGGGCAAACGGAAAGGAATCCACAGACACCTTGCAGGAGTCCTCGGGCTACATGACAACGGCCGCAGGCTCGCAAACAAGATGGAGGCCCCACCCCGGGAAGGCCGAAGAGTCCTGAACGAGGCCGTGTCCCCATCATGGCCTCACACCCCGCCCGGTCTCCTCCGCCTCCAGCTGTGCTAGTCTCCTTCCACCCTGACTTTTTGGGGGGGCTGAGCATGAGAGGTGAGCTTAGTGCTTGCTCAGCCCTGGCGCTGATCTCTGAGGGGGGAGGAACAAGGTTTCTCCACCTCGCAGTCCTGCCCCCCCGACCTGACACGCCAGCCAGAGAGCCAGGAAAAACCAGGGAGGCCAGCGGGCGAGGGCCTATCCCCCCGGGAGCCCGCCTCAGACGATGAGGGGCACAGGGGTGACTGCTGGAGTCTGAGAAGTGGGCTGGGAGTAGGGGGAGAGATCCAAATGCCGAGGGCTCAGCTGGAGATGGCAGAGAGCTGCAGGCCCAAGGAGCCATGGTCTCTGCTAGGGACATAACCAGCTAACCAGTGGCCCGGCGCGATGCAATGGGCCTGGCTCGGCTGGAGCAGCCCCCACCCACGGTGGGCTCAGCCCGGCCTGGTCAGACCAGCCTGCAGTGCAGTGGGCCCAGCTGGGCTAGGGCAGCCCCCCTGCCCTGCGGGATCTCAGTGAAATGGGATTTTACCCCCTAGTCTCTGCTCTAACGTAGCCCCTTGGAGCGGCCCTGCCAGCACAGGAGACAGGAGCCCCGTGCGTCCAGCCAGCAGGGAACTGACCCTGTCTAGGGAAACCCAGCTGGCTCAGAGCTGGCAGAAGGGCTCCCAAACAGGACATCTGGGCAGGAGCCAGCCAGAAGGGCCAAGGTCTAGGCGGTGGCTGTAGACGGAAGGCTGGGGGCAAGAAGGAAATGGGCCGTGTCTGGAGAAGGAGGTGGGGGACACAGCTTAGAGAGTTCAAGGCCCAGGAGAACATCCCAGAACAGGGAAGCAGGGTGGTTGGAAGCAAAAGGAGGTGGACGGGATCAGATCAAGGACCCTGGGTCTGTGACAAGCCTCAGTCTAAGACCCCGTCTTCACATGCCGCACGAGAGATTGATCATCTGGCGTTTGATTTAGCGGGTCTAGTTAAGGCCTGCTAAATCAAATGCTGAGAGCAGCTCTCCTAGCCGAGCTCAGCTTAAGGCAAGCAGACTCCAGCTACACGTTTTATATGGCTAGAGTCGCGTACCTTAACCCGACCTTCCGGGTCTAGTGTAAACTTAGCCTCAGAGACCAGCCCGAAGGAGGAGAGTGTGAAACAGGGCGGCAGGCGGTGGCTCGTACTATGGCTGTGAAAGTGGAGCTGTTCACACGGTTAACCGATGCGCCAGGGCTCATTGGTTACTGTGCAGTTACACGCAGACCTCCCTCTCCCGTGCTGCTGCCTCTGGCTCAGAGGCAGCAGTACAGGAGGGGCGGGGGGAATAAATGAGAACTCCCCCCGCCCATGTAACCGCTGCAGTTACATGTTTACTTTCATAACTGCATTTGAACCTCCTAGCTGGCACCAGCTCCCGTCACTTCTCCACAGAGGCTGGGGAGGTGGCGGACGAGGTGCGGGGAGGGGAAGAGGCTAGGGTGGAGGTGCAGGACTCGCTGAGTAACGGAGCTGGTTCCAGGGGGTGGCTGCTCTGGAGAAAAGGGAACAAGCGGACAGACAGGACCCGAGCGAGGACCCTGCCATTTCTCCAGCGTGCTCTGCCGCGGGCGGGCTGGAAGCAGCAGCCATGCCAGGACTGCAGGGGGCTGGGGAGGAAGTCCCGGTGGCCCAGGATGAGAGAGGCCGACACCCTGCCCCCCACCGCAGCCCGTAACCCAGGCCTTGGGAACACTAAACTGTTGCTGGTGTCTGCCTAGTGGGCCCGTGAGAAGCCAGGTGGAGAAGCAGCAGGTCCCTCAACCCAGTCTGAGGCCCGGGGCCTGCTCCAGGCTGTCTGGCTAGCGGAGGCGATAAAGGCCGCCCTGCGGAGCTGCAGCGGGGTAGCTCCAGAAGCCGGCTCGAGCGGGGACCGAGACACCCACCAGGCAGCTCTGCATGTGAAACGCAGTTAAGAGTCGCCTGGGCCACCGTAAACATGGGGTGCTTGGCGGCAGCAGCCCTTGTCCGGGGGGGGGGGGGGGGGGCTCAGCTTGGCAGCAGCCTCCCCACCCCCCTTCGCTGACCGAGGTAAACGGGGGGAGGGCAGGCGGCACCGGCTCCTGTTTTCTCCCCGCATTGCTACGTCTCCGAGGCAGCAAGGCGGGGAGCGAGTTGCTGATGCTCCAGTCGACTACTCACTAACATCCCTACTTCGTACATGGGCATTTCTCACGTGAGCAAGCCTTGCGCGTCTGCAAACTTCACTGCAGCGAGGATGCAACTGTCTGGAGCTCACTCCAGCAAGACACCCCCCCAAACAGCAAACTTACAGCCACAGGGGCATGCTATTCGGACTGTCTGATCGTAGTGCCAACAACCACTGTGCTTGGAGCTGTACACACCCAAACCACAAGACAGTCCCCTCCCTAAGCAGCATCAGGATGAATTAACAGGACAGATAGGTGGGAGGGAAGAAGACTGTTAGCCTAGTGTACATCTAGGGAGGCATACGGACTAGAGAGAAACAGAGATCAATCTCTATCAAACGCATTGCATCAGTGCACACCGCTAGAACATGCCAGAGAAATTCCTTTAAAGAAGGAATCAAGTTCCTTCAAAATTACAGATGCCAATTTTTGCTGGCTTGGGCAAAGACGCTCTGTAATGTTAGTTTTTAACCGTGACTAAATATAGGTGCTTTATGTAGAGGGCGGGTGCCCCCAATTCCCCCCCCAACCTATGGGGAACACGGCTACTCCAGAGCTACCATAGCACAACAACACTGCCTGCATAGACACATAAAGAGAACTAGCGTATGCCACCCATCAGGGCACCAAAGCCGGGTGCTTTGCAGAGAGGGTCTCTAAGACAATTACACTGGACTTGGTTTTGAAATCAACAAAGTGATCGATGGGAGACAGGAGCTAAGGAGGCCTGGGTGGAGCTTTCCTGGGTCTCTAGTCTGTATTTTGCCTCTAGATGAGATCAGCATACGGTTATGTATAAAATTTCCACTTTCCAGCAACTCTGGAAGTGACTTCACGCACTCAAACCAGCTGCTCTTCTTAATTTAGGGTGGGTGTTCGCCGCAGTCTCAAACAAACCAACCGCTATTGACTTGAGAAAGGTAAGTGGTTTTCTTCTCATGGTCTCTGACGGCAAAGTGTCGGGGAGATGGATGGAAACACAACAAACGCTTGTACTCTCAGATTTGCTTCAACTCTCATACCTCAACAGCAACACAAAAGGGAGGGGGAGGGGGACCGGCTAATGGAGAAGTGTCGGGTGAAAAAAATGTCACCGCTACCAGATCTTTGCACCGACTTGAAGAAAAACTCTGGGCAAGTTGGGAAGCTTGTCTCTTTTCCCAGCGGAAGCTGATTCAATAAAATCTATGTTCTCGTCCACCTTGGCTCTGTGTTGCCACTACAGACAATTCACTTTGTTCACACATCAGAGGTTTTTCAGCCCCGGAAACTCCAAGAAAGGCATCTGGAAAAAGCTGCATGTTGCTGTTAAGGAATCCGAATACTCTACTGTTCCAAGCAGACCCCATTCCTGAAGAGGACGGGATAACACCTCCATTCACACACGTCAGAGCCCTTTCAAGACGTAGCCTTCTACGTGTTGGGGGTAGGAAGAAAGGAGGAACACATGCATACAACGGATGAACCTTCAATATGTATAGACACAGATTTCTGAGACACATCCTGGAGACTGTTTACTTTTTGCTTTAAACAAGCCGCGAGAGAAATCTCCTTTTTGAAAACAAACGCTAGATTTCAGAGATTCGGCAGGTGCATTTACAAATCGGTGCGGACGGGTTTTGCAGCAAACTGACAAAATATAACGACTGGTATGGTTTACGCAGAGGTCTGCTCTCCCCTCAATAAACGTGTGTACCTGACGCTCAGAGAAGTTAAACACACGGTAAAAGAAGAACAGCTGCCTTTACACACTGACATGGAGGCTTGCAACTTAATTCCACTCTAGAAATTTAGACTTCAGCAGCATGTGGAATGCTTATAAAAAAGGGAACGTCTTGTCATCAAGAAATAAACCTCAACAGACTAGAGTAAGGCACAGCTAAGCATCACCTTAAGGTGCAATCTGAAGTGAAAAAAAACCAACCAGCCCCTCTTGGAAAAGTAGGCTTCACTCGTTAAAAATGGATTAGTCCTCCGGATGAAGTGGCATTTACTACAGGCAAGGAAGGGTCTGCAGCAAACAAACTCAAGTTATTTCCCTCTATTTGGGCTCGGCAGTCGGCTCCCCCAGCAACGACCCCCTCCCGTGGGTATAATGTGTGGAAAAACCAAACTGAAGTTCCCAATCAGAAAGACGGAAAACTAAAACCTTCAAAATAATGCTGAAAGAACATTGCAATTTGGCTGCCCAAAATAGAACCCATTCATGCCACCAAATGCAAATTATAAGTTTGCAAAAGTAACCAGTGGAATGATAAAGGAAGAGAGCTGTTTAAAAAGTGTTTTAATGACAATGAACTTTGGAGGGGGATAAATATTTTCCATGCCGGGTCCCACGACATGTCATTCTGTTTTGCTAAATTAATATTCAGCCCATGCAGCGATTCACATTTTGAAAACACAGTTGCATTGCCAGCTAATGCCAAGTCTCTACACTGCGGTGGGATAGGCAAGTTTTAGTTTTAAAAAGCATGCAATGTCATCACTCTTCAATAAACCAGTGACCACAGGTCTAACTGGGATTAAATCATGGCTGGTTAAGATGATCTGAAAGATACTCAGGTAGCATGTACTGGAGACACACTGGTTTGAGACTCAATTCACGCAGCACCTGCAAGATCCACTCCATGTCCAAGGGAAACCTTTAATTACTTTTTTGTAACAGTCTTGGTTACATTTTGTAAAACTAAATGACTTTGATCCATTCTGCTCCTTGCTAGAATTGCAGGAGCACAGCTGACATTTAAATCTTTGACTAGTATCTGGAAAAAAAAAAAGTGGCAGAAATGAGCTTTGGACAAAGCCAAACTTTCATAGATTAGCAAAGTCCTGGGTCTTTCCTTGCATCACAGACAGAATGACCTGGGTGCACACGGGCAAGGAGGCGGCAAATGGGAGAAACTAAAGATGCAAAGTGTCAGTCGTGTCTCGATCCAGGGTGAGGTTCTTAGAGAAAGCACTAACTGGATCGTTTTGCACGAAGATCATTTCGGTCACAAATAGGTGTGTTCAGAATGGTCAAAACAATCAGTGGATGGCGAGTGAATATGACCGGACGAAAACATTTAGCAAGCACTGACATGTCAAGACTCTGCCCCGCTGTCCTTTTTTTTTTTTTTTTTTTTTTTAAAAGAAAATACATATTGTTTTACTTCTAACAATTGCCATCAAAATGAATCATGAAAATTACACACAAAGCTCAGACCAGAGTTTCTAACCACTTGGGGAAGTTGTGAACATTCTGCTTCAGACTGGAATGGTGAATCACACGGAAAACAAACAGTTTGAAGTTTCAAAAAATAATAATAATAATAAAAAAAAAATCTACCCCTGAAAAGGGACATTTTTCTTGGTCCAAACTGCGTGTTGATTATTTGCTTCAACAACAAGAGCAAATGCTCGGGCATACGTAAACCATTTGTAGTGTCTTCCATTTCTGACTTTGTCTGAATGCTTTGTCAGTGCTCCTTTTCCTCTTAAAAAGAAGAGCAAACTCTTCCCTGGAGGAACCCCGCTCGACAGACACACACTGGTTTTCAGCCTTGAATTTTCTACATTTGATAGTTAAAAAGGAGCTAAGAATTCCTTCTGGAAATGGAGAAAGGTCTCCCCCCTCCCTTTCACATCAGATTCACAAGTCCATTTTGACAGTTGCTGCTTGCCCCATCTCTTGAACAACTGCTCCATAACCACAGGCAACACTAAAAGAGGACCAGGACACGCCATGGACAAAGGCGGCTTTTAAATGAAGACAAGTTTCATAAAAGTGGAGCAGATTTCTATATTATTAGAAACAGGGTCTTCTTAAAAAAAAGAATGCAATGCTTTGATTCAATAGCAAAAATCTAGCTCTATCTGCGTCAGGCATTTGTATTTGTTGAAAGTAAATCAGAAAATTGATATACTACTGGAGTTTTGCCATTAAATATGAAAGTAAAATATGTAGTAAATGTTCTATTAAATTAGATGAGAAGACTTCTCTAACTAGCTCACCTACTGCAGGGTTTTAGAGGATACTAAGGTTGTACATTCTCATTTTTAAAACTGATACTGACATAATAAAAAAAAGGACTTTTCAAATGAAGAAACTGCACATTTAAAGCATTGTGAACATTACATTGAGTTATTAAAACTAATTGGTTTTATTTCTGCCAAATACACAGTACATGAAAGTTAGCAATAACAGGTTTGTTTGGTCCATATGCTGCAATTCTAATATTTATTGCTATTAGATTTGTATTCAGAATCTGCAATTAAGAATCAAGGTTTTTAATGTATAATACATCTGCAGAAAATATATAACTTCAGGACTTTTAAAAAACAGTAAAGCTTCTCATTCAACAAATTCTTGAAACAATGTGATTTTAAGCAAATGAAACATTCTCTGTTACCAGAGAATTTAAAGTTTACATGACAAAAAGTGGGGTGTTTTTTTTAAGTTACTTTGTCCTTACACAATGTAGTACATACAAACCAAAAACAACTGAGTTACTGTTTTCCTTAACATTCTTATGAGAGACAAAAATCATTTGCAGTAGAGAGATCACAATTGCTGATTTTTAACTCATGAAAGACAAATTCATACACTCTCCTGCACTACTTCATGCTATTTGTCACCACCCCCAGCTCTGTAATTTCCAACCCTTCTACATTACCATAGGAAGATGTATAAAAAGTAGCTAACCTACCTCTGACTAGTTTACACTATTTCTTAGCTACATAAAGACATAATCAGGAGACAGAGGGGGAGGTTCATTTTTGTTTGTGTTTTTGAAAAGCTAATTTCCTCAAACCTTTTCAGGAATTATTTGAACTAAATACAGCAGTGAGACTAAAATTTACTATTTACACATCAAAAGAGATTTCGGACACATGTCAGTACAGTAACAGGAATAACAGAAGTTTCCCCTTTTTGTTAAATCCAAATGCTACTCTCTAGGTCCAAACAGATCACAACATAAAAAGCATCAAATAAAACCATAAAACACAAACTCCAATCAAAAGATTTTGAAATAATAAATGCAACTGACTTGGGAAAAGGCTAGCATTTAGGAGAGGTTCTCTGCAGTTTTATTCAATAGTTTTACATTCACAGAGCATCAGGGCTGCAGGACAGTAACAACTTGTGTGGAACATGGAAAGTTCTCAGCTCCTTCACAGCTAACTCAGACAAAACTCCCTACAAAGTTATTAACAAATTTGCCAGAACAAGGGGTGTTTGACAAGGCTCTGTGCACGCATGTTAAGGGTATCCAAATACTGGTGCCAGTGAAATCAAATGGGAGTTTTGCCTCACTGCACAAATTCTACTTTTTACAAATGTTAGCATCATGTGTGGGTTTTCTACAAAGAAAAACTAAAAGGTAATCCTGTGTAATCCTTTATTCCACGATAAAACCCAGGACAAAAGACACTGAACATTTTGTGCTAACTAATATTAGGTAAAAGACATCTTTATATTAATTGTGTATCTAAAAACAAAGCAAGAGCTTTTTCAGAAATATACAAAAACAAAAAAAAGACACACTCAAATCCAAACATTGGAGCTCAATCCTCTGAGGAAACCAAATCACTAACTCTCAGGGACAGCTGAACAGAGAGCAGAAAAAGGCAGAAGAAATATTCGATTCTCTCTCTCAATGTTCAGTCATTTTATTTTTTTGGCAGAGAGCACCAAACTTTTACTATGCCTGCAGGTAAACAAAAATTCACCGTTCACATCTTTCTATGCATGTAATGTACGTGACAGACCTGGAAGTTAATATATCCCCAGAGAACTGTCCTTCTAACTAACTGGGCTGCAGTTTGGATATTCTTAAAGAAGTCCTGAGAGCACAAGACGACGGAGAAAAAGTTACAGCTAAGATTTGGCTGCTTTGAAATATTAGAGAGTTCTTTTCTCCCCCTCCCCCAGGTAAAACGCTGCATGTTCATTGTATAAGAAGCCAGAACACCATCACATCATTCACCTCTGTACATGAGCAACAACCAACAATATCAGACACCTTGCCAGAGAGCCATTTCTCACCACGCTGCCTCAGTTAATTTTTCCAGGTACTGTATTTTAGAATTAATACTTGACAATCAAACACACTGAAAATACCCAGCGTGAAGGTGAAGCAGCCGCAGCAAACTAACACGTTCAAGCACCACCTTTGCATACAATTTGTAGAGTCAGCCTGTGCCTCTCTGAATTTCCACTCCATACATTTTGCAGAAGCACATTTTCAAAGCATGCTGTGGATCTCTATCACAAAGTCGAGACTTTGTTTTTTAAGTTACACATTCTACACGCCTGGTTAAAAGATTGATTTCAAAGACCTTCCAATCAGCAACAGAAATACATCTCGTTTGAATTATTCTAAAAACACGGAAGGAGGAACTTCAGTTTGTCGGAAGCAAAAGCCTGAATTATTTTTCATTTGCCAAGAGCTCGACAAAGCTGGCTTGTAATGCAAGCCCCAGTTAGAATCACTGTGTTCCTCTTGAGGCAACCAAACCATTTTCAGTGTGAAGTTTGGGTTAAAGTTTTCCCTTCTGCCAACTGCTGAGGAATAAGAGCAGGAACAAAACGGCCAAGCGGCACATTAAAAGATGTCCTGCCCCGTGCACTCTGAGCTTTGCAAAGTTCCCATCTTGCCGCACGTCAAATAAAATGCACCAGATAATACAGCAAAACCGCATAAGATTCTGTGTTGATCATCAACCTGATTAGCAGTCCTGCTTAGGGAAAACTGGAACCTCTCTAAAAACACCTTTCCCCTTAAAATAAACACTTCAACTCTATCATCCCTTCCCAGGAGGAAGGGAGGCCTCTCCGAAAAGTCACTCCTGCCTCTCTAGGCCACTGAATACCCATCACCGAGTATTTTATTTCCATTTTATTTCTCAAGGTACAAAAATGCCCGCCGCAGTGTTGGAAGTTTCGAACAAGAGGGCAGAAGATCTTGCAGGTTTATAAAAGTTGGCGTTAAACGGCTGCCCTAGGGAAGCGTTACAAGTTGCTCACAGGACAGTAACGATAACAAAGGAGACAGGACACTGGATTTCTCGGGGTCAAGGACGTCACGCTCAGAACCGAAATGACGAGCGCACAAAGCTTCTGGAGCATGCGGCACCCGGGAGTGACAACAGTCACCTTGGGAAGAAGAAAAGGCCCTAGGGGCACAGCAGAACCAAAACCAACCCTGGGACAGTGTCAGCCCCAAGAGGAACCCCCTGTGGCCACACAGGCGGGCAGACCGCTCCGCACCCATCTCAGTGACCCGCCTCAGTCTCTATGCTCCCCAGAAAGTTGTCTCCATAGGGGTCCCACCCCAGGACAAACATTTCCCAGAGTCGGCGGCCAGGCCCCAAAAGGGGCTTTTCCCCACCTCGCCATGCAGCTGCCAGCCCTGCGAGATACCCAGCCACGTCCCCACAGGCCCGTGTCCCCCTCAGCAGGGGGAAGCGAAGCCAAGGCGCCCGAACTGGAGCTGGGGGCTCGGGATGAGCCGGGCGCTCCTGACAACTGCCTGGCCACAGGAAGCCTTCCCCGAGCCTGTGACCGCCGTGCGCTCTAAGGGAGGGTGGGGGAGGCTTCGCGCCGTTGGTAAACAAGTGCCCGGGCCGGAGAGGGGTCCCGCTGCCGAGCCGCGTGGGGAGGGACGCGCTGCCCAGCCCAGCCGGCAGGCAGCGAGGCAGAATGAAAGTAAAAACGCAGCGCTGGCCCGCTCCCTCGGCCCCTCGCCCGCCGGGCCAGCCCCGCGTTCCCACGGGCCGGGGCGCGCCGAGGGGTTACCTGAGCTTCTTGGGCACCGAGTAATCCACCTCCAGGACCTTGCCGTGCAGCTCCGCTTTGCCTTGAAAACACAAGCGCGGCCGGGGCTCAGCGGGGCCGGCGTCTCCCCCGCGGGGCGGGCGGCCCCGAGCGCGTGGGGAGCCCCGGGCAGGGGAACCCGCCCGCCCGGGCCCCCGGGCAGCAGCGGCCCCCGAGGGAGCGGCTGGGACGCGGGGCCCGCGGGCTGGGGCAGCCATGCCGGGCGCCTGCCGCCCACTCCGCCACCCGGAGCGAGCAGGACTTCGCGGGGCTGCGCCGGCGGAGCGGCCGGGCGATCTCCCCGCAGCGCAGCCCCACAGGCCTCGCTTCCTGCTCCCCGCCGGCCTCTCCTCTTCCCCCGCCCGGCCCGGGGCGCCGGCTCGGCAGGGGCGGCCCCGCGGGGCGGCCCGCGGCTCCTCTGCGCGCGGGGCTGCGCTGGCCTGGCGCTGCCGTGTGGCTCCGACTCCCTGGATGGGCTGCCGCTCGCTCGGGGCCCCCCGGCCGCCGCTCGGCCGCTCTTTGCTCCGCGCCCCCGGCGAGTTGGGGCCGGGCACCTCGTAAAAAGGTGCCCGAGGGCGGGCGGGTGGCGAGGGGGCGGCCGGCGGGCGGGCCCGGGGCCCCGGCTCCTCGCAATAAAATCGGAGAAAAAAATCAGGGAAAAATCGCCGGGCTGGAGAGAGGCGAGGGAGCGGGGCGGGCGCGGCGCGTCCCGCAGGGCCAGGCGAGGGGGGCGCGGGGGCGGCGGGCGGGGGGCGCGGCAGGGGACCCCGAGGGGCTGGGGGAGGGCAGCGCGGGGGGGGTCGAGCGGGTCCCTGCGGGGGGTGGCGGAGGGGGGCCGGGCGCCCCGGAGGGTCCCGGGGGCGCTCCGGGGAGGGGCGCGGGGCCGGGGCCAGCGGGGTCCCGGGGCCCCGCGCGGCTGGGGGGGCGCGGGGCCGGGCCGGGCGCGGGGGCGCGGCGCGGGGGAGCGGGGCGCGGCGGGTCCCCTGCCCTCGGGGCGGCCCGGCGCTTACCCGAGAGGGTCTCGATGGCCCGGATGGCCCAGGTCTGGTCCGGGTAATCCACGAAGGCGTAGCCGGACTTGAGCAGCACCGGGCCGGCCAGGGGCAGCTTCCTGTCCCCGAAGAGCTGCCGGAGCTCGTCGGCGGTGGCGGCGGGGCTCAGGTTCCCGATGTAGAGCTTGTTCATCCTCCGCCGCTTCGCGGGGAGCCCGCGGCCCCAGCTGCCCGCCGCCGGCACAGACCCGGGCACCGCGCTGCGCCACCCGCCCGCCCGCCGGAGCCTGCAACAGCGCCCCGCAGCCGGGCAGCGGGCGGAGCCGAGCCGAGCCCAGCCCGCGTGTGCCGCCTCCCCCCGCCCTCCCCGGGGACACCGCGCCGGCTCCGCCCGCCGGGACCCAGCGCCATGTGCGGGGCTCGCCGCGCCCCGGGGCGGGGGGGAGGCGAGCGGGGCCGGGCGCTGGGGCCCCTCGGGGCGCGGGGGCGCTGGGCACCGCCTGCCGCCTCGGGGCCGCTGCGGAGCCGGGCGGGGGCCGGGGCAGGCAGCCGCGCCCCTGGGGGACGAAGGGTCGGGCCGGGCCGCTCCCCCGCCGCCCTCGGGCGCACCCAGGCGCCGCTCCCGCTCTCCTCGCCGGGGTGGGGGGCTGGAGGCACCTGGGGTGAGCCCCGCCCCGGCGGCGCCTCGACGCGGGAGGGGCGCAGACCTGGGCGCGCCCGGCCCCGGAGAAGGTCGGGGCTGGGGGCGCGGATCATCCGCGTCTCCTTCCTCGTGGGCTGCGGAGCCGGGGGCGGGAGTCACTCGCCTTTCGTACCGGGACTGAGCGAGCGCAGCCCGCCCCCGGGGGGAGCCAACAGTACCCGCAAGGAGCGAAGTGTGAGCTGGGGTGTCTGGGGCAAGGGAGTGGGGCTGGGGGGCAGAGTCAGAGTTGGGGTGTCTGGGGGCTCAGGGCTCAGGGCGGGGGGGCTGGGGCAGTCAGAGTTGGGGTGTCTGGGGGCTCAGGGCAGGGGGTTGGGGGCAGTCAGAGTTGGGGTGTCTGGGGGCTCAGGGTGGGGGGTTGGGGCTGGGGCAGTCAGAGTTGGGGTGTCTGGGGGCTCAGGGCGGGGGGTTGGGGCTGGGGCAGTCAGAGTTGGGGTGTGGGGGCTCAGGGCAGGGGGTTGGGGCTGGGGGCAGTCAGAGTTGGGGTGTCTGGGGGCTCAGGGCAGGGGGTTGGGGCTGGGGGCAGTCAGAGTTGGGGTGTCTGGGGGCTCAGGGCGGGGGGTTGGGGCTGGGGGCAGTCAGAGTTGGGGTGTCTGGGGGCTCAGGGCGGGGGGTTGGGGCTGGGGCAGTCAGAGTTGGGGTGTGGGGGCTCAGGGCAGGGGGTTGGGGCTGGGGGCAGTCAGAGTTGGGGTGTCTGGGGGCTCAGGGCAGGGGGTTGGGGGCAGTCAGAGTTGGGGTGTCTGGGGGCTCAGGGCGGGGGGTTGGGGCTGGGGCAGTCAGAGTTGGGGTGTCTGGGGGCTCAGGACGGGGGGTTGGGGCTGGGGCAGTCAGAGTTGGGGTGTCTGGGGGCTCAGGGTGGGGGGTTGGGGCTGGGGCAGTCAGAGTTGGGGTGTCTGGGGGCTCAGGGCAGGGGGTTGGGGGCAGTCAGAGTTGGGGTGTCTGGGGGCTCAGGGCGGGGGGTTGGGGCTGGGGCAGTCAGAGTTGGGGTGTCTGGGGGCTCAGGGCGGGGGGTTGGGGGCAGTCAGAGTTGGGGTGTCTGGGGGCTCAGGGCGGGGATGGGGAGGCAGGCGTGGGGGATGTGGGTGTGGCGTCAGGGTTGAGGTGTCTGAGGGGCTCAGGCATTGGGGTTTGTGGGGGGAGGTGCAGGAGTCAGGGCAGGGGCTGCGGGTGGCAGGGAGAGAGCGCCAGGGGCTCTGGGGCTGGGTTCATTTATTTGGCTGGTACCGAGCCACTGGCGCCTGCAGCCCCAGCCAGCCTTGAATTTTCTACATTTGATAGTTAAAAAGGAGCTAAGAATTCCTTCTGGAAATGGAGAAAGGTCTTCGCCCCCCCCCCCCCCCCCCCCATCAGATTCACAGGTCCATTTTGGCAGTTGCTCCTTGCCCCATCTCTTGATTCCGCCTCCCTCCCCTTCTACCCCCATCGTGGCTGGAAGGGGGCTGGGTCCAGGCCACCACAGTTAGAGGAGGGCCAGGGCCGGCTCAGGGCTGCGTTGGTCAGATGGTGGCCAGGACTGGGCCGCCGCAGCCTCAGCCGAACGGGGACGAGGCCACGATCGGCGCTGCCAGATGGGGGCCAATGCCACGTCCTGTGGCAGATGGAGCTGCCCTTAGCCCTTCCCATGGCAGGTGGGAACCAGACAGCAGGTCCTGCCCAGGATCAGGGCTGGGGCCGGGGCTAGGCAGCTGCAGCTGGACAGGGGCCGATTCTGCCCCCTTCCACCACAGCAGGAGCGGGCTTTACGTATTTTCCAGTCACATTTAAGCATGCCTCATCCCAAGGCAGCGTGGCCCAATGGTCACAGTCTATACCTAGGATTCCAGGGAGCACAGCCTAATGGCTAGAGTCAATAACATAGCCCCAAGGTGTGAGGCAGTACCACCTAATGGCTAGAGTCACAGGGGCTTGGGGCAGCAGCCGCAGTAGGGGGGGCCCAGGCCCCCCCTACTCCACCAGACCCCAACCTAGGGTCCTGTTAGCGGCAGAGTAGTCTGCTCACTCAGGTGGGAGATACCACTCACTCACCCTCTCTGGGTCACTTCCTACCAGTCTGGCACTGGGGTGCTCCACATAGCTTCTGGGTCATCAGGCTCTGCAGCACCAGGCTCCTGTAATTCCACCAGGGCAAGAGGCTTTATATTATCTCTCCTTATATAGTCTCCAGCTCTCATCATTTGGGATTCTGGCTGGTCCTCCTCTGGCAGGTCCTTGCCCCTGCCACATCCCAGCCAGACTGAGCTGAGCTGCTCTCTTTTATAGAGTTCCAGCCCTTGGAGCATGCCCAGTGTGGCTGGGGGGGGGGGGGGGGGGGCGGGACTTCCTCCCTCCACAGGGTATTAACCCCTCCTGGCCCAGTGCGGGTTATGCACACGCCGTCACACACACATGGATGGAAATGATTAGCGGGCACATCGGTCACTAGGGTAATAATGTGTGTCAGCGGTGACCTGTGCACACAAGAAGTTGTCTCCTCTCTGTAATCAGTCAGTGAACGAGATGCAAGATTCTCTTGACCCACCCCGGAGGTGGAGATGACTGACAGTTCTCATCACTCTAAGAACTGTCACCCCTGCCCATTCCGGTGTCTGCACAACAGCATCATACGTGCTTGTTCTGACATGTCTGCAGCCTGTGAACTGTCCGAGACATGGAGATGAAGCGAGGACCCAGGATGATCCTTTTAGGCTGGCCTGTACGACACCGGGCCCAGAACATCCCCATATAGTCCCTGCAACGCAGCCATGCCTTCCTGGTGAGCTACAAGATCTCTTGCAGAAAGACAAGAAAACCCACCACTCTCTAGGTGGCAGGTTTCAATCATTCAATGCTGCGCCTCGCTCCCAAGCCCAAATTTGTCTGCTTGGGCTTCCAACCACTGGACCTTCCTATGCATTTATCTGCCAGACTAACAAACCCTCTTTAAGAGCGGAGGGAGATTTGCCCTGGGTAAAAAAAAAGTCACTAATATGGAACCTGCTTTTTCTTAAAGGACAAATATTCAAAGCAGGTCAGGATTTGTATCCATTTGGTGTAGCTGCTCCTACTTTGGAATCGAAGGGAAGAGTGAATCTAAATTAGCGAGTATCACTCAAGAAGGAGTTCTTGGATTTTTTGGGGCTCCGTCTCTGAAAACATCCACTCAACGGCCAGCAGCAGTCAAAAAACCAGACAGAATGTTGGGAATCGTGAAAGAAAGAAAGAAAGAAAGAAAGAAAGAAAGAAAGAAAGAAAGAAAGAAAGAAAGAAAGAAAGAAAGAAAGAAAATATTATATTGCCTCTGTCTAAACCCATGGTACTGATCTCACAAGGATCTATTGGATCGGGAAAAGGTTCACAAAAGGGTCACAAAAAAGATCGGGGTAAAAGCTTCCATGTCAGGAGGGATTAATAAGACTGAGATTTTCAGCTTGGAAAAGAGATGACTAAGGGGAGATGTGATAGGGGTCTACGCACCCATGACTGGTGCGGAGAAAGCGAATAAGGAAGTGTTATTTACTCATAACACAAGAATGAAGGATCACCCAGTGAAATGAATAGGCAGCAGGTTTAAACCAAACAAAAGGAAGTTTTTCTTCACACGGGGCAGTCAATCTGTGGAACTCCTTGCCAGAGGATGTTGTGAAGACCAGGACTTTAACTGGGTTAAAAAAAGAACTAGATACATTCACGGAGGTTAGGTCCATCAGTGGCTATTAGCCAGGATGGGTAAGAATGGTGTCTGTAGCCTCTGTTTGTCAGGGGCTGGAAATGAGTGACAGGGGAGGCACCATTTGATGATTCCCCGTTTCTCTTCATTCCCTCTGGGGCACCTGGCATTGGCCACTGTGGGCAGACAGGACACTGGGTTGGATGGACCTTTGATCCGGCCCAGTGTGGCCGTTCTTCTGTTCTTATTCCTGTGGACTTTTCTGAGCTTTGGGTCTGGCACTAGATTCTGAAAGACGAGTTGCTTCGAGCGTGGACAGAGAGACGAACGGTCCCTTCCCAGTGTCGCTGTACACAGGGCATTCGGTGACTGGCTCTCTCAGGCTGGCGGGGGGCCCTCAGGCCGGAGGGAGACACCCATTGGGTTGGAATCACTTGCCTGCGCTTTCGAATTGACGGATTTTTCGGGCGTCTCGTGAGCATTCAGGGGCCTACGACAATGGCTGCCCCTCTCCCCTCCATCACGGGCTGTCACCCATTGATCAGAAAAACAAACCGGTTCAGCACCAGATGTGGGCAAGCCCCCTCTGCTTGGGGTTTGTTAGCCTGCTCCGCCTCCCCCTGGAGTGGGTGTGGGGGGCACTTTGGAGTCGTTCGGGGGGCTGAGGTAAGGCCTGGAGGCTCGCACAGCGCTCACAGGAGGCTGAGCGAAGAGGCGTGGCAATGCGGAGGACACCTCCCCTTGGAATGGGCTCTCACGCCCCAACGTGCTCGCGGAGCCAAGATCTGCTACCGCAGGACCCAGCTGATGAGACACGGCCTTCCCCCACTTCCCAGCAGCATTCCCTGTCAGCTTCGGTGGCCGCTCAGGAGAGATTCAAATACCGCCCTGCTGATTAGCAGAGCACCCAGTGTTTCTACCGGGTGGTGCTCATCCGCACCTGCCTTGGTGCACAGAACAAAACTTATTCCTCACCTGGGTGAAAAAAACAATTAGCGGGAATGTGGCTTCCCAGGTTCCCATCCACAGTCGGAGCCAGCTAGTCTGTTTGGACGCTGCGGCAGCTGGAAGAGACTCCGTGGATCCGTGACCCTCCTTGTCAGTGTTTTCTCTTCAGCACTTAACGCAGCACAACCCGTCCGGGCTATGGGGACACGAGCTCCCCAGCGGCCGATGCAAAGCGTCTCCTCCAGAAATACAAGATCAGCCAGTGGATTGCCCAGGTTTCCTTTCGTGGCTCCTTCGGCAACCGCAGAGTCAGCCGGGTTTTCCGTGTGGAAGGTAACCCCAGTTACAAGCAGATCCTTCCCGCGTGACCCAGCATGTGTTATAACTGCGGGACGGTTCTGCCTTGGCTCACTAGTACACAGCACCCGCTTACTCGTACTAGCCTCTACGGCTATTTGGCCAGTGAAGGCCTTTTTTTTTTTTTGCACCCAAGAACATTCTGTCCAAATCTAGCAGCAGTCCCCAAACTGGGGGGCGCGGCCCGCTTCAGGGGCACAGGGGAGCTTGGTGGGGTTTGAGCCTGCCCCAGAAAGGGACCGCCCCCCAGCCCTGCTCTGCCCCCACCTCCACTTTGGCTCCACATCATGGCCTCCCTCCCAGCTCCAGCCCCCAAGCCCACTCCTGGCCCCATGGCAGGGGGAGGGGAAGGTACAGAAACATTCCATTACAGGTAAGCGGAGAGGGGGGTGAGAGAGAAAGTTTGGGGACCACTGGAATATAGACTACGTCATCACGTAGGGGAGGTTTAGATTGGACATTAGGAAAAAATGTCTAGACTGCACTCTAAAACTGAAAAAAGAGACGCAATTTGCGTTATGCAAGTTGCGTCTCTTTTTTCGATTTCATTTCAAAAGAGGCTATTTAGAAGTTTGGCGTGTCTACCCAGCGCCACATTTTGAAAGAAAGGGCTTTTTCGAGCCATGCCTTCTTTCTCACAGAACAGGGATGGCGAAAGAGCGCGTCCGCTCTTTCGAAAATTTTTCCCAAACAACGGACGTGTTCCTTGGATGCGGTGTTGCTATTGTGGGATCCTTTCGGTATCCCAAAATAGCAATTTTAGTCTAGACATACCTTTGGCTACCCCTCTGAGAGTGCGTCTCTGGTTTTGAAGATTTTCTGTCTGCGAATGACAACTTGCAAGTCCGGAACTGTGTGCTCAGGGAGGTGAAACGCTCTTCCTCACGTCCCCTCCTCCAGATTTGGATGTTGCCATTTGGGTCCGTTTGTTCTTTTGCATAGAGACAGTCTGATTCGTCCGATGTACATAGCGGAGGGGCATTGCTGGGACAAATCTCATTAGCAGACGTGCACACGTGAACGAGCCCTTGATGGTGGGTTTTCCATGATGTGACGGCGTGTTGGGGGTCCCCCGCCTCCTGCACCCCGAAATGGCACAAACAGACTGCACCAGCCGGTGGAATAGAGGAAGTTTATTGCCTCTCCAGGATACAGCACAGCACGGATGTAATCTGGTCACAGAGCTGGGCTAGGATGCCTTGAGATGGGGGAGACTGGGCCCCTAAACTCCAGCCCCTTTCCCTAGGCTGTCTCCTCCATGCTCCCAGCCAGCAACTAACTAACCCTCTCCCAGCCCTGCCCCCCAGCCAGGGCAGCATCCACCTTCCTTTGTTCCTCTCCATGGGGGGTGTCTGGCCACTGGTTTGCATAGTGACTCATCCTGTTTTGCTGGGTCGTGGTACCCACGGCAGCCAGTGGGGGTTACCCCAGAGCCAGCAGCATAGAAACCAGCCAGGTACCCCCACTCCGTCACACATGACAATGACATTCCACATTTTTTATGCGTTTCCCCTACATTTTTCTTTTCCACTGCGAAGCTACCAGCCAACCCATCCGAGGCTCAGTCCTTCTGTCAGTGCTGCTCCCCACGGCCAATAGCAAGCACCAGCAGGTTTACCAGAGGTTCCCTGGGTAATTAGCATCCGAGAGGCGGCATGACTACGTTATGACTGGCATCCCAATGGTCACCGCTAACGGCATGTCCACCACCTGGGCGCGGGAAGCCACCTCCTTCCCTCCAGGCTCCCCATCAACTCTCCCATCCCCCGCCACCCTGGGCTTTTCAAAACCCCTCTCGCTGGAGGAAGAGAGAATTGAAGCGCTCTCTAAGGACACGCTCCCCGCGTGTGTGGCAAAGCAAGGCCCCCTTTGCAAACGAAGCCCCTTTTGTCGCCACGCCCAATATCCCAGCGTACTTGCTCCTTGGAGACCAGTGTCCGTCTGCATGAGCAGGCCCTGATCCGCCATGGCGCTGCGGTGCCTGGCTTGCGGATACCCTGGAACAGCAATCCCACCCTGCTAGTCCCTACGCAGCCCAGCAGCGCACTCCAGGCCCCCATGGGAGGGTGTGTGGGCCGTGAAACTGCCGTGTCGCTGGGACCCCACCCAAAAGGGCAGAGCTTCCCCGGCAGGGCTAGGGCCAGCTGAGCTCAGTCTGAGTGGGACGGGTAGGACTGTGTCCTGTGATGGTCCCAGAGCCCATGATGGGTTGGGGGGGCCGGCCCCTCGTGCAGGACCTGATGGAGATGGGGAAAGGGCAGCTGGCTGCCCCCTGAACACAGCAGGAGGGATACAGCAGACACCTGTAGTAAGGATGTAGGATGGGAGTAGGATGGGGGAGGAGATAGCAGGGGCCAGGCTACATGCAGAGATTGGGGGCCGCAGAGTGTGTGCAAAGGGTCCATAGAGGGGGGCGATGAGAGTTCTGGGTGCCCCAGCCCCAGGATCTACACCCTGCTCAGTAATTGTAAGTGGGGCCCGGGACAGAAGGAGCTGGGGGGAGGGGAGCCGACCCAGTCAGGTCTCAGCTCAAAGAGCCAAGTGTCTCCCGCGTGCCCCAGTCCGGGAGCAGGGGGCTGCCGCCTGCCCACGCCAGGCGACCTGGCTGTGCAGCAGCCAGTGCCCTTGTGGGGCAGGCTGCCCTTTGCTCCTGGGCAGGGGAGGCAGCTCCCGCCTGCCTTTTGCTCCCCGGGGGCAGGAACTGGAGCTCTCGGGAGTGCCGGCCCCTGTGCGCGAGCCCCTGGTGGCCGTGGCCTGGTGCCGTGGAGCGGAGCTGGGAGGTGGCCGTGCTCGGCTCACGAGGCACGCGAGCACCGGTGTGCGCTTGATGGGCTGCCCTGGGTCTCTATTTCCGATCCCATAGCGAGTTTGAACACAGGTGGACGTTGATTTTGGTAGCCTGCGAGTGGCCGAGGGTCTCCCACCAAGAGCTCGGCTGTAGGGATAGAGAGGCCA
Source organism: Pelodiscus sinensis (assembly GCF_049634645.1). Lineage (NCBI taxonomy): Eukaryota > Metazoa > Chordata > Testudines > Trionychidae > Pelodiscus > Pelodiscus sinensis. Next base: position 3,458,911 of record NC_134720.1, on the reverse strand, counting down.
GGGGATTTTCAGGGGGGGGCTTTGTTCTTTTGAGATAGAACAGGATGGTCCTTCTGTTGTCTAGTGCGTGCAGGGCAGTCTCGGGGGTAGCATGTCCGGAGGTGAACACGCTGATTCACGGGACACACCGAGGTTATATTCAGTCCAAACCGGGTGCGGATGCAGGGTGACGTTGACGAATGACGGACGCCGATGGACGGGAGGGGAGGGGAGGGGCGGCCCCGAGCGCCCCATCTCACTAATTCTTCCGCTCGAGGGCCTGGCCACAGAATGCCACCTCCGTATTTGAAGGCTTCAATATCTTTGATATAGGTGAGAGGATTATTCTAAGAGGGGTGGGTGAGATTCTGTGGCCTGCACTGTGCAGGGGGTCAGACTAGATGATCAGAATGGTCCCTTCTGACCTTAAAGTCTATGAGGTTGTCTCCATCCTCAGGGAGAATCCCAGCAGTAGCTCTGTTCCTTCCTGGCTGGAGGAAGTTCCTCTCCTAACGGGACAGCCTGGAAGGACTCCCTTGCGGGACTCATTCCTCCCTAAAACCCGCCTGCAAAGCCATCCGCCCTGGGCGTTTGCCAGTTGCCAGCAAGGGGGCTGCGTCTAGACAGGCATGATTTTGCGCAAATACTTTTAACGGAAAAGTTTTTCCGTTAAAAGTATTTGCCCAAGAGAGCGTCTAGATTGGCACGGACGCTTTTCCACAAAAAGTGCTTTTGTGGAAAAGCATCCGTGCCAATCTAGACGCACTTTTGCGAAAAAAAGCCCCGATCGCCATTTTCGCCATCGGGGCTTTTTTGCGCAAAACAAATCTGAGCTGTCTACACTGGCCCTTTTGCACAAAAGGACTTTTGCCCGAACGGGAGCAGCATAGTATTTCCGCAAGAAGCACTGATTTCAGACAGTAGGAAGTCAGTGTTCTTGTGGAAATTCAAGCGGTCAGTGTAGATAGCTGGCAAGTTTTTCCGCCAAAGCGGCTGCTTTTGCGGAAAATCTTGCCAGTCTAGACGCAGCCGGGAGGTTTAGGTTGGACATTAGGAAAAACTTCCTACCTGACAGGGCGGTGAAACGCTGGAATAAATTGCCGAGGGAGGTTGAAGAATCCCATCACTGGAGATATTTAAGAGCAGGTTAGACAGACACCTGTCCAAGCTAAACCTCCCTTGCTGCAATTCAAGCCCATTGCTTCTTGGCCTGTCCTCAGAGGCCAAGGAAAACAATTTCTCTTCCTCCTTATGACACCCTTTTAGATACTTGAAAACTGCTCTCCTGTCCCCCCTCAATCTTCTCTTTTCGAAACTAAACAAGCCCAATTCCTTCAGCCTTCCCTCATCGCTCATGTTCTCTAGACCTTTCCTCATTCTAGTTGCTCTTCTCTGGACCCTCTCCAATTTCTCCACATCCTTCTTCAAACGTGGCCCCTAGAACTGGACACAACACTCCAGCTGAGGCCTAACCCGTGCAGATCAGAGTGGGCAGATGACTTGGGTGGAAGGAGACAGGCCGCGATTCCGGGAGATCATCAGCACACAATGAAGGTCTCTGGGTCAGTGGGAGGCGGCCATGGCATGGCTACACATTGGCCACAAGGGCAAGCTGCTGGCTGGCCGCGAGACAGATGCTACAGTAAGGACCGCCGGCTGCGGGTCAGGGCTGCTACGCCCATCCCCCTTGGGAGGTGGGCCTTGGGCCTCGTAGGTGCCACGGGGGACTCAAGCCTGTGTACATATCAGTCCCAGGAACTCGTCCAGCCTACCTCAGTCCACGCCCAAGCCACGCCTGTCTCAGGCCATATGGTCTGGCAGCTCGAATCAATAACAATGCCCTCTCCAGGCTGTAACCATGCCCCTCCTCCCAGAGGGCAGTGTGGCCTAGTGGCCAGAGCCAATAGCAACGCCCTTTTCCCACAGGGAAGTGTGGCATAGTGGCTAGAGTCAATTCAATAGCTCTGGGGTGTAAAGACCCACTTGGGGTTGCTGAGGATGGGGTGGGGGGACCTGGCCCCACCCTCCCCCTGGGTCCCAATCCAGGGCCCTGGCAGCAGTGGGTTTGTCTGCCACCGGCTTAGTGGGGATCCCCCCAAAACACACCAAGCACCCGGGGTACCGCTCCCTGCCCAGGACTACTCCCTACCCATCTCTCCAGTGCCGGCTCTTCCCTGCAGTCCGGTTCCCCACTGACCGGCATCGGCTCCTGCGGCACCTCCCTCCCCAAGGGCAGCGAGCTCAGACTCCACAGGCCTTTATACCTGACCCCCGATTGGAGCGTGCCCAGCAGGGCTGTGGGGCGGGGCTCCTCAGTTAAGCGGACAGGGTTAACCCTCGCAGCCCCAGTGCGGGGTTGGCACATCCCTTCTCAGGCACCCTTGCCAGCAGGAGTGGGGAGCATTGTGGGGAGCGGAGGGTCCAGAGGCCGGGAGGAGGGGGCAGCAGTGGATGAAGAGTGGGGTTGCGGGGCACGGCCAGGAGTAGGGTCCACAGGTGGGAGCTGGGATGCATTCTTGGTGGCAGGAGGGTTGCGCATTGTGAGCCTGGCACCGGGGCTGGAGCAGAGACCGGGCGGGGATTATGGGGCACCATCAGGGCTGGGCTGCGTGTCAGGAGTGTGGGGCTTGGTCAAGAGCAGAGGGGTCCTGGCTGGGGATTGGGAGGAGGGACCACAGGTCTCGGGCGAGGAGCATCGTCAGGTGTAGACGACTGAGGACGAGGGTTCTGGCGTGGGCAAGACTAGGTGGGGTCGTGAGGCAGGAGCGTGGGGCATCCCTAAGCGCAGGAGCTGTGGGCTGGGAGCAGGGGGCATTGTTAAGCGTCAGGGCTATCGGTTGGGGCATTGTTAGGTGTGGGAGCTGTCGGCTGG